>NC_086316.1:42590949-42897929 GCF_963924245.1 Chroicocephalus ridibundus
TTAAAGTGAAAACGCTAACTTGACCCACCACCCTTTCCGTTCACCCTGCTCAAAGTACAGAGCATTTGTACTTGGAGGAAAAGCATGAGGAGAAAACTCTGTGAGCTCTTAAACCGACGACAGCACTTACTTTATCTGAAAGAATTTTTTTCAGTTCAATGGCTGTTGAAATATCGGGTGGTTCACAGCTGCAGTGTACTTAATTCCTGAGCTGATACAGAACTCTGTATGATAGACATCTTATAAAGGTAGCAAAGAGTAGATTGTGATTGTTGAACTTGATGGCGGTTAAAACATCTGTAAATGAAAGTTGGTTGTATCTTTTTTAATACAGAAAAGTGGTACCTGGCCCAGCGCCGTGCTCTGTAGGAAAGACTGTCTATTTTCTGGAGAATTCCATTTTTAAGTTCAAGAAAGAAGGGCTATAGCCCATATAATATTCTCTAACAGTTATTTAACTATGAAACAAACAAATCCAATATTTAATGAAAGTTAAGTTCTGAAAAGGTAGCGTATTTGGAGTTTGTCACACATGCTTGTGCTAGCAAGTACCTTTTTGTGCTTCTGCAAGGGCTGAATGGTAGTGATTATCAGCTGGCTTTTGTGAAGTAATTGTGGCGATCTCAGTCCAGTTCTCAGTAGACCAATGTCCTAATTAGTTGTAAGCAATTATCACTTCTCTTGGCAAAAATACCAAGCATCAAAAATGAATAGCAGGTTGGTTATGTGTGTGTGAAATAATCATAGCAGTTTCAGAAGTTAACACATGTTCACTGCAGTAACGCCTAAGCTGAGATCCTTTGCTTAGAGAACATGAAAGCACTTTAACCTGATACGATACAATGAAGTTGTATGGAGCACCGATGAAGCATTGATGGAGCGCTGTTAAGGACTGATCTAATTTCTGGTACGTTATACTTGCATGGGAACATCCAGAGAAATAAAATCGCTTTTTACATAGTTTTAGGTTCCACACACGCAATTATTTTTGGAGGGATGGATTACAAAAGTTAAATAGTATTTAAAATGCCTTGGTGTATAATACAAAAGCATTTTTCTCAGTCAAGCACATACGTGCAGGATCCACAAGGTAGTCCTCAATGTTAAGCAAAACAGAAGAGAAAAGCAACCTCCAGATAATTCTTGGTGGTTGTGTTCAGAGCATGTTGTGTGCTTCCTTCTGGGTGAAGTGGGAGTAGATTAAGAATAATGAAGAGCTTGCTTCAGTGTTAATTATGGAGTACCTTTGTTCCTGTAATACAGTAAGAGCACATCATCATATATTTGACTTAAATAGGCTGCTTTGTTTAAGAAGACTTCAGCTAAGCGTGTACTAGTTTAGGGTGTAGTCAGTTGAATGCTTATTATTTTTGTCTCCAAAATGACGTTACATTTAATTTTGAAGGTACTGATGTATTTTGTATGAGTTTGTAATAAAGAGTGTCTATTTTTACTCTGTAGAAACTCACACTAAAGCATTATGAATTTTTTAAGAATGCTTAAGAGGAGAAATGAGCAAACTTGTCCTCTACTGTTCAGCATAAGAAAAAATCCTGTAAAAGAAATGTTGACAGGCATAAGCAAAAGGGCATCTGCAGTCTTTGAAGTAGTGTATGCACAAAGGTTAGTTAAATCAAATGCAAAAACATAATTTACCAGTAAGTTTTGTATGTTTATAATGTATTCTTCTCATGGTCTGGATGCTATTCTTAAAACATGGTAAATAAATGGAAGCAGATTTAAAAGATAAGTCTCCTTCATTTGCTCTAACATCAAGGATCTTAAGTGTGTAGAGTTACATATTGACCTGTTTGTACAAAATCACATCATTTGTTTATCATTTTCTGAATAACAGAGAACCCGCCTCTCCCTCAAAGTGTCCTAAGTCTGTCGTGGGAAGAGAGGTCACCTGCTGCAAGTTAGTTTCAGTCAGCTTTCCCCCAAGAAGTAGGTATCTCTCTTGAAGATTGTTATTTAGCTTTTGCCTTGTTTGACGTACAGCTGATTTTTCAGGAATTTACCATTGCTTTGGATGCCCTTGTTAATGGAAGTAATTGGTGCAGGGGGAAAAGGAAAATGGAGGTATGTGAAAGTATGCAAATACTTTCATAAATGGAAAGGTGACCTTCAGCTGGGCCAAAGTCTATTTTAATTCTTGCTGTTCTTTAATGTGCCTGTATATGAAGGAATTTACCATGGGCTATTCCAGAATAAGGGCCTGTTTAAAAACAAAACAACCCGAAAAACTGCTCCACTTTGCATTTCGTAGTACTTAGGACAGCTTTGTCCTAATATAAGATGTCAAAATCTGGTGCAGTGATATAACTAAAAATGCCTATGGTAGTAATCAGGATATGAAGAAGTAGCAACATATTGCCCTTAGTGCACAAATTAAATGATACACGATTATTTTATTTTTTTTTTAAATTTCTGAGTATGTAGGTTCTCGTTTGACTGAAACACATGAAATTTGTTCTTGGTTTTGTTTTTTTGTTTTGTTTTAATATCCTGTACATATAAATTAAATGTGATTGTCAGTAGGTATATGGAAATAAACGGCTGACTTGGTATCAGCTTTTGAAACATGGTGCATCACTTTAGAAATGTGTCCCCTTCCAGCCCTCAAAAATAACACCCACTCCTTCCCACCCCAATCCCCAGAATGCGTAGATGAAAATACCCACCAGGGTACAAATCTATATGATGGGTTATTTCAATTGTAGTCTTACAAATGCAAGAATAGCCTAATGAACCACAGATGTGAAGCTGAACTGAAATGCTTTTGTATGCATTGAAACGCACATTTAACAGAGCACAAAAGATCTTCTCAAAGGTGAAAAAGAACAGGCTATGTTGGAAAAGTACCAAGTGTTCTGATGGTTAGGGAGGAATGACGTATCTAGAGATAAAGAGCCAAAACCAGATTCTCCAGTGTGTATGTGGAGACAGGCACTGGCTTTCAAATGAGGGAGTGTTTTAGAGTTAAGGAGAGCTGGTAGCCACGTTCATTATCTGGAACTGATGATACGTCCAGTGCATAGGAGTATAGAAGCAGGCAAGGCAGATTTAACTAATAATACACATTAAGATTTAATAGTAAACAGTGAGTAGCCAGCTGATAATTACAAATGAAGAAGGTAGGATCTAATAATCCTTACACATTGCTGCCCATTAAAGTATTTTGAGAGCTTTTTCTTATTCTCCTTACTTTCCTGCTTCCAGAGGGGATAACCATGAAATCTTAAAAATTTGTGATTATTTTAGCTGTATGGTCTGATCCTGGAAGTCATGATGTACTGCATACATAGGAATAAATGTTGATTTCACAGACTATAAACATGCAGCTGGGAGTGGGGAGCCTGGCTTTGTCTGAAAACTTGTGTCTGTATAAACGTCTGCAGTATGTTGCTTGATTAATTGCTTGTATTGCCTTGTCAAAAATACTAAATGAATGCAATGTGATCTGTGTAAACGTATAAGCTGACTTTTTAGCTTATGATGCTGGACACCTCTAATGTCCTTGCCTTTCCGTACTGTGTGTAGATTGACAGATATTTGTTACTTTTTTTTCTAAGTGTTTGGATTGTCCTGTTAAGAATTATATACCTATGGCTGAATTCCTTACAAATATCAAAATCACAGATTTAATTTTGTCTGGAACCCATTTTGCTCTACAACGTAGTATTACTGTTGCTGCTGTTTTCAAAGAAGAGTGCTGGGCTCCCCATCAAGCTTTCACTTAAAGGCAATATAGTTTGCCATCACCTTATTTTCAAAACACCACAGATTTATGATTTTCTCTGGCTAAATAACATGTTGTTTGTTTGCAGTAGTCTTACGTGCCTGTTAACGATTTTACTTGAAATGTTGTAAAATTTTGTAAAATTAAAAGAATAATAAACCATTATATTAGTTTCATAGCATCAGATAAATGTTTAGAATTGTATTTAATGTGATTCTTAAGTATATCTTTCCAAAAGATTCAATGGATAAACTATTCACTTTTGCACACAGTAATGTGTTCGAAAACAAATAAAGCTAGGGCAGGTGCCTGCAGTCTCGTGTAAGTAAACTGCATCTGAAACAGTGAAAATTATTATGTAAATAAGAACGGCAGTGGCCTGCTATTGCATGTTTACACCAGAGTCAAGTTTGCTAAAAGTAAACTTTCTCTGTAGAAATAAATTCTAAACTTGGAATCACTGTATCTGTCAAAAAAAAATAATCTAGGTTCAATCAATCAATGACCTTTAACTTCCCATAAACAGACATTTTGCTAGTAAAAATAGGAGTTCTGCACAGAACAATCTTTTGGGTGAAGTAATTAAGAAAAATGCAGCCAAAAAAACTCCACAAACTTTTATTTTCTGCATTCTTTATTTACATTAACAGTGAGAAAAGTTAATGGGTTTCAGTAACTGATACAAGCATTTGTATGAGGCATGTTACTATCACTCATTTTTTCTTAAATGAAATTACACTTTTTGCTAGTCTTAAATTAAATGGATCTACTGCTATGTCCTCTTTCTTCACTAGAAAATTCTCGTATTTCTAACTGATTTATTTTTGTCATGTGCCAGGACACGTGGAGAGCTGTTTAAAACCATTCTTAACTAACGTCAATAAACTGACTTTGACTTCAGCTTTAAAAACTCTGAGATTTTTATCTACACCCCCCTTATTTGCTCTTTACTTGCAGAGCCTGCCTGATGCTATTTTTGTCTTTGCCAGAGTCGTACTTGAGTTTATTCCATGTCTTTTGCTTTGCTTTAGATAAAATCATGCATTAAAAAAATTCCATGGATAGAACTTCATGGATAACTTGTAGCTGTACTTTTTTGCTGTTTTAAAGTACTCTCTCTTAATCATCGTCCAATATGACTGCTGTTAGGGAACAAGTGAGACTGTTCCTACTTGTTGCCAATGTGCTGGTAGATTCCTGCATTCTTGATTATCTGCATTCTTCTCGTTCACGCTAGATGACTCCAAACCTGTAAGTTTGGATAGGAAGGAATCTTGCTTCCAAATACATGTGTATGTTCTGACCGCAACCCATAGGTTTGTAAGTTCTAGGAAGCATAATTAATGTTGAATTATTTGCTGGAGAAAGACCAAGTGAACAATAAAATCGAGGACAACTAGTTATATCTATTCATGGTGGGGAGGGAACTTCAGAAAATGTAAGCAAGCGTTTATGGATAAATTATATGATAATGGACTAAAGAATTTGTTATACCACTTTAAGCTTGAGTTAACTCCACCAAAACTCTAGTTGATGTTCCTGATTTAATGGATACAAACTGGCCGATGATAATTAGTGAGACACACTGTATTGAACCAGACCAAGCTGAGGACTGGGATCTTGTGTTGTCATAGCTACACAAAAGTAGTCCCCTGCTTCTGACTTGTGTGGCTTCTCCTGACTTGCCAATAAAGCAGCTTTGCTCTGTGTAAGGAAGGTATAGACAGATGTATATGTTCTCTGCACAGATCATCTGTGGACTGTTGCATGGATGAAGAATAGAACTTGCCTTTCTAACACTGTAACAGCATCTGACTTAATGGAGTAACAAGAAGTAACTGTGAGCAATTCTTCAGGGGAACCAGCCCTAAGGAGGAGTTGCTGTCACCCAAAACGCACAGCTACTTCCTAAACAGTATAAGAGTCTTGGGTATCTTTGTTCCTGTCTTTGCGAGTGGAATAAACTATGGTGTGTAAAACAGTAGTTGCAAGTGCTGTAGCCAGGTGTATGTATTTTGAAAGGCAATATGAATAAAAGTGTATACAATTCAAAGGATCTGAAATCTGCTTTTTACGGAATGGGTAGCTTCATGGTTACACAATGTTATTGGGAAATGAACTCTCCGTATTTCTAGTAGGGATTGTGCCTTTGTCATTTGCTGTTATTGGTAGAAAAGAGATTTGAACTGGATTTCAATTTACCAGCCTTCACTAAAGGGCTGCTTCTTCTTTTTAAGTTTTGTAAACTATCAGTATAAAGATTCAACCTCGTAATCTTAGGAGTTTCCTTGCTTCGAGGGACTTCATGAAAAAGGAAATATTACTTCTTTGTTGTTAGAGTGGCTCACAACTGAGCACAAAGAGGTTAGTTTGCTGTAAAGTGTAATGGTGGTGACGTGTATGAAGTAGTATTTCCCTTTTGCAAACATCTGGAGGGAAAGGAGGGGGGTGGGAAGAGAAGGGAATGAAGCCTTTGGCTTTTACAAATCACTAATCTGAGTTTTCTTACGTCCTCCAGTGCCTCCCCAGAGGCCTAGGCAGAGGGATCGGTGGCTTCACTGCAGCTGCGAGTACTCACCTGCCGAGGCAGCCGGGCTGCGCGGGTTCCGCCGGGCGGGGGAAGCACCACGGGGAGGCGGGGAGCGGCCGGTGCCAGGGGCCACGCTACCGGCGAGGCAGATCCAGGGGACTCCGTCATGCTGATCCCCCAACCGTACCAGTCCCAGGCGCCTCTCGCTTCGTGCAGTCTGCCTCAAGGCCGCCCGCCCCCTCCTCCTTCTCCCCCGCCACCCGGCCCTGGCCGCCGGCGCGGCGCCTCAGTGGCCGCAGGGAAGGCCGGCAGGGGCGGGAGAGCGCAGCCCAGGTGAAGGCCTACGCGCCTTCCCCAGCAGCCGCTGGCTCCGCTCCGTTTCTCTCCCGCCGGGCAGCAGCGGCCGGGGCGGCGCAGAGCCGCCGCGCAGGCCGGGCACCGCGCTCCCCCCGCCGGCGGCGGCGCCTGCGCGAGTCCGGGGTGCGGCGGGACGGGGGGGGGCCGTGACGCGCTGCGGTGCGGGCAGGTTCCTACCGCCGCCGCTCGCATGAAGACGGTGGGGGCGCAGCGCGGAGCCGCCGCCCCGCCGCGGCCCGGCGCCCCCGCCTGAGCGCCGCGGGGTGCGGGGTACCCCCCGCTGCCACACCCGGCCCTCGGGACGGCGGCTGAAGGTGAAGCCCCGTGGGCGGGCATCGCTCTCGGCATCGCGGGCCGCAGCGGGGTTAGGGCCGGGCGGGGCGAGGCGCCCGCGGGGAGGGGCTGGGGTTGAGGCGAGGCGAGGCGAGGGGAGGCGAGGCGGGGCCCGCCCAGCCACCGGCTTTTCCTCGCGCAGGCACCCGCGGACCGGGCGCTGGCGGCCCCCGCCGCTGTTGGGGAGCGGCGGGTGTGCGCGGGCACCCGCCGCCGCGCTCTCCGGGAGCCGCGCCCAGCGCGTCCCCACCTGCGGAGATGGTTACGGACCCTGCGGTAGGAGCGGCGCCGGGGCCTGGCCGGGGTTCGGCGTAGCCGGCGGCCGAGGGGTGCGGTGCGGGGCCCTTCAGCCGCGCTTCCCGGCTGTGCGAGGCGGCCGTACAGCAAGACTTGGTCGTTCCGCTGAGCGGGAAGGCCGTGGGAGACCCCCGGTCCTGCGGCCTCCTGACGGCGCGGGTCCGTGGCCCCTGCCCGGCCTCGCGTGGTAGCGGCGTGGAAAACAGGGCGGCCGGAGTAACGCTAGGTTCGTGCACCGTGCGGCACGGCCGGCTGGACGGCCGCTTGACCTAACGCCCCTTGGTAGGAGTTTGTTCACGTTTTGGCGTCTTGTTTTTTTTTTTTCCCTTTCCTGCCTCCTCTCACAGCTGTGGAAATGTAGCACAGCAAGTATTCCACCAGGCGCCGGTGCAGATGCTCGGCACAGAGAATCGGGGAAACAGGCTGCACGTCGTGGGGCGGGTGGTGTTTTCCTTAAGCATAAACTTCTTTCAGGCACGGAGCTTTGTCAGATGTTTAGGTATCCTGACCTGGATGAACTTCCACTATGTGCACTTAACAGCTGTAAGCTTTCCGTGGTACGTTATAGGCAGAGGTGAAATTTTTCTGTGTACCCGTATGATGTAAAAACACTATGAAACTTCTGTAGAGCCTTATGGTACGAATGTTGATTTTTTTGTGTATTTGTTTTTCTGTCATGAGGGAATTAGCTTTCCAAGGCGTGTATTCCCATTAATGGCGTTCTTTTAGAGAAATACATGTGTGAACTACGTTCATAGGTTATATTTCATGGAAAGGCTTCCCTGTTCTGCAGGTGGTATTTTGGTGCTGCACATAATGATGGGTGACAGGATGCTGCTGATGGGATAGCCCCACCTTCTGGTTAGTCCTTCAGTGAAATCATACTTGTGACTTAAAGAGTTTTTCTGGAAATTATAGCTCATGATATGCATTGTGAATGCGAGTCTGTGTTGGAATATCTTTTTATTTTTTGGGCTGGGGAGTGACAAGGTAATATCCTTTTCTGGTGACCTTCCTATTTAATGTCAAGATTATCACATGCTGATCTTTCAGCAGAACAAATTTTTATTGTTAGTTTCTGATGTCTCCGTTTCCTACTGTGTTTTTCTTTATGCCAGCATAAATTAAGAAAAGTACATTATTATTTTTTTTTAAAGCTTTGTAAAAATAATTTTCTCCTTTCATTTTTTTTCAAAAAGGTGGGAAAGAATGCCAAACCAAGGAGTAGTCTTAGTTGGTAAAGTGATACCTGATCTATGTTTGTGTGAAGTGATACCTGATCTCAGGCTTAGCTTTCAGTTCAGGTTTTGGAGATGGCAATTCTCATACTTAAGTTTTCATATTTAAGAAGTTCACAAATCTTCTTGTAAATTGGAAGCTTTTGAACTTGAAAAATACTTATTTCTCTTGGTGATAAATGGTAACTCACAATCAGCTGGTTGTGGTATTAGTCAGCTTACTGCTGCTGGGAGCAACTTCCCTGAAATTATGTGTGAAAAGCTACAATTAGAGAGGGAAAACTCGGGAGAAGGCTCTCTGAAGTCCCCTTGGCTTACAGAAGGAGCTTGCTATTTCACCTCGTGTTTAGGTTTTAGTCTATGGAAGAGATTCAGCTTGTCACTCAGCAACTTGTCAGCAATGTATCTTATGATTAGAGACTTTGCAGTCTTTAAAATTCATGGTGATACTCTGCTGGACATATCTGGGAACCACCTGTTTTTTGGCTCGCAACATGTTAGTTGAAACTTCTCCTTGAATTCCAATATCTGTGAGCTGCTTGCTCTTAGGAGATTGCTCCCGCGATTTGAATTTCTAATGTCCAAAAGAACCGAGTGCTACTCAGGTCACCCCGGCCCTGGACTGTAACTGCAGCAACCGAAAGTGTTTAAGTCCTTGAACAACTTAGAGGGGAAGTCTGGTTTCTTGGAGTGAGTGTGAGCGTGCTGAACAAGGCAGCTGCTTGTATGAGTGCTTAGGAGGGATTTGTGATGGCAGTGTATCTCTGGGTATGTTTTCAAGCCCTGCCACTATCCACAGCTTAACTGTCCAATATCCTGTGCTAAGCATCAAGAAGATTATGGACTGTTCAGTGTGTGTCCTGGATACGTGGGCAGTTCAGCATGGTTTACATTTGGAAATACAGTTTTGTGACGGTTAAACATAGAAAGAATGGAAGTAGGGGGGGAGGAGGGGAGCACCCAAACATCCTTCCTTTCTTTTGCAACAGCTGCAGAGCAGGCAGGCCTGAAACTCATCCTAAAAGCTTAATGTATTAAAAGGAACGTATAAATTTTCACTACATCTTTAAAAAAACCTTACAATTTATGAGAAGGAGGATGTCCAGGGTTTTGCATTCTGGAGGTAGGTAATACTGTTGTAATTGCTTCAAGTATAATTCATAAGCTAAATGGTACAAATCAAGGTTTTCAAAGTAAGAATGGTTGCTGAGAGTTTTAGGGATTGTGCGAGGATTGTGTTTCTGCGTACTAATGAGGTTGAAGGGCTGGAAGTATATTTGAGTAGGTAAATTTGTAACATGGAGCTACAGATTTCTTTTCTTGTCTTTTTTTATTTCTGGATTAAAACCAGGCTTGAGGGTTTGCTTTAACTCAGCTGGTGAACTATCAAGTCTAATTGTCTGTGTTGATTTCTTTACAGACCAACCTTAGCTGTCAAGAGAGTGTAAGCCAAAGGAGCAGTCACTGGGTTAGAGGCTGGGAAGCACCTCTGACATTTAGCACTGTATCAATGAAGCGTTTCCAAGAGCTGGGGAAAGTTACTGGGTTTCCAGTTCTTGTTCAGTTTTTGGTCTAGGGAAATGCGTAGTTTCTACTATGACTGTCCTTTCCCTCCTGGCTATTTTTATTGCCCCCTCTCCGTGCCATTCACCTTCTACCTGATGAAAGGGTTATGCTAGCTGGGCAAGAAGTAGCTGACTTTTGCAGTATTTCTGTCAACTTAAATCATGCAAGCTTTGAATGTGATACTCTGTGAGCCTGGTGATGGCAAGTTTGTCGTGTCTGGAAGAGTAACCTTATGCTTGCTGTGCTCGTAACTTTCTAGGAGCTTCTTTCCAGGCAAGAAATGAAGTACTGTTTTCTTATTTTGCTCTTTTCCTGATCTTTTTTTTTTTTTTAAGGGACTCACTATTGGATATTTACAGCTTTTTTTTGGCTACACGTATCAGACTTTGTTTTTACAGTTAAGTGGATTGGTGGTAAGCGGCTGCATGACATAGTTGGCAAGCTGCTGTTCAGGGCTTTGATGCTTCAGTCTTCTGTGCGACTTTATGTATGTCATCTTGAAAGTCTGATTATATGCTGCAGTTTATCTAGTCACGTAAAAAAGTCAACACTTTGCTATAATGCAGCAATGGGTAAACTAATCAGCTGACTCTGTTTCCTACTATAAATGTTTATAGCAAAGGGTACAAGGAAAAGGCAGTAGCTGATTTTCAGAAGTATTTTTTTTCTTTGACTAGAAAGGTTGTTAGCCTTCTCATTTTATTTTGAATTTGAAAATTTTACTCTTTTCCACCAAGAACTTAAGATTTTTTTGCGACTTAGAGGAGTTGGTTAGCTTTAGTCATTAAGTAAAAGGTTATTTTCTGCCATTTCTGCCATTTTCTGCCAAGTCTTACTATTAAATCTGGAAGAAAAGAATCTCTAGTTTTTCTAGTATCTTGAACAAACTTTTTTTTTCATGGAAGGAATTCTTTTAGAATCATCATTTAGGTTGGAAAAGACCCTTGGGATCATCGAGTCCAACCATCAGCTCCACTCTACAAAGTTCTCCCTTACACCATATCCCTTAACACCACATCTAAACGAGTCTTAAACACATCCAGGGATGGTGACTCCACCACCTCCCTGGGCAGCCTATTCCAGTGTCTGACCACTCTTTCTGTGAAGAATTTTTTCCTAATGTCCAGCCTAAACCTACCCTGCTGCAGCTTGAACCCCATTCCCTCTTGTTCAATCGCTAATTACCTGTGAGAAGAGACCAGCACCAACCTCTCTGCAATGTCCTTTCAAATAGTTGTAGAGAGTGATGAGGTCTCCCCTCAGCCTCCTCTTCCTCAAACGAAACAGTCCCAGCTCCTTCAATCGCTCCTCATAAGATTTATTCTCCAGGCCCTTCACCAGCTTCATTGCCCTCCTCTGCACTCGCTCCAGCACCTCGATCTCTCTCTCATATTGAGGTGCCCAGAACTGGACACAGTACTCAAGGTGTGGCCTCACCAGTGCTGAGTACAGGGGGACTATCACCTCCCTCCTTCTGCTGGTCACACTATTTCTAATACAAACCAGGATGCCATTGGCCCTCTTGGCCACCTGGGCACACTGCTGGCTCATGTTCATCCGCTTGTCAATTAGAACCTCCAGGTCCTTTTCTGCCAGGCAGCTCTCCAGCCACACTTCCCCAAGCCTGTAGCGATGCATGGGGTTGTTGTGGCCCAAGTGCAGGACCCGACACTTGGCCTTGTTGGAGCTCATACCGTTAGCATTGGCCCATCGGTCCAATTTGTCCAAGTCTCTCTGTAGAGCCTCCCTATCCTCACGTAGATCAACACTCCCGCTTAGCTTCATGTCATCTGCAAACTTGCTGATGACACACTCTATGTCCTTATCAAGGTCATCAATAAAGGTGTTAAATAGAAATGGTCCCAACACCGAGCCCTGAGGGACACCACTTGTGACTGGCCGCCAGCTGGATTTAACTCCATTGACCACCACTCTTTGGGACCACCCATCCAGCCAGTGCTTGATCCAGCAGATTGCATGCTCATCCAGGCCATGAGCCGCCAGTTTTTCCATGAGAATTCTATGGGGGACAGTGTCAAATGCTTTTTGAAAGTCTAGGTAGACAATGTCCGCAGCCTTTTTTAATATACTCTTGGGTACGTTATAATTTTTTGATGACACTAAAAGCTTTTTCTACTCTTGCGTATTAAAGTATTAGGAAGAGATAACTGTTTAGTGTGTACTCAAAGCCATTCTGTCCTAATTCACAATTGAATTTAATTTAAGAAACAGCTGGTCCTGAACATTCTCTCGCTTGGGGTTGTTGATTAGGACTTTAGCTCCTATGACACTTCCCCAAAGTTAGACTGGGGATGGGAAGAGTATGGTTTTGTTTCCCCGTTCTTGTAGAAGGTTCAGGAACTGGGCTAGGAATAAGCAACTTCAGAAAACAAATTTTCACTGTCACGTTCATTACAACTCTTCATGTATACGGGTTCTGTTTACTAGATTGCGGTTGAGTACAATGTAGGATTTGCCAACTTGAAATTTAGTTGTGAAGCTTGAAAGATTTCCCCAGGTTTTCAATCGCTAGCGTTTTAAGTTGGATTATAGATAATCAAAACATGTATTGTACTGTGGATTGAGCTTTGAGGATATGAATCAGTTCGTACAAATAACTGTGGCATCTCAAAATGGCCTGTGAGAGTTTTAACCTAATACTAGGTCTCACGTTTTTATTAAGGAAATTATTCAAGTCCAATAACTTCGGTAGTTTGTATGGCTTTAAAATAGAAGTGTTTTCAAAACCCCCAATTTTTCATAAAAATACTTGTGGAAGATGGCACTTGGGGTACTGAACTGGGAAACAATAAGTCATGTGTGAATCAATAAATGATTGATTGAGGGGTTATTTAAGGTGTAATTTATAAGCCCTTTGCAAAGAGAGAGTCATCCTTATCGTACAAGAGGACGAGATGGTTGAGGCAGCACCGCTGTTTTAATAGCAGTGGGCAGTCCTTACTGCTGCCAAAGGAAGAGCACTGTGCTGTCCTGGTGAATGCTTCTTGTATAATCTCAAGTAACATACTGCAGTTTTCCGGATTGTGCAGGGATATTTCTGGGGTTTTGCTCTATACTCCGGGTAGTTTGCTTTTTGGTACTAAGACAGCGAGGCTTGCTGCCACGTCTTGCTGCTCATCCTAAATTTTCAGCACAGGGCCTGTTTCTACAAGTGTAAATTTACTTAGGTAAATAGTCTGTTCCTGCAAACAACTTACTACTTCATGTAGTTTACTTTTTTAAGCATAGTATTTTGGAATTAAGATTGCCGAGAGCCCAAAGAATGCAGTAGTCTTTTTATATGGTTGTGTTTAAACAGGCTTTTTCAATGTCTTGAAAAAGAATATTTCAACTTAGGAACAACTGCTGGGATTTTGGGTTATGTGAAATGATATGCTATGAAAGGCCAGTTTGCTTCTGGTTTAATCTGCACTAGGACTGGGGGGGACTTGTGTACTTCTGTGAGAGGTAAAAATGTCTTTTGGAAGCATAGCCTAGAATGCAATCACCTGATCTAGTGAAGGGTTTTGATTTACTGTTTTTCTGCCTAGCATTTATGAAATTTTAAATCATTACATGTTTTCTCAGTTCGTGCCTAGTTCCTAGTTATTTTTTAATTCATTGCTTTTTGACACAATTCTGTCCTCTGAACTTTTGTATTCCTTCCTTTTTGCATACTATGTTTTTTTTATACTACAGAGTTTGCAAAGATTTTGCTTAGTTACTTGCTTCCACTATTGGTAAATAAGTATGCAACAAAGAAGTGACTTATTTTGCTGTGCATGTGTTCATTGTTATTTTTTCTATACCTTTCAAATCAGTAACTCCATGATGAGCATACATGAAGTCTGAGCTCTGTCTTTAAAAGTACGTTGAGATGCACCTAGCTTTGGGTACAAAGCAACACATGGAAATACATGTAGATGAACAATCTTGCAGGTTTTGCAAACCTATTATGATAGAGCTACAATAGAACTGAAGCTTTGGTTTGTCTTTTCATTAATATGATTTGATATGTGGTTTTCGTAACTCATTTATTTATGATAATAAAATATCTTCTTTCAATATATAGTGAACAGACTCAAAAAAAGGCTTTTCTTTATAAAGTATACTAGTTAAGAAAAGGAGTTTGTGGAGAATAAAACCACAAAAAATAGAATATCCTGCAAGTAAACCAGATTTAATAGTACCAGTAAACTTTGTATATCCATACTTAGTTTTGATTTTTCTAGTTTCATTAGAAGAAAAGAACGGTTGTCTTTGGAATGTAGTTACATGGTACTTTTCAGGAAAGTCCTAGTATTAACCAGGGTAAATTTCAGAGGTCTCTGGCTTTCTTAAGGAGTTTCTTTTCTGGGTTGTTTTGCTTGTTTGTTTTTCTTGTGTGTGGGTGTGTGTGTGTAGGTTTGTTTGTTTTTTGTTTTGTTTTGGTTTTTTGAGGGGGATTGGCATTTTAAGAAAAGAAAATACGAAGATACTGTAAATTTTTTAGTTACACTTACCTGTCCACGACAGTCACGCTCCATGTTAAAGTATTTTGGTCAATTGAAGCATGTGAATTCTGTTTATGTAAACTCAGAATCTCTTCCAGCTTCAGTAGCAGACAGATTATCTTTGCTTTCCCTAAGAGACAGTTCTAATAGCAGGACTTTAGCATGAAAAATGGAATTTTTTCAGCCTGCATGGTCTCAAGAGGTAAGCTTTATCTGGCATGTGTTGTATGTTTTGCTTTCGAGCACGTCGGTTTTTATGGCAGAGTCATTTTGTGCTGTCTGACTAGTACTGCTCCCTTGGCTTGCCATTAGCTTGCAGGGTACTGTTAGATCTGCTTTCCATGGCAGTTGTTTGAAAACATACTCTTTCGGGAGACTTTCCATTGCAAGAAAATGGGCTTGATGGCTAGACAGTCTTGTATAATTCCCAAATATAGAGAGATATTTTGAATGTATGTATAAAAAACTTCCAGTTTCAGTGAAAAAGAAAAAAGGGGGGGGGGAAGTCAACCATGAAAGCAGAGCTGCTGTTGGTTAAAATAATTGAGCTTCAGATGTGACGTTACTCTGTGTTTAATATATGAGAATTTCCTTCGCATGTGATGTTATCAAAATGATAATGAAAGTACTCAGCATTGACGTAATGGTGACTATGCGTTTTTTTCCTTATTATGTTTGTAAATTAGAGTAAGGATTGGAGTTTGGTTTTGTTTCTGCCTTCTTTACTGTCCCTTAGTCATTAATGGAAGGTAAAAGGCAAAACAATTTACAGTGAATACACTTAACTGCAGGTTCCAGTGCATTTAAGCCATACATCAGTGTACTGAGTTTAATTTGATTTCTTCAGTTTTATTTAGAGATGGCTGTTCAGAGCATGTATAAATTCTACCCGGATGGCTTGCACTAAATAAGGGGTATACTCACTGTCCACTGAAATACGTGCATCAGTTGAAGTACCATAATCTTAAAGAAAATGCAAGCAGAGCAATGTGACAGTGTATGCAAAGTATTTAGTTAGTAGCATTTACTTCTTTTTTTTTAATTCCCTCTTTCCATTAATAGGTAGAGGATTGTGAGTAAATTTGATGATTAGGTGGCTTTCTACTGTGGTATGAAGTTCCTGATATTTGTGTGAAAACGAAAAAGGATTCCTCTAGGAGAGAAGACAAACAAGGGGAGTGGGGCAGGCACTGGCCTGATTTTAGTGAAGGGGATTTTTATTGATTTGCCTATATTTTTGAAACGGATGGCATCTTAGGTTTCTCTTCCCTCAAAGCAGCGGATCTAGGATCACAAAAGTAAATGAATGCCTAAAATGGGAATGGGACTTTGATTTTTGGAAGAGTTGGGATCCAGTTTTGACTGTGCAACAGATACAGATATGTGAGATCAGGGAAAAAGAGAGTTTGTTTGGTATCCCTAGTGAACGCTTTTGGCAAGAAACATCACAAGTACCTGATGTGTGATCTTCAGAGACTGCAGTAAGGAAGGAAACCTCAAACCTGGCAGTTGGCAAAGAAAAGTCCAAATCTAAAAGTTTCTTCATCCACATGGGGAGAACTAGGGCTGATTCTGATATAAGAGAGGATGGCACCACCTGGATTCTGTGACCCTGGTCATAATTCCTTTACGTTTTCTTGCAGAAGCCCTGAGGTCCAGTCACCTGTGCTAGCAGAATGGTATTAGTAGCAAGCGTTAAGATCACAGTACCAGAATTACGAATTCCCCTTTCATGCCCCATGCAGGTTTCTACTTGTGTCAGTAAAATGTCTTCTGAATCCTGTTACAATGTGTGACGAGAATTACTGCTTGCCTGGAGAGGCTGAGCATCTTAGTGTTCTTTTAATGCATATAAATCAATTTAGTATTGATGAAGGTGGTGTCCTTATGAGTCTTCTGTGGTCTAACAGGCACTCCCAGTAATGCCTAATAGATGCGCCTGAATATGAGGTCTGAATGAAATGGTGCCAGTTCTTTTCTTTAGCCATTGTTTTGAGCAAAAGAAAATAATTTTGTAATAGTGCTCACCATTTTGTGCAGTAGCTTTGTGGTTAGAATATTCATCCAGGAAGTAGGAGTCTGGTTTCCATATTATTCTGTTACATTTCAGCACATGCCAAAGCTTACATGAAAGGTAAATATTGAGGGGTATCCTCTGCCCTTTTGCACAAGCTTTGTCAATGAGTGGCAAAGTTTCATAGGGCTGAAAAGACAGATCAGTAGAGGAGGTGAGTCAGTGGCTCAGTGACAAAGAATTCACCTACAAGGGAGACAAACATGTCACATAGGCATGTCTTTGTTTTTCTGTGGAGAAAGGAAAAGGTGAAGATTATGTATAACTTCTTGCAGTTCATTTACGTTATCTTGGTGTTGGTGGCATTATTATAGTGAGTGCAGCTTTCTTACTTGGAACTTTACCTGTCTGGAGAAGTTTCCTGTGAAGAAGCTGCCTGTTTCCCTGGTGCAGGTGGGAGGATGGAGGGGATAGCATTCCACAGAAAATATGAAAAGGCAGAGGAAGATTGCACAGAATCCAGCACATGTCAACTTGGAGTTTAATGAGTCAGCACTTCCTGCTCTCCTCTGTTCCCCTCCAGCCTGAGGCTTATTTTTATTAATTGTTGTTGTTGGTCTTTTAAATGTGGAAGAACTTAGGCTAATTTACCCTGTGCCCTGCTGCCACTGGCAGGCAACTGAGACTCATGCACCTTCTGCTTTTACCTTTCCATCAATCCTTTATTCAAAATAAGCATAATATTAAAAGTTTTTTAAATAGTTTAGAAGTGACTTCTTTGCATCACCTAGTAAAATGCTAAAGAGAGATTTTGTTGCTTTAGTATGCATAACTGTTCCACCACAACTCTCTGGATTGCTGATATGTGCATTTTATCTCTTTTATTTTTCTCCCTGCTCCTTCTCACTGTTTTTCTTGTTTGTTTGTTTTTTTGTTTGGTGGGTTTTTGTGTTGTTTTTTTGTTTGGGTTTTGTTTTTTTTTTTTTGCGAGGGTTCCTGTGCTTTTTCTTATCTGCTTGTCTTTTCCCGTTGACCTGGAGCATTTGCACATTAGTGCTTACTGAAATACTTTGTGGTGAATTTAGAGCAAAACAAATTAAGACCTTGCAGTTCAAGATAGTTCAGCTCTGTAGCTGGCTCCACTTGTACAGCAGTTCAGTACACTATAATATGTAGACGCTGTTGGCACTGGCAGACTGTTCATCATCTGTCTGACAGCGGGTCAACACTGCAAGCAAAACGGCACTTGGCTATTTGAATTCAAGAATCTAGTATTTTCTCCCCAGTAAGACCTGCAACCTGGTTAGAATAATCCAGACCTTATAATTTATGAAGTTGTCTGCATTGTGATGCACACAGCTATTCTTCTCTAACTATTCATTTTCTTTGAAGGAAGTCAAGATAGTTTACATGTGAAGGGTACTTGAAGAAATCTAGGACACCTGTTAACTTGAGTCAAGCTGGAATTCTTGTGAAAAGTTGAGCAGTTGCTTGCTGGCTGCTGGGAAAAGATTCTGCTTTCAGGTAAGTCTGGAAAGAAGCTTGATTCATACTTCATCTGCCTTAGGGTTTTAGCAGTTGTGGGGTGGAATTTACCAGTAATAAAACCCTGATTATTTTATGTGCTGAATAACAAGATTTTGAGAAGTCTTACAGATTTCTTTTTTAGGGGGGTGCAGGGCTCTGTGTGTGTGCTTGACTGAATTTCTTGCCTGTATTTCCTAAGAGAACGAGTGCTTTATTTTCTTCATTCTCCACCACCCGTATCTTTGAACATCATTTTTTCCTTTTACTCTGTCTTCTACCTTAAAACTAACCACTGTGCCCTTTGACGACACTGTTGTGTTTGTTGTTTTTTTTCCAGTGGGAGCGTTTGTCATTCATACTAAATCCCAAATGCTACTGAGGTTCAGTTAATGGTCCTGTAGACTGCAACCTTAATTGCTTGGAGGCACCGTTTGAGGAAGCGGTGTACCCTGAGGACACTATGTCCTTAAAAGGATAGGAAAATTGAGTTCTTAGCACGATATGGTTTCTGTCCAAGAAATGTATTCAGGTCTTGCTTAAATAAGAACACCAAACACTCCATGTTTCTCACTGTGCCTCTAGTCCTGGTTATCCTATAGGTACATGAAATGGCAGTCATAAATAAGTCTGTTGTGGCATCTCACAACATTGTCAGTTAAGTTTAAAGAAGTGTATTTACTGGCTTCAGCAAAAGCTTTCTTCAATAAAATTCTGTCATGGACATGAAAATATTGTCTGTTAAGTAACTGATATGAATTTCTGTTTTATTGTAATCAGGCTCTCTGAGCTTCGTAGGACTGAATTATAATGCAGAATCATACTCTATAATTATATTGCAATAGTTTATTTTAAAAGCTGGATCAAATAAATTGAAGAGAGAAGAGCTTGTGACAGTGTGGAGAAACGTAATCAATGGGAATTAACTTGTTTAATGCTTCTAGTATAGAGACATCCAATATGGTGGTAGCATTTCATCATTAAAGAATGAAAGATATTGATAATTTTTAGTTTAATATCTTCCAGGTTATTGGAGATGGTGATTTGAAGAATCAGGTTTCCGATATGAACAAATTAAAAACATCATCTGAAAAAAGGTAAATTTAAAACTATAGTGACTTCTCAACAATCAAGCTATTTGAGATTTGTGAAAAAGCAGTCTTTATCTTAATATTAAGATAAAAAAAATATACATTATGGGTCCCTAGTAAGTATGTGTAAGTTGATATCCTGAAACACTGACGGAGTCAATATTGGTTAGCATAAAGTAGCTTCACATTTAATAAATAACTTTTTAAATGTAAAAATTTCAGTGTATGTTCAAATATAAAATATACATTAAATTTCATTGAAACAATTATCAATAAATTTAATCATTTCCTGCAAACATTGGCAAAACATAAAATTACTTTTACTGAAGGAATTAAAGGCCAAGTTTATAATACTATATAAGAAGCCATGAATTTGTCATAAGAAGCATATCATTCTCTGACAGTCCAGCAATCCAACATAGATCTAGGATAAACAAGAGTGAGATTACAGAAAGGTTTCAAGCGTTTCAAAGTTGTGTTTGTTATTTTCATGATAACTTGTTTTAGCAAATATCTGAAAAAGTCACGAGATTATCTATGGAAAGCAACATGTTTGTTAAGCATCAGGAAACTATTGAAAGGCTTTCTTTCTGTCTTTACTCCTTTCTTAAGCTATCACAGGTTAAAACACCTCGTTAAATCAAACCATCTAATCAGATTTAAAAAAAAACATGGCAAAATAGAGATTTTTAGCTTAGGTCTTAGTTCTCTGAAATACCAGTTATTTTCTAAATGAGTGGATGAATTTGCATGAAGGACATGCTTTACTGTGCGTTGAAGTTATATCTTGTGATGGATTTAAAATTTGAATTTAAATGCTTGCATTTAGAATCATCTTTGCTTTTGCTGACTTCAGCAATGGAATGGCTTGATATCAGAGAGTGGCCATTCCTGTTTGTTTGAGGAATGGATCAAAAGAAATAGTAAAGAAACTATCATGTTTTCTACTTATGATATATTAGTTTCTTAGGTATCATGATAAGCAAAGTCAAACTCTCAGTCAGCAATGGGTATTCTTGGAAATAATACTAATTATAATACATAAAGTATACTATCACAAAAATTACTAGATTTTTGCAGAGTGGCTACTAAAGTGCCATTTATTCTTCTTTAGTTATTGAATTAAAATGGAAGTTTCCATCCTGCAATTCAAAATAGTTGTTCCATAAACCGTGAATAAATTACGGTGAATTTATTGTACAGAGATAGCTATGAACTTATCAGAAATACCAGCTTGCTAAAGATTATTTGGTAACTGGGGAGGTGGTTGAGGGGAAAAAAAATTAGAAAAGGTTTGCCTTGTGATAAAATGAAAACAAACTCAGGAGAAGCCTACCTACTTTAAAATAGTTTTTTAAAGGCTCACTGTAACATGCTGAAACACAGTTTGCTGTGGGGGGAGAAAACACTCGCTGATACTTCAGTGTGCTGGCTGGTCAGCCAGTAGTTTCAGAGGAAGTAGGAACAGTTGGGAAACTGAAGGCTTCTGATTACTTCCTTCATTTGACTGTTATCTTTTGGAAAGCTTCTTGCAAGGTGAGGAGCCAAAAACAATTCTAAGATAACTGAATTTTTATAAACTCACTTTATAAGTAGCTATAAGTGGCTGCCATGACAGCCATTGGAGTTACCTTTCTCATTGTGGGCACTTAGAAAGGTGTAATGATGTGTTTTAGCATTTGAGTAGTGAAAGTCGTGTACAGTGAGCGAGTGGGGAGTTGTGAATCCAGCACTTCATAATCACAGTAAGAATGCTTAAACCTTTGGGGAGTTGCTGGGACTGAAAGAAATGTCCCTGCAGTGAAAAAAATGGTCTTTGAGTAGATGTTTTCTTGTTGGTGGAGTTCTCTTTCAAATGTGAACTCTTGACATCCTGTGTTCCTCACTGTCTGGGCAGTTGCTTCCTCTGTATGTAGTCATACCTTTCCTAACCAGAGAAAGAGGAAATACACAAAGCTCTCTGGTTAGCTGGAGTCACACCGTACACTTTGGCAACAGCTGAGATGACGGCAAACTTGGTCATGCTTCCTTTCTGCAAGTAAGATGGTGGTGTGATGGGTGTTTTGAGCTGCAGCATTTGAACATGGGATGGAGAAAGTGTTTCCTGCTTATGGAGACAGGCAGTGTATGGGATCAAATAAGCCTGGTAAACTTCACCTCAGGGTGCTTATTCTGGGTTGCTAAATCCATCCCAGAATAATAATTATCAGTTGTCTTCAGAACTCATGAGATTTGGGTTAAGTAGTGAAAGACAGAGAAAGCAAACCTAACGGTTGTGTCTGTGAGAGTCAGGGAGCAGAAACCAAGTAGCTGTAGGGCAGCCACCTTCTCTTCTTTGCACAGAAGCATCCTGGAATGGGTGAGGCTGCAAACAGCCAACGGTGTTTTGAGTTTTGAGTTTTGAGTTGATCTTGAAAAAGCATCTGATCTTTTCATGTGTGAGAGAGTAACAGGTCCCATGGGCAGGAAAGTGGCATTAAAGTACCACAGATGTGTTTAAAGCTTTACTTAAAATAACCATTGCATATGACTGCCATCAGGAAGCTAAAGCGAGTGCTCTGTCCACGTGCTCTGGCGTAGGGCACTGGCTGGATACCAGAGCAGTGGTAGGTGGTTGCTGTCAGAAGGAAATAGTGCACGGTTTGTTTCTGCACGTGCTTTTTCTTTCCCTTTCTGGTTACAATTAATGACTGAAAATATTTTGAGCTTTGACTAATGATCTGAAAGAGGAGGAACAGTTCTGGTTAAAATTGCAGGCAGTTTGAAGCTGGAGATATCTGCAAAAATGTTGGAGGACCAAATGATTTCAAAATGCTCTTGTGAAATGCAGAAAATGGTTAAAAATATTTGATGGAAGTATGTGTAAAGTACCGTGCTTGGAGAGGTATACCCCTGGAACAGATAACGGACAGTCACATTTGTCGTGAGGAGAGCCAGAAATCACAAGATTAAACTGCAGGGAGAAAAACTTTCCAGTGAAGGGATTCCAAGTGTTTGAACAAAGTTGTGTTTGGTTATTGAATCCCCATTTTTGCTGGCTGCTGAGGACTGGTTGGGCCTATCTCTGTCATGAAGAGCACCTGTGGTGTTCATCCAGCTCTGTAGTTATATGACCTTATAAAGTTTCTTCTGGTGCTCCTTAGTTATGTTTTTGATAACTAAAGATAGTAGAGAGTATGTAACGTTCAGTGGCTACAGAGTGCACTTGTGAGAAGGCTTTAGAATGGGTGGGGTGAAAAATGTCTCTTTTAGTAACAAGAAGGCTTTGTCACATTTTGGGGAAACATGTCTTGTATGAAAGGCTGGCCACAGTGTTCGGGGTTTTCCTGTGAGGTTCTGCAATGTCAGCAGCTTAAGAGGAAATCATGCTCTGACAGGACACAGTTTTTATCGTGCTATTCTGACTATTTCTGTGGTTCACCTAGCTGTTGGATTAAAAATACTGAATTCCATGGGGTCTTTCTGTTTTGGAGAGCTGTCTTCTAGATTTAGATGCTGAACAGTTTGTTAGTCAAAACATATGTATTTGCATTGTAAATATCAGAAAGAGTCCCACTGCAAATTGGGTTTGCATTTTGTTCTTGGGTGAAATGGGTTGTCACAGCAGTACTACGTGCGGAAGCAGTCGGTCAGGCTTGCTGCTGTAATTTTTGTCCTACAGCCTTTTTGATTTACTGTGCAGACATTGAAATCTGTGTCCTGGTTTGAGGTAAAACAGAACCAATTTTCTGATTTTTAATTTTACTTTTTAGCTGGGCTCTTCTAACTAACTAAAGTCTGAAATTAACAGCACATTGTTCAGAAACTGTTCACTCAGAGTGATAAGACCTGATTATACCAAGGAATGGTATGCACAGGGGCTCTTGCTTAGACTTATTGCTATAACAACCAAGGCCAGCTAACTTCGCTGTTTTGCCCCGTTGGAGGGTCGGAAGCGGAGAAGTGTAGAGACGTCCCACCTGCAGGGAGGAGCAGACGGGACAGGTGACCCAAAACTGACCAACAGGGCATTCCATCCCATCTGCATCATGCTCAGTATAAAAGCTGAGGGATCAAAGGGGCAAGGCTGCTTTGGCTCGCTCTTTCTTCAGTGGCTGACGTCTGAGGAGGACCCTGTCTGTTCGTCTGCCTTTGGTTCTGATCTGAGCATTCCTGACTCTAGTTCAGGAATTCAGCTCCTGTCCGTCGCTGACTCCAGTCTGGGACTTTTCCCTGTGTCTGCTGGCGATCGTCATCCTGGGAGCTGAATAAGGTTTTGTATATATTGTATACTTTTTTCTTCTTTAATTTTTATTTTTCTATGATTATTTAATATTTTCTTATTTATTATTATTTTCATTAAAGTAGTTTAGTTCTTTTTCTGAACTCGTAAATCTCCTTATCTCTTCCTCTCCTCTCTGAGGAGCAGGGGGGGCCCATCTGTCATTCTGATTGGCCGGTCTGGCCAAAACCACGACAATCTGTCACAGCATTATAACCACTATGTTATATTAGTGTAGAATATTAATAAATAAGAGTACGATTCTTCTTCAAGAAGAAAACTCAGCTGTAGCTAAGAGGAAGGCAGGTCTTTAATTTATATTTCAGCATAGACTCTGGGCTGGTCTTATTTTCAAGGACACTTTATTTGGTATGCTGAAAACATGAAGCTTATTTGGCTATATTTCTGTTGGAAGACTTCTTGCAAGATGAAGAGCCTAAAACCATTCTAAAGATATTTCTTTAACTGCTACGAGTACTCATTGCTCTTGATAGAAACCCTGTCCCCCGGGAGGATAGTATACCTCTTAATCTTAGGACTTAAATCATTATACCAGCCAGTAGTGAGAATGACTTATTTCAACCTTTTAAAGCTGTTTGTAAGTATGGAGAAATTATGTTAGATGCTAACTTTATGTACATGGTATATTACTTCCATGTGCCAGTGTTCTTTGGATTTTGCAGGCCACAGCAGTCAAAAATCAGGTTTGCTGTAAATGAGTTTTGTCTTTATGAAAACTTACATTTTCCTTTTTTCTTTGTTCCTAAGGATCATATTAGCTTTCTTGGGTTGTTTCCAGCTTTAAAACTACATTTATTTCATTGTGAGACCAATGATATACCACAGTGGAAATTATATATACATACTGTTAAGTGAAAAGGGGCAAAGCGGTTTTGGCAGAAGATAAACCCCCTTGCGTTCTACCACTCCTCACCGAGGTGGGAGGCTAGGTGCGGCTAGGTTTAAATTATGAGTGATGCCCAATTCACCACTATCAGTCCAGTTGTGTTTAATGTGTGTTAAACTGTTACGATTTGGATACACTAATAGTGGACTGCACCTTCAGACTAGTCGTGCTCCTGAACTAGCACGGCCTCTCTCAAGTCTTTGGTCGCGTTCAGTGAGAAATCGAAACGACTAGCTCCTTAAACAGTGCAGTTTATTTAAACAACAGATATACAGGTTCTTAGGATTGCCGGTGATAAATACACCGTCTGCAAAGTGCGTGCAAGTAAAGATATTGTTAAGTATACAAAATGCGCAACAAAGTTATAAACAATACAGCCTGGCTATAAATGTAGGAGAGAGATTCTCTAGAGAAATTTCTAAGTTTCCTGAGAAAGCACTCGGTATAATCAAAGTCTTACCCAAAGGCGTCCCTGTGTTGTGGGGGAGTGGGGTGGGGAGGAAAGAAAGGCTCAGCCCGTCGACCGATCCAGGAAATCAGTGATGGAATTCTTCGTGATCGTATCTTCCCTGCGTATCCCCCCACTCTTGGGCTATTTTTACACTATTTGTTATCTTCAAAGTGGAGTTTGAATTACTTTAGTCATACATACTTTTATTATGTTTGGTGTAAAATTCTCTCACTTCACAATTAAAGGTATAGTTTACAAGAAATTCAGGGCGCAGACTCAAGGAGTGGTTGCACCTTAGAGGCACGTGGCCTTCGGGATGGAGGTGTGTTTTGGTATTATAACAACATTATAATGAGCAAAGTTTGCACAAAGGACAGCATTTCATCAAAATTTGACAAAATGTTGGCTCCAAGTATCGAGTGGGCAGCTAATTGGCAGCTTATCTGTTTCATGGTATCATCCCATTCCCACATCTGCTATACATCATAAGGTAAAGCTGCAGAATAATTGCATCCCATCCCATACCTCATGTAGCTTCACAAGCATCCTGATCAGGGAACCACAGGTGTTGTATTCTTCATGCCAGCTGCAGCTGTTTTCTACCTCAGAAGCCTCTTGATTTTATACTTTTCCTTAATGTTTGAACAATGCTGTACTTTTGTATTTTTAGCCAATTTAGTAATTATTCCACACATATACACACACAAATTGAAGCAGCATTTCTCATACACATTGGCTTATATGTGGGTTGGCTAGACTCTGAAGGTTTAGAATGTGGAGCTGGTGAAGATAAAATCTTTTGGACGTTTGATAGTTCATATACCAGGTCAACAGAGCTTGTGGATTCCGTTAAAATCTTGGGTTTATTTTGGGGTATTTCAAGTTCAGTGGATAAATGGAGGAGTAGAAATAAACAAAATGAAGCTTATGCAAGTAATAAAGGTTTTATACTATTCAGCCTGGTTTTGGATTATGTGAAAGGATTGGAAGAATTATGCTTTACTTATACAAGGAAAATAATATTTCAGCCACCAAGACAGACTTCTTTTAGTTCAAAAAAATACTTGTAACTCAAAGTCTAGCAAAAGATTGAGAAGGTGATATACTTCTCAATATAAAATTATTTAGATGTCTCATTTAGATGTCAGTATGGAAAAGTGACAGTGGTGGACGCAGTTTCCTCAACAGCTGTTACATCAGTTTGTTTTCACAGCAGTACAACCTTTGCTGTCAGCTACCTTTTTCCTTAATTTTAATGTTTTTTTTTCACACATCTAAATTAATTATTTTGGTAGAGTTAACTGTAAATGTGAAACCTTTTCACAGATGTAAAATACAAATCAAGGAATAATAATTCCTCATTGTTATAAGCAAAGCTGACAGTATTTATAAAGCTAATGTTATATACTTAAGTTTCATTGCATTCTTTCTGTTTAATCTGCCTGTCTTTGTGTATCATAGAATCATAGAATGTGTTGGGTTGGAAGGGACCTTCAAAAGCCATCTAGTACAACCCCCCTGCAGTAAGCTGGGACATCTTTGACTAGATCAGGTTGCTCAGAGCCTCATCCAGCCTGGCCTTGAATGTCTCCAGGGATGGGGCCTCCACCACCTCTCTGGGCAACCTGTTCCAGTGTCTCACCACCCTCATTGTAAAGAACTTCTTCCTAATGTCTAATCTAAACCTACCCTGCTCTAGTTTAAAACCATTGCCCCTCGTCCTATCACTACAGGCCCTTGCAAACAGCCCCTCCCCAGCTTTCGTGTAGGCCCCCTTCAGGTACTGGAAAGACGCTATAATGTCTCCCTGGAGCCTTCTCTTCTCCAGGCTGAACAACCCCAGATCTCTCAGCCTGTCTTCGCAGGAGAGGTGCTGCAGCCCTCAGATCATCTTCGTGGCCCTCCTCTGGACCGGCTCCAACAGGTCCATGTCCTTCTTGTGCTGAGGGTTCCAGAGCTGGACACAGGACTCCGGGTGGGGTCTCATAAGAGCAGAGTAGAGGGGGAGAATCACCTCTCTGTATTTGCTGGCCACAGTTCTTTTGATGCAGACCAGGATGCAATTTGCCTTCTGGGCTGCAAGCACACATTGTTAGCTCATGTCCAGCTTTTCATCCACCAGTAGCCCCAGGTCCTTTTCCGCAGGGCTGCTCTCTATCATGTCAGACACCATCCTGTATTGATCATGGGGATTGTCCCGACCCAAGTGTAGGACCTTACACTTGGCCTTGTTGATCTTCACAAGGTTTGCTTGAGCCCACCTCTCTAACTCATCCAGGTCCCTCTGGATGACATCCTGTTCCTCTGACCTGTCAACCACACCACTTAACTTGGTGTCGTTGGCAAACTTGCTGAGGGTGAACTTGATCCCAGTGTCTAAATCATCGATGAAGATGTTGAACAACACCGGTCCCAGTATGGATCCCTGAGGGACACAACTCGTCACCCCTCTCCATCTGGATATCGAGCTGTTGACCACTACCCTGTGGATGTGACTATCCAGCCAGTTCCTTATCCACCGAACAGTCCATCTATCAAATCCATATCTCTCCAACTTAGAGAGAAGGATGTTGTGGGGGACCATGTCAAAGGCCTTGCAGAAGTCCAGGTAGATGATATCTGTTGCTCTTCCCTAGTCCACTGACACAGTCACTCCATTGTAGAAAGCCACCAGGTTGGTCAGACAGGACTTGCCCCTGGTGAAGCCATGCTGGCTGTCTCGAATCACCTCCTTGTCCTCCATGTGCCTTAGCATAGCTTCTAGGAGGATCTGTTCTATGATCTTCCCAGGCACAGAGGTGAGGCTGACAGGTCAGTAATTCCCAGGGTCCTTCTTTCTACCCTTTTTAAAAATGGGTGTGATGTTTCCCTTTTTCCAGTCACCAGGGACTTCACGTGACTGCCATGACTTTTCAAATATCATGGAGAGTGGCTTGGCAACTACATCATCCATTTCCCTCAGGAGTCCGGGGTGCATCTCATCAGATCCCATAGACTTGTATATGTTCAGGTTCCTCAGATGGTCACGAACCTTGTCTTCACTTACAGTGGGAGGGACTTTGTCCTGCAGGTCCCCATCTTGTGTTCCTTCAACTTGTGAGGCGTGAGGAGAGAAAGGCTGGCAGTGAAGACCGAGGCAAAAAAGTTGTTGAGAACTTCAGCCTTCTCCTAGTCTGTTGTTACTAGTTTGCCGTTCTTGGTCATCAGGGAGGGTATGCTTTCTTTAACCTTCGTTTTCTGGTTGACATACCTGTAGAAGCCCTTCTTATTATTCTTTGCATCCTTTGCCAAGCTCAGCTCCAGACATGCCTTGGCCTTCCTGACCTCATCCCTACATAACCGGGCAGCATCCCTAACTCTTCCCAGGACACCTGATTCTGCTTGAACTGCCTGTGCAATTCCTTCTTGCCTTTTAGTTTGACCAGCAGGTCCCAACTCGGCCATGCTGGTCTCTTCCCTTTCTTGCTTGATTTTTTACAGCTGGGCATCGAGAGCTCTTGTTCTCTATGGAAAGTATCCTTGGGGATCTGCCAGCTCTCTTCTGTCCTCTTGTCTCTGAGGACCATTTCCTAGGGGGTCCTATTAACTAGAGCTGGAGATTTGCTTTCCTAAAATGCAGGGTCCTGACCAGGCTCTTGATCTGGCACACACCCCTCAGGACTGTGAACTCCACCAGTGTGTGGTCACTACAGCCCAGGCTGCCTCCGATCTTGACATCCCTGATGAGTTCACTTGCATTGGTGGCCATGAGGTCCAGTATGGCATCCCCTCAGGTAGGGCTGTCTATTTCCTGTCTTAGGAAGTTATTGTCAAGGCACTCCAGGAACCTCCTGGATTGTCTACAGCTCGCTATGTTGCTTTTCTAGCAGATGTTGGGGTGGTTGAAATCCCCTAGCAAGACATGAGCCTTCGAGCGTGATGCCTCCCTTAGCTGGAGGAAGAAGGCTTCATCAGTAGGTTCCCCTTGATCAGGCAGCCTGTAGTATAGACACCAACCACAAGGTTCCCCTTGTTGCCTCAGTCTGTAATTCCTGCGCATAAGCTTTCAACTTCCTCTTGGCTGTTCTTTAGGGACATCACACTCTATCCCTTCCTTAACATAGAGGGCAACACCTGTATGGCTGGTTTTAAATAGTTTTTTATATTAAAATGAATTTTCAAGGTGATTTTATGATGTCAGGCCAAAATACCCTTGTGTTCGAAATGAATCTAAACTCTGATGATAGCTTTGAACACTTTCCAACTTTTTTTCTTCAAAATAGTGGGTGCTGGTTTGCTCACTTCATGAATGCTAGACTTTTTCTTTCACTTCCGAAACACCAGCCTTTAAGGCAGACAGTCTTTGGGACTGTTTGTAGCCAGTTTTTCCTTGAATGGCAGGTTTGATACAGTATCCTGGCACGTAACACAAACTATATTAAGTTACTCTAATTGACGTAGATAAATAACATTTGTACTTATATCTTGATTTTTATTTAGTGCAACCGATTTCCCTGTTTACATTTGCTCTTGGAGATGCTGTTATATATAATTAGTCTGCTGCAATGCAGGCTTTGAAAAATCTGTAAGTTTGCCAGAATTAAGGAGAATTAAGACTTGACTGTTTTCCAGTCAAGATAAAATATGAAGGTGAAGGAGCCACTCCCCTTAATCTGACATGGGGTTTCTATGGCTGGTGGGTTTTTTTCTCTGTTCTAGATGCAAAAATGAATGTAAAAAATCTTTCTTGTAGCGTTTCTACCAGTTCTCGGACTATGTCTCTGCTGTCACAGCTGGAGAAGTTAAATTTGGACTCTGTATTAGGAGAAGCAGACAATGCCAGATATGTTACCTCAAAGATCCTTCATCTGGTTCAGAGTCAAGGTAAATATCTAAGTTTTGTGGTTTTGGTAGTTTTTGATTTGAGGCTTCTTTTTGTATTTCTTTCTTGATGGACTTTTCTTGAATTTTTGTTTCTGTTTGAACTTGATTATCCATCCATTTTTGCACTGATTGTTGAAACTACCTGTTTAAGGCCATGTTTAATGCTGTCTGATATAGTATTGGTTACATTAAGTGCATTTTGTATTGTGAAATAGCAGTAATTTAAGTAATAATTCAGTGTGTATATATATGTGTGTGTTTATATATGAGAAGTAGAATTATCTGGAAGAGAGCTTTGTTACAGATTTTTGTCTTTACAGTTTGTTTTTTTTTTTTCTAGGGCATGACAAGATTGTTGGACAAGTGAAAGCAAAAATGAGTTTTAAAATACCTTAAGTCTTGTACTTATTTCAGTTAGTTTTGTATACATATATGCAGTTTTTAATAGGTTTTTTTTTATTTGCAGTGTAGATTTTCTGGTATGAAAATGATCACTTTCTGATATATCATCACTTTTTTTTCTGCAAGCTAGTATATTAAAAGAAAAATGGTCTTTTTTTTTTCATTGGCAGAAAAAACCAGGAAGGAGATGACTTCTAAGGGCTCTACTGGAATAGAAGTTATCCTGTCAACCCTAGAGGTAAAACCTTTTAATCTGTGTAGTTATGGGTACATAGCAAGCTTTCGTTTTATCGCTGGGCTTTTTATTATTAAACATGTTATCCTGGCTAGTCTCCAAAACTTGTGTAGGATTGTAATGATTAGATACGGTCCGTAAGTATCATGACCTACCTAAGAATTTCTCTCCCTTATTTTTAAATATTCTAAGAAATTATTTGTCAGCTGTCACTTCTAATTAATATGCCATATTACAAACTAGGTTTCAGTTGGTTTTGTGGCTGATTCAGGCTGCGTAGTGGGTTTCCTGGGTGGTCACATCTTAAGTTATGTTTGATTTTGTCATGTCAGTTTCTTCAAGCTTTCGGTATCTAAACCACTGTATTAGACATCTCCATTAAGCAAAGAAATCTTTCTGGTTTTTATTGCAGAATACGAAAGATCCTCAGACTATTCTAAATATATTGAATATTCTCATTGAGGTAGTCTCAGTTGGTAAGTTTTCATTGAGGAGCAATTTCTGATTATATTCCTGTATTCTTCTGCAGACTTTTGGGGGTTTTGTTTTTTTGTGTATGTGTTTTGGTTTTTTTGTTTGTTTGTTTCTGACATTTCCTAAAGCTGATTTATATGCAGAATAAAAAGAACATAAAGAATGAAGTCACATTTCAAATAATCATACATAAATAATTTACGTTGCTAAGTCCAGCATGTTCTTGTATACCGCAGTCACATATGAAGGAAATATTGCTGTTCTAAAGACTTTCTTTATGATAACTGTAGCTTAGATATTTAATTGTTCTTTGCCTTCGGAGATATCAGTTGAGTTTTAATTTCTAGGTGGTGGTCGGAGAGCAAGCGTCTTAGTCACTAAAGGAGGGACACAGATCTTATTGCAGCTGCTTTTGACTGCCAGCAAAGACTCTCCACCAAATGAAGAATTAATGGTGCTTCTTCATAGTCTTCTTGCAAAAATTGGTCCAAAAGGTGATAATGATATACTTAAGTAATATGGCTTAATACTTTACAGTTTTGTAATTGAAACTTAAGAAAACTTTTCTTTCTATTACTGTGTAAGCTTCCACGTACTCAGAATTGATAGAGGAGAACAAAAGGAGGAGTAAAATAGAGGGGAGGAAAGAATGGTGAAAAATAGATATGCAGAGTTGATATTATAAGTAGAAGGAATTCACAGCTCATTTAACTTTTATTTTTTTATAATAATTTCAAAATTAGTGTGATTGATCTTGTATTTCTTTGATGTCAGACAAAAAGATTGGCATGAAAGCAAGAATTAATGGTGCCCTAAATATATCATTGAATTTAGTGAAGCAGAATTTGCAGAACCACAAGCTAATATTGCCATGTCTTCAGGTATTAAGAGTTTACTCAACTAACTGTAAGTATAGATGATAATTATTTTCTTTCCCATGTAATATAAAGTTTTTTACCTGGATATGGTTAAAATATTGGATCTAATGTTAGATGTTTAAAATAATTATTTTTATCCGAGAATTTGCTTTTTATATTGTAGAATTGCTTAAATTCTAATAAAAGCTGTGAAGCATGTTTGTACTTCTTGTGTATCTTTGTTTTTTGTTCAGTCTGTGTGTACATATATATATGTATGTATATATATATATATATATAGTTGGGGGGTGTTTAACCAGTGCTCTTGTATGTCCAGAATTTTGAGTCATCTAATTTGCATAAATGCTGATGATTTAAGATCAAAACCAGAAATGATAACATTGTGTGCAAAAGCACTTTAGATTAAATAATAATTCTCTTTATTGTACATGTTCATGATTTTTTTTCTTTTATAATTTTATTTTATTCTTGATTGCTAATGTAAGACTTCGTTCACACTGGAAATATTTTATTTCTTTATTTAACGTTTCCCTTATTCCTTGTGTTGTAGTGCCCTACTGTTGGACTAATATTTTTCCATAAGAGCTTAATTTTTTGTTTGGACAGGCATTAGGAAGTTGATGAAAATAGTGTGGTTCTTGCTGTATCTCTACGGTCAGTTAGATGCTCTGGAGTTTTTCCTTTGAGTTCAAAATGACCATTAAACCTCTTAAATAAGTGCAAGAAACTGAAAACATAACCATGTTCCTCCAAGAGAATTGATTTGACGATCTATAAGATTATGTTTTAAGGACATTCGCATGAACACCTGTAATTCATAAATCCCAGTACTTTTTAAATGTGGAAGCTTTATTTCTGTTGAACTGTCTAATAATGAGGTAAAATCCTTCTAAATGGAAGAGTTTAATACAGGTAGTTGCATAGCTTAGCTGAAAACTTGCTACATCCCTAAAATGGGAAATTGAACTGAGTCTTTAATTCGGATTCTGCTTAGATCATTTCTATTTTTCTGTGTTTCCTTCTCCTTATAAACAGAAAAAGTAGTAGCTTATTACATTCCTATGAGTAGTACTATTTAAAGTGTGTGTGCATTTGCTACCAGAATAGAGTCCTTACTTTTCTTAGATTCTAGTGGTGTAGTGTTGCTGCTAATGATCATGAAATTGCAGCTTGGGTTCAAGTACTAAATTCTACACTACTAATAGCATTTGTTAGGTTGAAGTTAATTCTTATTTGCTGTCTTCATACTTTGTTAGGCCTACATGTTGCTAAACGCAGTTGGGAACTGAATTCTATGCCTGTTTCAGCAGTTCATATTTTCAGTGGGCGTTGGACTTCAGCCATACATCCATCCAGCGTGTGTTCCCTGAACGTAGGATTTAGCATAATTTCTGTTGAGTTGCTCCCTTTCAAGTAGATTATTTTTACAGGTTTTTTTTTCCTGATAACATACATGCATAGTGAGTAGCTCAGCAAAATTTATACCAATTGGCATTCCTAAATCTTACAGTGAACGCTTGACTTTCAAATCCTGGTGGACATACTCATCTGTCCTGATACTGAAGGATAATAGCAAGTCATAGAACTTATTAGACTTGAAATTTTAAAAACCCTGCTGTCTTGATAAGCTGTGGGATTTTTTTTTTTTTTAAAGAAAATTCTTTTTATGTCTTAATAACAAAGAAAGTAGAAGCATGCATTGGAAGTAGTACATGATTTTATTTGTAAAGTAATAATCTTTTTGGTTCTTTTCCAAGAGTTATCAGGATTGGATTATCACATTATGTGTAGTGTCTGCTTGTCGTTGTATGTCTTAAAGCATAAACGTGTCTAACTGTTTTGTACTTCAAAATAAGATCACATGGATTTTAGTTTGAGTATATTGATTTTTGCTGTTGCCTTTCTTATTACATTACCTTAAAATGGATTTAACTCTTAAAATGGTTTTAACTCTTACAGCTGTAAATGCAGTGTCCTTGGGAAAGAATGGAGTAGTAGAATTGATGTTTAAGATCATTGGCCCTTTTACTAAAAAGAACACTAGCCTTATGAAGTAAGTAAGGTTTCTTTAATATAGTATATGGAAAACCTTAGATATGTTTCAAAACTTACTTTTAAATGAAAAATAATATTAGAGAAATAAAATTAACTCATATTTGAAAGTTACAGTAAAGGGAGGTGGGAAGGAGAACCACAGATCTGACAGTTTAATTTTACCCAGTAGAGTCATACAAAATATTTGAATGTCTAGTTATAGTACTGGTAAAAGAATATAAATGTTATTTTTTGTCTCTAATGTTCCTGCATGGAAACTGTACCATGGTTATTCCCAAATCAGGACAAACCGATAAAGACAATCCCATTGTTTTTCAATTTGTTGAATTGGCTCCCACATCTCCCTTGTGTTTGTAGAGTGACACTGTCTGTTTTATTTTGTAATAGAATTTTCTTTCTGTTTTACTTCAAATCAGTTATAGACTCTCAAAGCAAAAACATAAAACATACAGTAGGAATCGCAAGCAATATCTGTCTAGTGGGCTGTTGTGTTTTTAAAAAAAACAACAAATTCACTGTGTACCTTGAAGTGGTGACTTTAGTTCCACCCCCAACCATATATTTTTCTTTTTTTTTTTTCTTTTTTTTAAGTGAATTTAGGGTAAAAATAGATAAGTGGATCTAACTGGAGATAGCCCTTTCTGGGTACACTACCACGCTTTTGAAGTACATAGCTACGGAAAACTGAATTTTTCATCTGGTTAGCAAATTAATAATCTCATGTTGTTCATATTCTAACTTCAGTACAAAAGAAATAGTGTTATGTTATCTAAATCTGGTATTTGTGGTCACTGGAATATCTTTTTAAAAAAAATGCCCTGCCCCTTAAAGCCCCAGCTAAAAATAGACACATGAACTTACTATTCCATGATGTGAGTAGTCGTGATACCCTTGTTTATGGTCTAAGATCAGATGCGTGAAGTCTCTTTTTACAAAGAGATTAAAGATAAGTAGATATGTTTTCTAGTTGTACATCTTGAGTTAATTGAGACAAGATCTTTGCGTACAGGAAAGATCTTGTGCTCACGATCTTATGCTGTAGTATAGATTGATGGTCATTGCTCCTCAATATATTCATACACTGCCAGTTTTGACCTATGCTTTTCTAAAATAGTATCCTTTACTTTGTGGAAGTACTTGTTCTGCTGCTAACGTAAAAACATGAGTTTCAGAAGTATCTCATCCATTGAGTATGGTTCATAAACATTACATTGTCACTTAAGGTGGGTTTTTTTTTTTGCAAAGGCTGAAAGTTTGTATAGCCGATTACACTGATGATTTTAAATTTCACCATCAGACTTCAGGTATAGCAGAGATGCATGATATTTTAGTAAAATCAAATTTTAAAAGCAAAGTCTGTGATACAGTGCAAGCAGGAAAACATGGGGATAGATGCTAAATAAATCTGTTAGCAGTAAATATTTTGTATAGATTTATAGCGTTGTAGATTAAGTTTATTGGTTGGTTGTTGTTTTGACTTTTCTTGTTATGTTGACAGGGTTGCTTTAGACACACTTGCTGCATTGCTAAAATCAAGTAAGTGACTACAAGAAACTGTCTAGTTGAGAGAGAGGTGTGTGTGTGGGTGTGTGTATATATACACTCAGAGTAAAACTAAAATTAAGTCTGTGGCCAAAACAAAATCAAGGCTAGGAAATTTGAAATAAGGCTAAAGTTTTATCTGTAATCTCTGGTGCTTTAGTATTTGTGTGGTACATACATAATATGTTTAGTTACTGTCTCTTCCTCAGTTACGCAGCAGAAATGCTGCACTGCTTCTGCAGAACTGGTCTGGATCCAAGGTGGAGAAATAGCCTTTTACAGTCACTCATCTCAGCCCTTCAGTAACAGATATCTGTAGCTTAACTCCTGTCCATCTTCTTTATATGTACATCCAAAAATATCTGTTGGATGGCAGGACAAAAAACAGGGTTTCTTCAGGTACCTTTCTGAGTAATTAGGTCTTGGGTCCTAATGACAAGTCTGTCAGTGATGCTCACGAAGTGGAACCAAGGCTAATGACATGATGGTCTGTTCCCAGACGCTGGCTGTCTTGGCCATCAGCAGTGGCTCCTGACAAATGTCATCTATGCAGATTTTGCACCAGGACTGTAACTGAGAAGGAATTAAAAACTCGTTCTCTTCAAACGGTTGTATAAAAGCTACAGCATTCCTAGGAGTTGGATGAGAACTGAGGCCTGATTAGATTTGCAGAAAACTATTTCAGGCAAATGACAGGAAACTTCTGTATCGATTGTTACAGGGTGCAGAGTTTTCCCTTGTTTTATCATTGTGATACCTTGGTCTTACAGACGTGTGTATTTACCAATTTTAGAATTTCTCCTTAGGAAATTTAGGGAAAGAAATATTTCCAAATTATTGTCAGTATTCTGTTCTTTAAATTGGCAGTTAAATTTTAATGTTTGGGAAAGAAATAAAATGTTGAAAAGGTGTGTCTTTGAAATAGAAGGTAACTTCCCACACTTTATGTAAGTAAATCTTTTTGTAAAACCACTAATCTCTGATGTGTAGAGTCCAGTTGTCATACTGATTATCCAGTATTTGGGATAGAGGTATTTTGAGTTTGTCAAATCTGAGTGATAACTGTTGCAAAACTGTATGGATTACAAACGGTAAGAAGTTTGTTTCAAGTCTTGTAGCTACCCAGTGTGTGTGGATAGAGATAGATATGCTTTATAGAAACACTTTTTTTTTTTTAATTTGCTAGCTGACAGTATCTTACAATTACCTTTAAGTGTAATGCACACTTAAATGTGTGCATAAATGACGTGAAATGTTATTATGAAGAATGAAGTGTGGATTACTGGCCTCAGTTATTCAGTCATTTCTGTTTAGGTTGATGTAAAATTCGCAAAGAGTGGCTAAAATACTACTTTAAATGAAACAACTCAGTTACTTGGGTAAAAAAGAATAATTTTAACATTGATTGGGAAATGATATTGAAGTCTTTGGGCAATTTTTAATTTTCTTTCCTAACTTTTTTTATAAAGAAACAAATGCCAGGAGAGCAGTGGACAGAGGATATGTGCAGGTGCTTTTAACGATTTATGTTGATTGGCACCGTCATGATAGTCGACACAGATACATGCTGATACGGAAAGGAGTTTTACAGTGCATTAAAAGCGTTACAAACATCAAATTGGGAAGAAAGGCATTCATTGATGCCAATGGGATGAAAATTCTTTACAACACTTCACAAGTAAGTTTATCTCAGTTGTTTTCTTTGGTATTGTTGGTTTTGCCTCTTCAGCTTTAAAACTCCTGTCCTCAGATTTGTTACAGTTCTTTTAATGATATTCATAGCCATTCCTGATTATGGGGATAAGGATTATTTTCTGTACTTGACTTAAGTGGAATGAAAAAACAGAATTTAATTCATGTTTGGTATTATTTGGCTGTGACTATTTCTAGGAGGGGTTGTTGAATTTAATTTAAAAAGGGGGGGGGCAAAGTATTTTAATTTTGAAGTTTGGGTTTTTAATAAACATGACTTTGAGTTGGTTGAAGTTCTTCTGGCCTTTGAAGGAGACAATAGTAAAATTTATTATAAACAAAATACTTTTCTATTAGTGAATTCTAGAAATCATAGAATCATAGAATGGTTTGGGTTGGAAGGGACCTTAAAGATCATCTAGTGCCAACCTCCCTGCCATGGGTAATCTGTAAAACAAATCTGTAAAACAAATGTAGTTTGACTATTAGTTTGAGAGGTACTTTTCTTTTGTCTTCCTGTTAATAGGAGTGCCTTGCAGTAAGAACTCTTGATCCCCTTGTCAACACATCCAGCCTAATAATGAGAAAATGTTTTCCTAAAAATCGTCTTCCTTTACCAACTATTAAAAGTGCTTTCCATTTCCAACTCCCAGTTATTCCTGCCAGTGGTCCTGTGGCTCAGCTGTACAATTTGCCTCCCGATGGTATGGTAGTTTTGTAATATTTTGTCTTTGAGTATGTCTAACATTGCTTTATGTAAGGTGGAATCAATTGCAGTTATTTGTGTTCTCCACTAAAACTTGGACTCTGAGACTCGTCTCAGCTGGCAAAGGGTCTGTGACTGTTAGCGTAGAGCACCAATTTCTGATGTTAAGTTTTAACTGATGAAAATTCTGTCTACACTTGTGGTTATGTTTCTGAGATATGAAACAGGAACTAAAATGTGGTGTTCATCAAACTCTGAAGTCTAACGCGCAGGCTGTACATAGTAGTCTACAAACTTAAATGGTCTTTCTTTTTAACCCACTTATTATATACATGCTGCTATATAAAATGTAATGTAGTGTGCATCCTGTTTTGCAGGAGTGCATGTTCCTTGATTTCATTCTGTTACTCTGATAAACTGCATGTAGTGAATTTAGATTAACATGTACCATTTGAGGCATTGTTTTTTAGATTATTGTGGTTATTCCTTCATTTGCATGATGAGAAAAGTAGAGCTGCTTTCTTGGACTTTTGCAGGCTCTTAGGCAACACTTGTCTGCAATGTATTTGTATGGTGCTTTGTAAGAAATAGATTCATCCCATTGTGAACACCTTTCATTATTTTTGGATAATTAATGTTTAATGCATTTTCAGATATGGTGAAACAGCTTGGTACCTGGGTAAGCAACTGATGAAGTTGCTGTCAGAAAGTTACTCTAAAATGAAGAGGCAAAATCAGACTTTTCAGTATCTTCTTATTCACAGTATCTCGGGAAACAAAATGTGGTCGTAGTCTGAAAGAAGGCAGCTATCCGATTGGGGTTCACATGGGTCAGACTCAAACTGCAGGAGCTTAGAGTTTGTTTATGTTTTATCTTCAAAGTAGAAAATAGATTAGAAATGTGTTCCAAAATCCACAGAAATTTAGCCTCTACTTAATGTAGTATTTATAAACTTCGTATTTTATTGAAGACTACTAGTTTTGGGTTGTTTTTTTTTAAATGAGTCTGTTATCTGCTAAAAAAGAGTAGTGAAAAACCTAAGGAAATAGGATGCATAGGATTTTCTTTTTAAGGAAAAATGTCTGTATTAAAAGACATGTAGACTGTTGGGGTGGGTACAGCTCTGAATTTATTATAAGTATAATCTTGTATAGGTGGCATTGTAAAAGCAATACACGTAATCATTCTGAATGCACTAGAGAATCAGTATAATTTGTAAACCTCTGAGTGAGCCTTTTACTGACAGTCAACAAATTTCCTGCATGGAAAACTGGAAAACACTCATTCAGAAAACATAACAAAAAAACCCCAGCACTCAAACCACATGAGATTTCTAGAAAAAGATGAAATTTGCCACTAGTAATCAGTACATCTGCCAGAATAACCAGCTGATGCCCACTTCCACATATTAGGAAATTAGCTTAATTCTTCTTACTCATGTAAAAAATGAGTTTGCTTCCCCTTGTTTTTGTTTATTGAAAAAGGATGAAGTCCTAAATCCTTCAATGTACTGGGTCTCTAACTCAAGTAGAAATTAGTCATTAGTGTCCAAATAGTTCCACGTGTCTAAAAAATAACACGTCACTGTATGTTTTGGGGGTAAAATTTAGTTCCCAACCTGTCCATGCTAAGCAGTTGCAGTGACCACTCTCCATGAGTGTCTTCCTTACTGGTTGAATCTCCAGTGATATGTTTCTCTTTTTTTTTTTTTTTTTTTTTTTTTTAATTGTTAGTCCCCATTTAAGTGAGACAAAAAACGTGAAGAGGGTACTTTGTCCCACTGTTCTCTGATACTGGGTCATTACTAGCTGCCACAACTAAAAGCTGCTGAAACCTCACTTTTGTTGTTTGGACATGGTTGTCATTACTTACTTTGGGAAAAGGTGTTAGAATCATCTCATCTTGTGCTGACTTCAAGCCATGCTGAGATGTTCTTGGCACATCTGCTTTGTGAAGTAATTCTAATGGCCATCTGCTGTCTTGCTGGGCTTTTTTGGGTGGGGGGCATGTTGGGTGTTTTTTGGTTTTGTTTTGCTGCGTTTAAACCAGAGATCTTTGTTTTGACTTAAAACTACATGGAAATATAGTAAAATGAGTCTGCGTTATTGTCAAACAAGCATTTTGTTTTGTAAATCTGGTAGTAGTAATTGATGTTTACTAGTTGGTTTTCACAGTTTTTTGAAGTGGTACGTAAAAAAAAGAAACACAGAACATAGATATTTAAATTTTTTGAGCATGTTTATTGGTTTAAATGTATAATCTGCTTTACAAAACTTTTTTGTGTCTTAGTGGATGATGTAGTAGATGAAAGTGATGATAACGATGATATTGAAACAGAATCAGAACTTGAAACCGAAAATGATGATGACAAGGACCAACATTTTAAGGTTGGTATGAAACAAAATTAGCAGGCAAAAATCAGGCATAACAGTTTTTTAATTTTTTTAAGTTGCTTGAATCATGTATACAGCCATATGTTTTAAGTGTTAAAAGGACTTTGAGGAGGTTTTCCAGTCAATTTCTAAAATTAAAAAAGCTCCTGAAACTTGAGGAGGGTGGGTGCTGCGTGAAGATACCAACCTTTGTTGTTCAGATTGCTTCAATATTTTTATCAAAGCCTGTTTGCTTCACACTTCTTGTGTCTGGAGAAGTGGAACAGAACTGGAAACTCTTCTAGCAGTGCTCTGTTCTCAACTTTTATTTCTCTCAGCTCGGTCGTCCCACCTAAGCTGCTGAGTATGTAGGAGCTGCTTTAGCTTTTCCCGTCATTCTGGACTGGGATTGCCTAGGTCAGTGTTTCAGCGAGGTAACTTTGAAGTTCAGCCAACTGTAGAGGTAGGGATCAGACCTCTCACTGTTGTATCACTTTAGGAGGGCCTTATTTTGCTCTCCAGCTGCCAGTCAGGACATGAAAGGACATTTGGTCAGAACTACCTTATTCTGTTTTTATGTTACGTATATTCAGGAGTTAATTGAATTGTCTGTCCATGGACTGGAATGACAAATTTTATTCAAGGTAGTCAAGCCCCGATGAAGAGAGTATCTTCCATAGAAGCAGTTATTCATTTGTCACTGTGGTCAGATGAAATCTCCACATTCTAGGTTGCAATAGTTGGATTATGCACAGATCTCATGTGAAGTATAGTCTGATGTCTATGCATAATATATTTGGATGAAAGCAAGAAAATTCAGATGTTTTTGTAATCTGTTGAAATGGAGCCTCTGGCATACTAATAAAACTTAGCTGCTTAAAGCTTCATGGTAAGAGCTGCAGTTCAGTTAATTTTAGAATAGTGATATTCAGCTTTTAAAGCATAGCCATGTCAGAAGTAAAAGGTGAAAGTAATTATTTTAGAAGTTCACTGATTCTAGATGCACGATTAATTTGTTCTGGTGCTCTTTCAGAATGATGATATTGAGACTGATATTAATAAACTGAAACCTAGACAGGAATTGGGAAGACCCATAGAAGAACTGAAAATGTATGAGCAATTTTTCCCAGAACTTTCAGAAAACTTTCAGGTAAAGTATATGATTCCCAGGGCATTCCTCATCATGATGGGTTGACTCTGGGAAACGCTTTGACATTCTTTTTTGGTGGATATTTCCTTGAACCAAAAAATAAGAGTCTGAAGTTCTAGATCCTAGTGTGAGTGTGCTACGTAGTGAGTTACTAGTTAAATGTTATGGGTTACTTTAATCTGACTGAGAAGGGTACTGTGGGCAGGTAGAAAGGAAACCTGTTTTCTGAGGTCGGATTACTGCACACAGTAGAAAGTAAAATAATGAGAAAGAATACAAGATTTCTGACAAAGATTAATTGTATTAGGTATTTCCTTAAATGCTGTGTACCTCTTTAAAGTAGTTGGTTAAAATGTCTGGGGAATCGCATTGATTTGGTAATTTGTTATTGATGAACCACTTGTTTATTGTTTTGACACTATCTTCTTATAAAAGCTGAAACTTCATCACTATGTTTATGTAAGTTTAAAACATGATAACTGTTGTCTTTTAATTACACTTATTTTGGATTATTGCAAAACATACCTCAGGAACAATGAAAGAGAAAGGTTTCTAGTATAAATAAAACTTTAGGAACTGTTTAGATTTTGTTGTGTTGCATTTTGTTTAAATAAATCTTTCTATTATTTTTTTCCCTTTTGTTTTTTAAGGAATATGACTTAGTTTCCAAGGAACCAAAGCCTTTTGTACCTGATGCAAATCTGAGTGGACCTATTGTTGTTCCTACAGCAGGAGAGGAGCACTGTGTTGAAGCAAACCAAACAACAAAAGGAGTTGCTTTGAAGGAGAGTAATCCTTTATTGACAGAGGAATGCAATAGAAGGCCAGCCTTTCTGGAACTACCAAAGAAAGATAGTATCAAAGACAGTAGTTTACATCAGCAAAATGATCAAAGAAGCCTGCTTCCATCATGCCAGTGTCTAAGCCAAGAAATTGTGAAAGGCTTGGACAGAATCAGTCTGCAGAACAGTGCAAAAAATGATCAGTATTATGGTACAGGGTGTGTAATAAAGAAGGAAAGCAAAACTATCCTTACCACACCTGCTTTTAGTAAACCTTGTGAACATGTTTCACCCTGTGGAAGTAGCCTCTTTGAAGGATCATCTGTCCAGCTGGGAAAACTCTGCTGCACTGGAGTGGATTCAGAGGAGGAGGATTCCAGATCTAGTTCATCAGGGGAACAAATCATGCTTGAGGTCTCTGATGTATCACCAGTTCATGACTGTGACCTTTATATTGAAATGGTAAAAAACACAAAGTCTATTCCTGAATACTCAGAAGTGGCCTATCCAGATTATTTTGGCCATATTCCACCCCCATTTAAGGAGCCTATTCTGGAAAGGCCATATGGGGTGCAGAGGTGAGTTACCATACTTCTTTTTTGTTGTCTTCATTCCCTTGAGAAGCTGTTTTTAGGATGAGATTAAGAGGCATATATACAATGTTTACTTTGGCATCTAAAACTGTTTTCAGTGAGTGGGCGTTGATCAATGCCAAGGCATAAACCAAGGACACAATCTGATTCTGTAATTGCTAATTCTGTAATACAGTTTTTAAATACTAAGTTTAATTCATAGTCTCCCTTTCTGCCTTCCCACTGTCCCCATCTAAATTTTGTAGTTTGTAAAATAAAAAAACCCAAACAACAAAACAACCCCTAAAAATCCCCGACAAACAAACCAAAAAATGGCACCTGAATGCTCCCTTCAGGTCTTAGCAAAAATAGAACAGTTAGTAGTTTAAAGGTACTTCAGCTCTTCTCTTTGCTGTGCTGACAAAGCTATCTTTCAGGAAAAAGTAGTGGGGAAAAATTAAAAAAATAGTACACCTAAGTGTCTGTTCTTTAGCGTTTGCAGTATAACAGGATTTAGAGGTAGCAAATGCTGAGGATGCAGTTTGTGGTAGGTCCTGCAGAATGACACACAATAAACACAGAATGAAAAATAAAACAAACCAACAAAAACCAACACATCAACTCCCCCATTTTTTTCTTCACTGAGAGATGTTAGAATATGGTGAAGGGTGATGTGACTCTTCAGAATAATTTGTAGAGTGGTATGAAGAACTGGCTCATATGCATAGTAAGTTACTATAAAGAGAAATGAGCATGTTATCAAAACATGTAATAGTAGGTATGAGACCTTGCCACTTCCTTAATTATTATATTGAATGCTTTCAGCTTTATACTCATATCTTTAACCAGTTTCATGAGATTCTTCATATTTACATTTAGTTATTAAAATGGATAAGAGATTAAATGTCTTTAGGCTGTATAATTAAAATCTTTTGCTGTTTCACACATTGTAAAAAAGTGATCTTCCTAGTGAAATGACCAAGTGTTGGAACACTAATGACATAATGAATATAGCATTACTAGAAGGCATGGTTCAGTGTTGAAGGACAAGAATCTTACCTATAAGCTTCTTTTTAGATAAATTCAGCTGATTTAGAAGGGAGATACTTTTGAGTCAGAAATCACCTAGAACTGCATTTTAAGAAAATCTTGCAAATCTTCATGTATATTTTTGTAGGACTTCATAATTCTAAACTTTCCTGAGTAAAATTGCGTGAAGTCAGATAAAATTCATCATTCCAGTGCTCCTTCTTCAAATTTAAAGCACTGTATTAAGTCTGACTTTTAACCAACAAACCCACTTGTGTGGTTATACGTAAAGCTGATTTCTAAATTGTGAACATAATTCCAGAGTACGTTGTATTTTAACTTTAAAATGGTTTATTTTTGTTGCATTTTCTAGGTTGAAAGTAACATTTTTAGGTATTGTGTGAAACAAGAGTGAAATACCCTGTAATATTGCTAAACTTAAATCAAAAATCCTGTATCACCTTTTGAAGTTACACTGTTCTAAGAATTCACTTTTCTACAAATGACTCAGTCTTGTTACTGCAATGTAACAAACTTCTGAGAAGGCAACCCATTTAAAAAGGGCTTAACCTTTTTAGAAATTTATGGGAACGTGGTGAAATGAGTTTGGTCAGGGACATGGAGGCGCTTTTAAGTCTCTTACAAAGCTGTGTCCAAATTCGTTTGGCATCCAGTGGGATTTACATTCTCCTTAATGTAAGCAGTTAGTTACTAGTCAGCAGCTAAGTTTTCTTAGAAAACAAATTGTTGCCTTAATGCATCCTTGTAATTTAAGAAAATGTTATGGGGGGCTGAGGTGGGGAGTTAGTGGGTTTTCTTTTTAGTTTTATTAGATAAATGGGGCATGGAGTTTGGGGAGTTTTTTTTAGTTTTGCAGTATGCTAGGAGACTCAATGTTTTTGAATTTGTGCTTTGGAGTGCTTTTGCTTTTTCATTTACATTTAGTAATATGTAATTTTCACCAAATGTCTCAGCAAATTGCTGTTTTTTTTGGAAAAATATACTTGAGAATAACTGAAGTGTTTTATATTATTCTACCTTTTAGGGAAGAAAATTGTTACATAATTCAATATCCTATAAATCTGAGTTTAATTTCCTACTTTTTACCATTCCTTAATATTTTAGGTTGGTTTATGCTATACACTTTAGTATTTTCTAGTCACTTTAGTATTTTCTGATCATCTGACACTTAAAAGTGATCATCAGGTAACTCAGGATCCACAAAGGACTAATCTATGAACGCAAAACTCCACATCAACAGTGTTGTGTTTATATTTTTTCCTTTAATTACCTTAAAGTAGCTTCTCTTTTCTCTTGAATTTTTGGAACCTGAAAATGTCTGCTACTACTTTTCCTTTTTGTGTGCATCTTGAACACCACTTCTTCTTTCCTTTTTTCTACATTAGTTATTACTGTGGTATTTCAATGCCTGACATTCATTAATGGATTTTGTCTTGGCTAAACTCCTGTGATGATAGGAAGTATTATGACCCTTTAGAGCTGAGGTCATTCTGAGATCTAAGGAGTTGCTCAAGATCAAAAATCTGTAGTTCTGCTCTGAGCTGAAGCTGATCAGATAGATTGTGGTGAGTCAGCCTCTTTACAGTTTTGTCAGTACCTTGGACTTGTGACTTGTTGTCTTTTCCAGTTGGTTTTAATTTAATAAGAGGCCCTAGAGTTGTGCACTTACCTCCTTACGCCTGAACGTACTTTACCACTGTGTTCCTGTATTATTCATTGTTAATCTGCCTCCTTTTCTTCTTATTGCAGGTGCTGTGCAAGCTTTTCCACACAGCTCTGCCACTATATTTCATTCTTGAACTGCAACACATTCTTACTTTTCCAAACCAGGACCTAGATACTACCAGTTGTGCAATGGTTTTATGATCTGGATAAGCATACACCTGACATTTGGCTGACATCACCAAATTCATTCTTATTTGTTACCTAGTTGATAAATGAACCTATATCTCCAGAGGTGAAAAGCTAGTGCACTAACACACTCACTGCACGACCTACTCTCTAAAACTCTTTAATTTTAGTTATGGTAGGACTCATGTAAGTTACTAATGTTATCAAGAGCTGTCCTGGATTAAAGCATTAACATAAGTAATGTTTGAGTAATTCCTGCTTCTACTATAAAGTATGAAATGGTGCATCTTTTTTTCCATACGATAAAACCCAGTGGGGTCGTGTGCATGACAACTCAGTTCCCTCACATACAAATATCAGACTCAGTCAGCTGTGAATGCAGGTATTTAAACTTAAGTACACTTAGTTTGTGCACATAAGTGGGGGTGAGGCTGAGGTCTCTCTGAAAATCTGTCCCACTGTCTTCATGTCAGCTTTGTTGGTTTACATTGTTGTATGAGGTAATTCCTCTTTTGTAATTGGAAATAATATGCAACAATTTAAATGTTAACGCTGTTTTTTATTTTAGGACAAAAATCTCTCAAGATATTGAAAGACTGATTCATCAAAATGACATTATAGACAGAGTTGTGTATGACCTTGATAATTTGAGGTACGTTTTTACCCTTCTGAAAACAATATTCGGCAAATACTCTAACCCTGTTCTACTTTCTCTGCGGTATCATCTGTAAAACTTAAAGCAGTACTATTATTGAAGTTCCACCTGAACATGAGAAGTAACTTCTTTACTTTGAGGGTGGCAGAGCACTGGGACAGACTTCAGTGAAAGTTTCATCTGGTGTTAACAGCGTTTCTGCTATCCAGGCTGTATTTAGAAGAAGGTTCAAAATAATTTCTAAATTACCAAGTTAGGGCTAAAATAGACTTAATGGGTTTGGTTTAGTTAATTTTTTTTATTATTAATTTTGGTCCCTTTTCTTTTTCTATTTATAGTTTTTCAATACCAGAGGAAGCAGATGTTTTGAAGTTTAATTCCAAATTTGAATCTGGAAACCTGCGCAAAGTTATTCAGATCAGAAAGTAAGATATTTCAACTCTTCTTTTCACACTTAAGGCCTTTTATTTCTGCTCCTTAAAAAAAGATTGATTTGTTTTTGTTAATCTTTAGAAATGAGTATGATCTAATACTGAACTCGGATATAAATAGCAATCATTATCATCAATGGTTTTACTTTGAAGTCAGTGGAATGAAAACTGGCATTGGTTACCGGTTTAACATCATCAACTGTGAAAAGTCAAACAGTCAGTTTAACTACGGTAAGATGCATTTCCCATATTTTGAGAAGAAATTCATAGAAAAATATCTGTGCTAGAGAGTTCAGGATCAGTAGCATATTCACGTTGTCAGATCAGATTCTTTTTTAACAGTATTACTAGAAAATATTTTGACAAATTTAATTTTAAAAGAAAGTGTCTTAAAACAGTGGCATTCAGTTTTTAAAATGAAGTTTAGTTGTAAGTGAGGCCAAAGCAGAAGAAATCTGCTGGTGGCTGCAGCTGAAATTTATCCTAAGACCACTAGTGTGACAATACCAAAGCCTGTTGAACAACACAGCTGCAGGAGGAATGACAGCTGTCATCATCGATCCCTTTCTGCATAGAGGTGTGTTTTCAAATGTGAAAGTAAGCGAAGACATTCTCAAACTGTTTTGTCTTATTGATGGGAAGAGAGGCACGTTATTTGAGAAGGAAAAGTAAGTCTCCTTTGAAATGTTGGGCTTCATAGGTGACCCTTGTCTCCAATGAGTAATGTTTGCTGTTTGTACCTCATTCAAAAGTACTGGCTTACTGAATATGCCTTTCTTTCACTTGTCAGAGGCAGGGAGTGTGGTGTGTGTGCCATTCAACTTAAACCCATTTGTTTTGTGAGGGTTTTTTTTTTTCTGCTGTGTTTTCTGAAATTCATCCTTTAAGAAAGAGGAGGAGAACCTCCTCTTTCCCCACCCCCAACCTCAAACTCTTGGAATAGAGTAACATCATATTATTCTTTGTCATAATTGAACAGTTCACATTGATAAAATCCAAGAATACCAGGTAGCTTGACCAGATGCTTTGAAATTATTTACTAATCTTCATCAGTTACCTTAGATCTTCATTCATATGTTGCATATGGTTACCTGATAGTTACTTTTGTTTTAATTGAATCATTCAATGTATTTGGCTAATTATCTAACTAGTAAATGAGGTTCAATTAATAGGTATTATTTTCTACTCTAATTTCATATTAAGTATTCAACTCAGTTATACTTAATATTAACTGAAGTACACCCTCCAAAAAATGCAAATGTTAAAGAGTTACTGTTTTTTAAAAAAAAAAAATTGTCCTGAAACTTCGGTTATTTTCCAGCTATCTAGGTTAATGGATGATAGTATCAACATATAAGTGTTGTTGTGGTCCATTACTGCTAAGATTAAGCATTAAATTGAGATGTATCTTCTTCTTTAAGGTATGCAGCCCCTCATGTATTCTGTTCAAGAAGCATTAAATTCGCGACCATGTTGGACTCGTGTTGGGACAGATATTTGTTACTATAAGTAAGTACACCAATCAAACATACAGCAAATTTCACACTGAAGATTAGTATGAGGTACAATTTCTGAGGATTTATGTTTGCTTCTGAGTTTGATAATGCTGTTTTAATAGTTCTGTTGTGAATAGAATTTTCTTCCTGAGATAATATGGAGAGTAACACAAGTGACTGAAATACACAGGGTCTTATTTTGTTAGCACACTGCTTTTCATCTTTTATACTTCTGTCAGAAATTGCATACTGTTACAGAGAAGCTTTCAATGGAATGTATATGTGCATGCTTACTCAGAATTTTAATAGTGACTTCCAGTAATACTGATCACATGTTGCTTGTGATTAGGCTCCTGTCTTCTATGGTGCAATCATTGTAGAGCAATCCTGGAACACAGGATGAGGTGGTACAGCATATCTATGCGTTACCCTTCTTGGTTGACAGTTGTTTGCTTCCTTTTTTTTTTGTTTTGTTATTTGTTTTTGTTTACTCGCTTATTCCCAATATGAATGAATGTATATCACTGCTATAATAAAGCATCTTTACAGATGGTAGGAACCAGTGTATTTAACCTGGATGTATGCATCAGAAAAATACAATCACTAAAAATCTTCCGGGCTCTTGGAATGTGTGTTTAGGTATAGTCAATGATATGAAAAAAATTATTGTCATGTGTTAAAATACCTAATTGCCTTCATTTTACTCGTAGAAATCACTTTTCAAGAAGTTCAATTGCTGCTGGAGGTCAGAAAGGAAAATCTTATTACACGATTACGTTCACAGTGACTTTCCAACATAAAGATGATGTCTGCTACTTTGCTTACCATTATCCATATACATACTCAACTTTAAAGGTAAGCAGATTATGATTTATTATGTAGATAAATATTTATACTTTTGGACAATGAGAAACACAAGCATTCATGAGTTAATTCTTTTTATTTCTTTTTATAAAGAAAAATGCTCCTTAAAATGGACAATTTTCATAAAATATTAGTGTTTAGACTGGTGGATTGTGTAGGTTGATCTAAAGAACAGTCCCAAGGAAAATAAAATTGATACTTATTTGCAATCTAAATGGATTTTCTGGGAATAATAATTCATAACTGACTGGAAACGGTGCTAACTGGATGAAGTATTTGTGTCTAAGTCAAATGACTCATATCCTGCTGGTCTACCTATGCCTCTGCATAACTGACCTATTCAAGTTATTATATTCAAGATAATTAGAGACCTTTCTGTGATAATGAATTGACTGAAGTAGTGTTGTGAAGCTTTTAGGACTAAGCAAAGCTCTTGGCTAGAATGTCTGCTGGTTATTTCTGTCATAGCGATAAAAGCGAACTTGGGGATTCAGTAGCCAGAGCGTGACAATGTTTAATTCAGCTTTTTATTAAGCCATACTTGCTCTTGGAAGAAGTACCTATTAAGGGATGTTATACGCCTCTATCAGCTCTGGGGTCTGGTGGTTCCTCCTGCTCAGCTTCTGGAGCCCAGGGAAGGGACCCAGGGGTGTCTGTCCCAGGCTGATGGACATGTCTGCTGCTTTCCTGATTGCTTGTAGGTTCAACCACTAGCGAGTCTGAGTGTGTATCCCAAAGAGAGAGAGAGAGAGACTCGCGCACACAGGCTTGCACATCCCCCTCACCCCAAGCACAGCTGGCTGCACGGACACCCGTGTGTAACACTCCCAGGACTTGCTTAAAACATAACTACAGACACGCAAGTCCCTTTCCTCCTCTCCAGCTTGTAAGGATGGCTGTTCACTAGTAAAAGTACACACCCACACACCCTCTAGAATCGCAAGCACATGCACATTTGTGGACGACTGGCATGGCCCCTCCATGCCATACCCCTGCCTTGATTCCGTTGTCTCTTACCTGCTGTGCAGGCCTCCATCTTGCAGGCTAGTCCAGCCTGACGCTCACTAGCACACAGATGCGTGCGCTCACATGCTTTTCTCACAGGCACTCTGCAGTTGTTGTTCCCCTCAGATGCCAGCATGGACTTTCTGCCCAGCTGGTACTCCTGCCTCCACCTGGGGCCTTGTCCTGGCTGGGCAGTGGACCTTGAAGTTTGCTAGCAAATTGCACACGCAGCCCCCCATGCACACTAGCTTTGGGGAAGGTGCATATGCTTGTCCCCAGCCCCCAGCAGCTGGTACCAGGCTCATAGGCTCGTAACCCATGTTCCTAGTCTAGGTGCTGACACTGAGACACCCTCCCTTGCTTCACGCTTATCACCCTGCTAGCTGGTTTTTGGGACACGCACTGTTCTTGCCCCAGTGGCTGGACACTAAGACCCTTACCCACTCCAGTAGCTGGCACTGAGACCCCCTCTTGCTTCTGTTGCTGACACCACAGACCGAGGGGTGCCTACACTGCCTGCAGCTCTAGCTGGTGGCACCAAGTCTGCTTGCTTCGATCCCAACAGTAGCTGGCACTTTGGACACAAAATCTGTCGTGCCCACACAGATGCTCGCAAGAGGTGTGGCCGCTCCAACTACTGATGCTGAAACCCTTGCTCATTGCAGTTGCTGGCCCCAAATCCACTCAGACCAGTCTTGTTATTAGTTGCACCTACCCCACACAGCACTGGCATGTGTGGGATAGAGAGCAAGGCTGCATGGAGAGATAGCTAAGGGCAGACCTTAGGGATCAGGTGCAGAAGATCTGTATAGCCCCACAAGCCCTCCTTGAATATCCCAAATGCACGTTCCCCTTGTTTCCTCCTTGACCCTCAAGGGAACATCTCCAAAGCCTTGCCTTGTACATCCTTAATGGCCTGTCAGTTAGAGACTGGAGAGACTTTGGTCTTTGCTATTGTTTCTGTTATGTCTGTTATGTCTTGTCTTCCATGATTGTTTCTCTCTGTTCCCGTGTATTGCTTCTGCTTCCGTGAACAGATAACCTTAATGAAGCAGAGGTTCTCGCCTTCCACATAGATTTAGAGTATCATCCGGTAGAAAATAATGTACCCTCTGTGCCTTCAGCTTCTTCAAAGCAGTTGGAAAAAACAGACTTTATAAAGAGAAATAGTCAGTCAGAGATGTAGAGAATGATATTTCATGGTAAAAATTATGATGGAAACTTGAACGTTGTTTAGAAAACCAAAAAGAAAGGTTGATTAAATAGTACCTGTGGAATACACTGTGATATGTGACTGCAAAAGATTTGAAGTATTTTTTCGTTATTTTTGGGATGAAGATGCACCTTCAGAAGCTGGAATCTATGCACAACCCTCAACAAATATATTTTCGACAACACGTTCTCTGTGAGACCCTGGCTGGCAACAACTGTCCCTTAGTCACTATTACAGCCATGCCAGAGTCCAATTACTATGAACATATCTGTCAGTTCAGTAAGTATGACTTTTCATTCTCATCAACTGAAAATAATGTAAAACTAGCTCTTTATGAAAAAAAAAATCAGTATTAACTATTGTGCATTGTAAAAATAGCAATGTAAAATAAGGTTAATTAATTAAATGAAATTAAGAGTCGTCAATATTTAGGATTTGCTTTGTGTTTAATAATATTTATTTGTGGTAGTCAAATAAGGATATTTATATTTGGATATATAAAAGTATATATAGTCTTATATTTTAAATCAGTTGCTAGATATTTTTTTGTTACATTTTGCAGACAACACTTCTTGGAAAAGAGTTCCTGACTTCTGAGTAACTTTTTTCTCCAAATGCTTGGGTTATTTCCTTGTCAAAAGATCTTTCATAAACCCAATATCTAAGCTACTGCGATTTGAAGTGAGCTTTAGTTATGACAGCATTCCTGGTTTGTTCCTCCACCACAGTATTTTTCTTGGCTATTGGGAAAAAAAAAAGCCATCAAAGTCAGCATATCATAATTGCCAGCTCAAACTACTTCTGACTGTATAATTGTCCAACTGAATTTAAAGCTCCATTGTGAGAGTTCTGTAATTAGCAGAATTACAGCAGAATTAGCAGTTCTGTTATTAGAAAATAACAATACTCTGGCAAACTCTGTCAGTAATACTGATACTCATTAATATTCAACTCCCAAATACTGTATTTTACACTGTAATAAATGGAGCTGGCCTACTGCCTCTTTTTTCAATTAACAAACTGTTCACTTAGCTTGAATCATATTTTGCCACTTCTGTGCATACTTCTTTTAGGGAATCGTCCTTATGTTTTCCTATCTGCTCGAGTACATCCTGGAGAGACTAATGCAAGCTGGGTTATGAAGGGAACACTGGAATACCTTATGAGCAATAATCCAAGTGCCCAATGTTTACGAGAATCTTATATTTTCAAAATTATTCCTATGCTCAATCCAGATGGTGTCATCAATGGAAAGTAAGCATAAGTTTACTCACAAATATGTAACCTGTACTACTAAGTCTTTGCATCTGTTATTTTAAAAAAAAACAAACAAAAAAGAAAATCTAAACTAATCCCGAAAACATACAAACGCAATACTTAATATGAAAAAAACAACCACTTACAAAATTGCTAGGATTTTTCAATTTTTTGGCATTTTAAAGGCAGATGCACTGTTCCGTGAATTTCAGTTTTATAAAAAGTATTTTTAGTTGTTCATGGATAATAATCATTCCTATGTGATTTGACATTGCATTTTAATTGTCTCTCTCAACTACAGTTTTGGATGGGTGTAGAGTGTTATATGAGAGCATATCTGCTTTTTTAGGAAAAGCTAAACAAGTTCTCATAAAAAAGAACAGTCCTTGTATCTGAGAAAGCTTTTTATGTAACTTTTCTCTTTTTTTTTTTTTAGTTATAGTTTTTAGAAGGATGTTATGGAAATGGCTGTTTTCAAATGTTATTAAAAGGGGGAAAGTTAATAGATGTGCAAGAGCAAGGGTAAGAGAGTATCCTGATTTAATTTATTAATGGTAATTCTTTCACTTACTACCACTTTTCTTAATAAATTTAAGGGATATTTCAGAACCTTTTGATACTGCTATGAGTAAGCATTCAGCAATCTACATTTACTTGGTTACGGGGAATTCATATGAACTGGAAATTTTCGCATGGTGAATCTACAGTTCCTTCTTACCTAGTTATGGGTAGTATTTTAAAAGGTTTTGTGGACAAAATAAAAATCAAAGCAATTGTGGATTTATGTAGAACCCTGTCTTTATATATGTAAAAGCATGTATATAACAGAACCACTGGAATTAAATCATTCAGAATACAAGTGAAAGTTTAATACAAGAAATCTGTCCCAGCAGACACACCTAAACACAGATGTACTGAAGATGACTGCATGAACATGAATTTCTGCAAGTTTGAAAGTTCTTGCTGATAGTTTACTGAATACAGAGATGATCCTTATTTGTTTGCTGGGATTTTTAGTTGTCTTTTTTTTCTCACAGCTACTTGTCTCCTAGCAACCTCATGTTTCAAGTCTTAGATTTCTGGTTTACATTAGTCTTTATATTACAGAAATTAAGACACCAAAACTGTAAAAATGCCATATATTCGAAATTAGTGATTTTGAACTAGCATTTGAATAGAATTGCAAGCATTTAGTTTCAACAGCAAATAAGCAAGATTACAACTGACTTCATGTAAGAAGCTGCTTCTAATTTATTTTTAGATTTTCTGTAACATAACTTAAAAACCCCCAAACACTTCTGTTATTTGACGTGTTAGAAAACTGAAGTTTGTTTCTTGCCAGACTCCTTCCAAAGAAGCAGTGGTGACAAGGAAAACTTGAGGTGGGGGGGAGGCTTATTTAACAGTATGATAATATAGACTACATCATGCGTTTTTCCACCCCCCCACAATAGCCACCGTTGCTCTTTAAGTGGAGAAGATTTAAACAGACAGTGGCAAAATCCAAATCCAGATCTGCATCCCACTATTTACCATGCTAAAGGGTTACTGCAATATCTGGCTGCTATAAAACGTTTACCTGTGGTGAGTATGTGTGTGTAAGCAATTCTGAATCTTTTTAACCTTGTCTGAGTAGCTAGTCTGTAAAGTAAACATTTTAATACGGTCTTGTAAACTGTGTCATGCTTAACTTTGGGTTGGAGGACTGGTCTTCTGTAAACCTTTAGATCTAAATCTGTTCCTTTACTAGGGTAGAAGGTTAAACCTTGCTTAGATGAATCCTATGGTTTTTGTCTTAATGCACAAGTTAATTATATAAGGAGTTGTGTTTCTTAATTCTTTGGAACTTTCAACAGTACAAATAAAAATTTGTATTTGTCCTTCTACTATTGTTATAAAATGTTACTTCCATATGCCTTGGCTTTATTTTGCCAAATGATTTGTTGTAGGTTTACTGTGATTATCATGGTCACTCTCGTAAAAAGAATGTATTTATGTATGGCTGCAGCATCAAAGAGACAATGTGGCACACAAATGTTAATGCTGCCTCTTGTGACCTGATGGAAGACCCTGGTTACAGGGTAAGTTTGGCGTTTGTACCTTTTCACTTGGCATGAATTGGGAATATACTTTTCAAATAGCTTCCCAAGATTATTCTGTGCACATCGTGACTTTCTAAATAAGTCTGTTTATGCTATAATTATTTCTTCTTAGTTCATGAGTGTATTTCAAAGTATTTTGAAAGCTTTAAACATTGTACACTAATACAGCTAAGGATTTAATGTTAATAGAGCGCTTCATTTTTTTGAGTCTTTGTACAAACGGGCTTTTTTGGGTTCAACATTACCATTATGGTGAGTATAAGGAAAATATGCTTCTGTAAATTTACAATTACTGGATGAAATAATGAGTCCTTTAAGCACGTGTCGTGGTTTAGCCTCAGACGGCAACAAAGAACCACGTGCCGCTCGCTCGCGCCTTCCTAATACAGGAAGAATCGTAAGAAAAGGCAAGACTCTTGGGATGAGACAAAGGCAGTTTAACAGGACAGCAAAGGGAACAAGCAAACAACAACAACAACACGGATAGGGGAATATACAAACACGATTACGGAACCGCCGCTCCCCGCCGCTCGCCGACCGGCCGGACCCGGGACGGGACGCCCCAGCCCGCTTTTAAGCAGCAACTTCCTGCCCCCTCCCCTGGCAGCTCAGGGTGGGCGTGGCTCACATGGCATGGAATACCAGGGAAAATTAACCCTATCCCCACCGGAACCAGGACATTATCCACCCCTTATTCCATACCATCTATGCCATGCCCAGCAGGTTCCAATGAATTGCCACCACTTTCCCCTGTTATATATATATATATATATATATATATACACACATATAATGCCCTTAATTTATGGGCCATCCCTCCAAAGTGTCCGTTGAGTTCTTTTAATCCACGGCTTTGGGCTCCATCTGTTAGAACAGTCTCTCAGGGCAGGTGAGATGCTGGGTGGTGCTGGTCTGTTGCATGCTGTATTTTTCGGAGCTTGTGACTGGTGCACCTGGTGTGGCTCATGCATGCAGTCCGTGGGCTGAAGATGTAGATCTTGAGGAAACTGCTGGGCGCCAGCTGCTGAGATCAGTTCTTATCCCATCATCCCTGTGCCTTACTTGTAGTACAACTGATAGCAATTATAGCAATGAGGACATATTTCTTCTCATTTTCTGGCAGTTTATTATATGGTGGGGCCTTTTCTGCACGCGTCACCTCCTCCTCTGGTGACATTCCGAAATCCTTGCCTTCTGGCCAGTCCATGATCACTTCCAGAATTCCTGGGCGACTGGGGTTTCCCATTCGAGTTCGCTGCGTGATCAGTGCAATCCACTTACTCCATGTAGCATCGGTTGCATGATGTGTGGTGGGGACCCTTTCTTTGAACATCCAACCCAGCACCGGCAGTCGAGGTGCTAAGAGGAGCTGTGCTTCTGTACCAACTACTTCCGAAGCAGCTCGAACCCCTTCATATGCTGCCAATATCTCTTTTTCTGTTGGAGTGTAGCGGGCTTCAGATCCTCTGTATCCCCGACTCCAAAACCCTAGGGGTCGACCTCGAGTCTCCCCTGGTGCTTTCTGCCAGAGGCTCCAGGTAGGGCCGTTCTCCCCGGCTGCGGTGTAGAGCACATTTTTAACATCTTGTCCTGCCCGGACTGGCCCCAGGGCCACTGCATGGACTATTTCCTGTTTGATTTGTTCAAAAGCTTGTCGTTGCTCAGGACCCCATTTAAAATCATTCTTCTTCCGGGTTACTTGATACAGAGGGCTTACAATTTGACTGTAATCTGGGATATGCATTCTCCAAAAACCCACAATACCTAAGAAAGCCTGTGTTTCCTTTTTACTAGTTGGTGGAGACATAGCTGCTATTTTGTTGATCACATCCATTGGGATCTGACGGCGTCCATCTTGCCATTTTATTCCTAAAAACTGGATCTCCTGCGCAGGTCCCTTGACCTTACTTCGCTTTATAGCAAAACCAGCGTTCAGAAGGATTTGGACTATTTTACTCCCTTTCTCAAAAACTTCTTCTGCTGTGTTTCCCCATACAATGATGTCATCAATGTACTGCAGATGTTCTGGAGCTTCACCCTGTTCCAGTGCAGTCTGGATCAGTCCATGGCAAATGGTGGGACTGTGTTTCCACCCCTGGGGCAGTCGATTCCAGGTGTATTGGACGTCCCTCCAAGTGAAAGCAAACTGTGGCCTGCACTCTGCTGCCAAAGGGATTGAGAAGAATGCATTCGCTATATCAATCGTGGCATACCACTTGGCTGCCTTGGACTCCAGTTCGTACTGGAGTTCTAGCATGTCCGGCACGGCAGCACTCAGCGGTGGCGTGACTTCATTCAGACCACGATAGTCTACAGTTAGCCTCCACTCTCCATTAGATTTTCGCACCGGCCATATGGGACTGTTAAAGGGTGAGCGAGTCTTGCTGATCACTCCTTGAACCTCTAGTTGACGAATCAGCTCATGGATGGGAATCAGAGAGTCTCGGTTAGTGCGATACTGCTGCCGATGCACCGTTGTGGTAGCAATCGGCACCTGTTGTTCTTTGACCCTCAATAACCCCACAACAGAAGAATCCTCCGAGAGACCAGGCAAGGCAGACAACTGTTTAACTTCCTCTGTCTCCAAAGCAGCTATGCCAAAGGCCCAGCGGTACCCTTTTGGGTCCTTAAAATACCCTCTCCTGAGGTAATCTATACCAAGGATGCATGGAGCCTCTGGGCCAGTCACAATGGGATGCTTTTGCCACTCATTCCCAGTTAGGCTCACTTCTGCCTCCAGTACAGTCAACTCTTGGGATCCCCCTGTCACCCCAGAAATACAAATGGGTTCTGCCCCTCTATAGCTTGATGGTATTAAAGTACACTGCGCACCCGTGTCCACTAGAGCCTTATACTCCTGTGGGTCTGATGTGCCAGGCCATCGAATCCACACCGTCCAATAAACCCGGTTGTCCCTTTCCTCCACCTGGCCGGAGGCAGGGCCCCCCTAATACTGGTCATAGTATCCATTACTCACTTCTTGCATAAATGACTTGGAAGTTCCTTCAAGAGGATCAGAAGCAAGATCAGGCCTTCTGCTTTGTCTGGGGAACGGCCCACTGGAAACTGGGGCGGCACTTTTCCTGGAGGGATCCCCTTTTGTGGTTGTCCTTCCTTGCAACTCCTGTACCCGTGTCCGCAGGATCGAAGTAGGTTGTCCATCCCACTTCCTCATGTCCTCTCCATGGTCCCGCAGGTAGAACCACGGGGTGCCTCGTGGTGTGTACCCTCTGTACTCTCTCTCTTGAGTGGAGAAATGCCTGCTTCTAATAGCTGAGATGCTGGCCCGTGCAGGTGGGGAGTAGAACATATTCTCTTCAAGTTGCTGGACCTTCCGCGACAGTTTCTCCACAGCTGAGACAAGGGGGGAAGAGAGACTTTCTTCATATCGCCGGAGCCGGCCAGCTACCTCATCCCTCTTCCAGACATGGTAAACAGCATCGCAGGGAGTACATAAGCCATATAGGAATTTATGTAACACAGCCATGAGAACAAACCAAACAACATGATGACCAGTGACTATTTACCTAATAAAATAAATGCATACAAAAAAAAAACCAAAACCGTTTTTTTCCACGTTCTAGTTGGATTCTGTTGTTATCTCAACCCTTCGAGCCCCACGTTGGGCACCAAAAAGGACTGTCGTGGTTTAGCCTCAGACGGCAACAAAGAACCACATGCCGCTCGCTCGCGCCTTCCTGATACAGGAAGGATCGTAAGAAAAGGCAAGACTCTTGGGTTGGGACAAAGGCAGTTTAACAGGACAGCAAAGGGAATAGGCAAACAACAACAATAACACGGATAGGGGAATATACAAAGGCGATTACGGAACCGCCGCTCCCCACCGCTCGCCGACCCGGACCCGGGACGCCCCAGCCCGCTTTTAAGCAGCAACTTCCTGCCCCCTCCCCTGGCAGCTCAGGGTGGGCGTGGCTCACATGGCATGGAATACCAGGAAAAATTAACCCTATCCCCACCGGAACCAGGACAGCATGGCAAACAATATTCTAGCAGCAAGAAAATAAAAATACTGAACTGCTCTGAGAAATACTAATTTTTATTTATGGGAATAGGCAAGGTTCCTCTTAAAGATGTGTAGTTAAGGCATGTGCCCCTAATACATATACATAATAAACTTGTACAAACAACATCCACTGCATTGTATAATCTTCTGGGCTCCCTGGCTCAAGAAGAACAGGGAACTGCTGGAGAGGGGACAGCAAAGGGCTACCAAGATCATTAGGGGACTGGAACACCTCTCTTATGAAGAAGGGCTGAGGGATTTGGGTCTCTTCAGACTGGAAAAAAGACCACTGAGCGGGAATCTTATCAACGCTTCTAAATACTTAAAGGGTGGGTGTCAGGAGGATGGGGCCAGGCTCTTTTCAGTGGTGCACAGCAACAGGACAACGGGTAACAGGCACAAACCTGAACATAGGAAGTTCCATCTAAACAACAGAAGAACTTCTTTACTTTGAGGGTGCCAGAGCACTGGCACAGGCTGCCCAGGGAGGTGGTGGAGTCTCCTTCTCTGGAGACATTCCAAACCCGCCTGGACGCGTTCCTGTGCAACCTGCTCTGCGTGACCCTGCTCTGGCAGGGGGTTGGACTAGATCTCTAGAGGTCCCTTCCAGCCCTGGCCATTCTGTGACTCTGTGATTTAAAAAACTTGTTACCTGTTTGTTCTGTGTAACTCCACTGCCGCCTTGTGGCAACTGCAAATCTGTGCAACCTAATGCTTCCAAACCCCGTGTTTTTTTGATGAGATGTAGAGCTAAGCTTGAAAAGCGTGTGGATGCACGTAAAAGCGCTTGTTATGCATCCGTGAGTGTACATGAGTACAGATGCTTTCAGATTTTTTTTTTCTCAAATCTTCCTCACTTTTAAAGAAAATAATCAATTGCTCCTTGATTTTCTTGTGTGATTTCCTGGACGCTGAGTCTGATTCACGTCTGCTGCTCAACATGTTTATGTGGGGTTTTTCCACTTCAGCCTGCACTACCATAGTCCACAAAAGACAACAGTCGGTAGAAGCAGTAGGGAAAAATACTTTTGGTTTCAAAAAGGCAGACTGAAAAGTTTTGGCAAGCTTACACTAATAATGGTATATGTATTATTGAAATAGTACATATAAAAAAAGAAAAGATAAAGCTGGAAAGAATGTCATGATTTAGCATTAGTTGAATACATACATTTGCATAACTGTTTATTGTTTGTTGTTTTTTTTCCCAAAGCTGTCATGTAAACAGTTATATTGAACTTTGATTCATGTTCTTGAAGTTAAATATGCACCTAGTGCTTTGCTGAATATGAATGAATTTTATGTACTAATAAAATACTGCCTGTGTTAGGTCTGCAGATTGGATTGTTGAAACAGTTTGAAACTGAATTACATCAATTAATTATGCGGGGTACGTAGTACACTTAATTTGAGTAAAGTTACCTCAGTGAATTAGGAGATGGTGATCACATGAAGAATTCTTTTGTATCCTGATACTTCCCCTCATGACTAACACTTAATTTTAGTGATTGAATCTGAAAAAGACGATTTTAATAAGTAGGAAATGGCAAACCTGTTGTCACTTGAACACACTATGTTTTGAAAACTCAAGATCATGAAATGTTTTCATTCTTGTTCCTTTAATTCAAATTGCAGCAAAGTTCTCTGATAACGGTTTGTAATTGCATGTTCTCCTCCCCCCTGCTTCCGTAAGTGAAATGAAAGAATCGCTGCATTTTCCAAATTGCTGTCCTGCAGGCACTCCCCAAGATCCTGAGTCAGACTGCCCCAGCATTCTGCATGGGCAGCTGCAGCTTTGTAGTTGAAAAGTCCAAGGAATCTACAGCACGAGTTGTTGTCTGGAGAGAGATAGGAGTACAAAGGAGCTACACAATGGAAAGCACGTTATGTGGATGTGACCAGGGCAAATACAAGGTAAGAAAATATATCAGTTAAGCTGTTCTTGCTTTATAATTTCTTCCATTTGCATTGGTATCTTGTTCTATAGCTTTGCTTGCTTGCTTTAAACTTCTAAAACTCTTTTAAGATCTATGTACACTGTTAGAGTGAAATTACATAATTTATAATATTATAGGTTGCATAACAGTCTTCATCTGTCACTTAGCACCCTCCCCCCCCCCCCCATATGTTATGCTTATTGGCTGTTTTAACAAGATTAATATTAATTATTGCTTATAACACATATATATGCATGTAGTTAAAAAAAATAAGAACTATTCTTTCCATTAGATTATTAAAATTGTGTAGTAATAAATGCCAATACTACAATAAAAATTTCCTTTACACATGGCAGTTTTAGACTTCACCATGGCGGTTCATGGTTCTTACCAGACACTTGCTAGTGTGCCTTGCAGAATTTTCCTGTGTAGCTACAGAAATAGGCGTATAAATCAGCATACTTTCATATCAGCTTACTAGAACTACAAATTACATGTATCTGAACTCGTCATAGTTGCTTAACTTCTTGACTTAAAACTTGCTTCCAGTTTGTCTCCTTCGAAAGTGCTAATGGGACTGTATATTTGAAAACAAAAGGTGACCTTGTTGATAGTTTCTCACAAGTAGAAAACTTATTTTAAAGGAAATATTTGTAGGGGAAAAAAGGATAACAACAACCTTAACATCTATCTGATCTCCGACTTCTGTCACTGGGTTAAATTTAGCTACAAATGGAAGCAAGTCTTTAAAATGAACATTCATGGAAGAAGTCACAGTTTCCTCCCTGAAAATAGTGTTTAGGAATGCTAATCAAGAAGATGCCCACAAGCCTCGAATAAGATGCTTGACAAAAAGAGGATCAGAAGGCCAGGATCAAGGGGGAGAGTTGGGCAGGAACAACAACGACAACAAAAAGTTGGTACAAGGTACATTTAATGTATGTTCCAACACCCATGCTTATCTCCCTAGACAGAAGACAGACAGATATTTTGGCAGGAATTTTAGTAGGTCTGTAACTAGTAAATGAATGAATTAATTTTGTCAGTTAACAGAAGCTTTCCTGTTATTGTCAGAATATTATTATTCCTCAGATGACATCATCATAGAGCTTTAAAAAAAATGAGAACTTATACAACTTGCTTATTTTGAAACTTCCAGAATATTCTTAAACAACCTTCATGGCTTTAGCAGTGTTGCTACAGGAAGTTCTTAAGAAAGTGAACTGAAGATGCTTTGTGGGCAAACTTTCAAGTTGCTTAACCTGCAAAGCCTTTCAGTAAGGGAGGAAGACAGCTGAATTATGTGGAAAAACCATTTAGTCAAAAAGGAAGAGCATTCTTCTAGGTAATATGAACTAGCTGATGAGATAAAATTGCTGTTCTGTCATTCATTTTATTTGAATAAAACAATTTGTGAGGTCTTAGTCATTCTCTTGAAAACACAGGAAGATTCTTCATTTTTTTCTTCACTATGATAATGCTCAGACTTATTAAGAAAAGGTATGTAGAAGGCTAAGGTGACTAGACAGCACAAGAAAAGGGCAACATTTCTCCAATGAGAAGGTCAAAGAAATGAAAAAGCTCAGTCTTTTCTTTTCTTTTCTTTCCTTTTCTTCTTTTTTGTAGAGGGAGTGGGGCCAGCAACTCTATGAATAAACTTGTAGTATAAATTAGATGTCATATTTCATAGTATGTTATTTCAAAACAGAGTGAGGAGTTAAACTGTAGAAATTCCCTCCTCTTCTACTTCCCACCGAAAAAACATGACAATTCTGATCTAAGGAACTGGACTGTGTATCGTGTAAAGGTCTGAAGCAATTTTCCAGTCTCCTTCTGGTTTGGCATCATCACTGAATTTTGTTCAAATCACAGAGAGGATTATTCAACAATTCTATTCTTTGTGGAAGAAATGCTGAGTCTTTGCCAAAGCTGGATATTATCAGAACATCAATTTTTCTTTTTTTAATCCTTTTTATTTTACTCAGGCAATGGTGATGCTAGACTATTGCCAGCCAGGAAACTGTTGAAGAATTGAAGTTATCAGTTCTTACCAGAATTTAGGATCCCTGGTGACAGAGCTATATCTCTTGAAGCAATCTTGTTTTAACTGCTTGTATGGGGCCTTTGTAATGTCTTGAGAATTGGTGCTGCAAATATTGCTCAGTCATCTGTGATTCAAGATACTGAAAAGCAACTCCTCAGTTTAAAAGATGTTCCAAGATCTACTATGGAGGACAATTAATATGTGAGACAAAAGAACAATTTCTTTAATAATTGAAACCACCTGAAAACTGAAATCAGTCCCTTTACCGATTGGAGATTAACAAGTTTGGGAGTATTGCTTAATTTTTAACTATATCAAGAAGATTTTTTTATCTGGCAATTTTGTGATGCATGTAAAGAGAAGACTTTAGGAGATAAACTTTCAGTCAACAAACTTTGTCAGTTACTGTGATTCTTCAGTCTCTAGGTTTTGAGTTCTCAAAAATGATGCATCTTTGTAGCCTTTGCTGAATAAGACTGCAGAAGAACAAGATGATGTTTAACTGTCCAACTGACTTCTCCAAATCTTAGTATGGCTGTGTTCAATTTATTAAGTACCTATGGCAGGAATATTCTTCTCAGCTTGAGGTCACATTCTGATCACCGAGACACGCTATTTGTGTGAAGGTATTCTCGTGATGTGTTTAGTAAGGAGGACTTCAGTGAGCCATCTAAAATGTCACAGTCTAGAAGAAAGACAGTTGTATAAAACGTAAAGAAAAAAGAAAATCCGTGCATGTTTAAAAATAAAAAAGCAGCTACTTGAAGGTGGCTTGTGCTTAAAAGCAATGCTTGTAATACCTAAGGAACTTCAGTAGGCCACAGTTAAAGGTACTAGAACAACAGTTGAAGGTAATTAGAAGGTCAAGAAGAGGAGTGTAATTAAGGCTTCAGTGAAAATGAACTTCACCTCAGGTCCCTGAGTTAGGGCAACTGTTTATTGTTATTTCCTGAAACAGGCATTGGATCTCTTGTTTCATGAAATTAAGAGATTTGGCTGATGGAAGAATAATAATGGATTAAGAAATCTGGTATTTGGCAGCTCTGTGTTATTGCATTCTCCATTATGTTTTAAAGAAATGACAGAAGCAAATCTAGGATTTGGCATGGACTTTTAGCACAAGTATGTAGACCCTTCAGTATAGTAAGTTCAAATTTTATTGTCCAGGCATTTCACAGATATCTACCTGCAATCTGATCCATTTAGGTCTGTCTTTAGTTATATCCTCTTCCTGCTATGCTGAAAATAGCAGCCTTGGAACATGCACACGCTGTTTTATCTTTCTAACAATTGTCTTTGCATCTTCTTTCATACTGTACTCTTGTCTTTTTTTGACTTACAGCCACTTCTATTATACTGTCTATAAGGAATCTTCCAACTAACGATAACTTCTTCAGCAACAGATGTAGACAATGATTGGAAAAGTTTCTGAACCTTCAAGTTGTGCACATTAGTAATCTGTGTAACAGTGAGATTACTGTTACACTTCTCCTTCCTCTTCTGCATACTTGTTGCCTCTTGTCCTTAATGTTATTTTAATCTCTTTGGGGCAGGGACTGTGTCTTCCTGTGATTAGCGTAGTGGAGCCCCAGCTATGATTGGGGTCTTCGAATGTTACTGACGTGCAAACAAATACAAAACAAAAACAAAAAAATTGGCCTCTGTGGATAAGGTACTGCACTGGGAGTGAGGAGAACTGATTTCTGTTCCCAGCGGGGTCAGTGACATGCTGTGAGACACTGTGCAAATCGCTTCAACCCTCTCTGCCTCCATTTCTCCATCAGTAAAGTGAGGATAATTCTTCCTTTATTAATAAAGTGCTTTGAAACCTCAGCACAAAAGCATTATAAAAGAGGTAAGTAGTATTACTATTAACAATAATTCTAAAATATCCAATTCTTGTTCACTGCTAACAGGTTTCTGTACCATTTGGCTGGAGGATGGCACTGTTTAGAATAGTGGATATAGCTTTATCTCTTGTTACTAAAAAGCACCTTGTTTGTGAAGACTACCGAGGGGAAATAAAAAAAAAAAAAAGAAGTCACAAGAAAAATAAACTTTCCGTTTATTAAGTGTGCATATGTTCAAGACAGAATTACATGAAGAATGTGCAGACTGTACCATTTCTGGAGCAACATAACACTTGCTTTTAAACCTTGCATTTTAAAATACAGTGTCAAGTGAGGCAATATACACAAAGAGTGCGTGTGTTAGCTTTTTAGTAAAAAAAAAAAGTTCCTCCTCCATTCTTTTTGCTTCATGTGTTTTCCTACTTGATGACTTAGCTTACCACCACTTCCAGGTTCTTCTGCTTCCCTGCTTATTTTGTCAAAGCTCCTTTTTAACTACCCTTTACCATAAGAGGCTTAGAAGATCCAAACTAAAATCCTTTTAAATTCTCCTAAGATACAGAAGTTGCAAAGGGGGAGATTGAGTTGGATTGTGACATTGAATTTGTTAGTGTATATACAGTCAGTACTAACCAATTCCATAAGCATTGAGGGTCACTCTGGAATATCACAGAATCACAGAACAGTAGGGGTTGGAAGGGACCTCTGGAGATCACCTAGTCCAACCCCCCTGCCAGAGCAGGGTCACCCAGAGCAGGTTGCACAGGAACGCGTCCAGGCGGGTTTGGAATGTCTGTAGAGACAGAGACTCCACCACCTCCCTGGGCAGCCTGTTCCAGTGCTCTGCCACCCTCAAACTAAAGAAGCTTTTCCTCATATTGGAATGGAATGTCGTTTCTTCCAGTTTCTGCCTGTTATCCCTTGTCCTGTTACCAGGCACCGCTGAAGAGTCTGGCCTCATCTTCTTGATGCCCATCCTTTAGGTACTTACAAGCATTGATAAAATCATAGACTCATAGAATGGTGTGGGTTGGAAGGGACCTTGAAGATCATCAAATCCCCTCTCAGTCTTCTATTCTCCAGGCTAAACAGACCCAGGTCTCTCAGCCTTTCCTCATGAGAGAGATGATCCATTCTCCTGATCTCCCATAGCACTCCACTGGACTCTCTCCAGTAGTTCCTTGTATTTCTTGAACTGGTGGCCCAGAACTGGACACAGTACTCCAGATGGGGCCTCACCAGGGCAGAGTACAGCGGGAGGATGACCTCCCTTGACCTGCTGGCCATGCTGTTTTTAACGCACCCCAGGATACCATTGGTCTTCATGGCCACAAGGGCACATTGCTGGCTCAGGGACAAGTTGTTGTCCACCAGGACTCTCAGGTCCTTTCCAGCAAGTCAATCCCTAACCTGTACAAGTGCATGGGGTTAACCGTCCCTAGGTGCCCTACATTTGCCCTTGTTGAACTTCTTTAGGTTCCTAGTCTCTAGACTGTCCAGGTGTCGCTGAATGGTGCCACAGCCTTGTGGTGTGTCAGCCACTCCACCCAGTTTTGTATCATCAGCAAACTTGCTGAGGGTACACTTTTCCCTCATCCGGGTCATCGATGAATATGTTGAACAAGGCTGGACCCAGTACTGACCCCTGGGGAGCACCACTAGTTACAGGCCTCCAACTAGACTGTGCCACTGATCACAACCTTCTGAGCTCTGCCATTCAGCCAGTTGTCAATTCAGCTCACTGCCCACTCATCTAACCCACACTTTCTTAGCTATGAGGATGTTATGGGAGATAGTGTCAAAAGCCTTGCTGAAGTCAAGGTAAACAACAGGCACTGCTCTCCCCCGGCCAGTCATGCCATCATAGATGGCTGTCAGATTTGGTCAAGCATGATTTCCCCTTGGTGAATCTATGTTGACCACTGCTGGTTACCTTCTTTTCCTCCACATGCTCAGAGATGACATACAGGATGAGCTGTTCCATCGCCTTTCCAGGAATGGAGGTGAGGCTGACTGGCCTGTAGTTTCCTGGGTCCTTCTTCTTGCCCATTTTGAAGACTGGCATGACTTTGGCTTTCCTCCAGTCCTTAGGCACCTCTCCTGTTCTCCATGACCTTTCAAAGATGATGGAGAGAGGCATGGCAATAACATCTGCCTGGTCCCTCAGCACTCGTGGGTGCATCCCATCAGGGCCCATGGATTTGTAGGTATTGAGTTTGCCTAAAATGATCACTAACCCGATCCTCCTCAATTGAGGGGAGAGTCTTCCTTACTCCAGGCTCTCTCTCTTACCTCCAGGGTCTGGGGTTCCTGAGGGTTGGCCTTAGCAGTAGAGACTGAAGCAAAGAAGGCATTCAGTAACTCCGCCTTCTCTGTATCCTCTGTCACCAGGGTACACACCTCATTCAGCAGCGGGCCCACATTTTCCCTAGTCTTCCTTTTGCTACTGATGTACTTGAAGAAGCTGTTCTTACTGTCCTTGACCTCCTAAATACTCTTTTCAGAGGAAAGTGTCTTGGTATATCATTTGATTTAGAAAACAGCTATGGCTTTTGATACTTTGTTGGTTTTGATTACTAAATGTGTGAATAAATGCTTTCAGAATTAACACATGTAGCCTCTAACTTACAGGAGGAGAAGAGATTTTTGTGTCAATGAGTAACTCGTGGCCTTAAATCTTATTTAAGAACAGCAATGAACTTGATCACAGCTACAGTATGAGTTCACTCATTTTCATTCTGATGGAACTTCTGTTGAAGAATCGTGTATTTGAAATACTAGTATTTTAAATTCCTTTTCATAAATTTTGTCTCAGGTTTTTAAAATAATTTATACATATAAACTTTACATGACCTGTGTCTCTCTTCCAATGCCACTGGGTTAAGTCCTGTTAATATTGATGTGCTAGAACTGTAGACTAGAAACCTTCAAAGAAATGTGGATGTGGCCAGAAATGTCTGTTCAGCCGTAGAGGAATCAAGTGGTTACGCTCTGAGTTTTCTCTGATACTCTACAGTTCTTATTTTTTCTGTCTTTAGATGAAGAAAGTGTATTAAATAAAATAACAAAATGTGTTTTAAATAGTAATTCTGCAGCTTGTGTTGATCCATCTGCATGTACCTATTTCGTATTTTTAAATCTTGTTTTAAATTAGGGATTGCAGATAGGGACAAGAGAACTGGAGGAGATGGGAGCAAAGTTCTGTGTTGGCTTACTGCGTTTGAAAAGAATGGCCTCACCTTTGGAGTACAATCTACCTTCTAGTCTGTTGGACATTGAAAATGAGCTGATTGAATCAAGCTGTAAAGTGACAAGGTAGTGCCCATTTATTATATTTACTTTTTTTTTTCAGGAAAAATTGAAGTTTCTCAAGTAACATAAAGATTCTCTCAAAAATGTTCTTCCACTCATCAAAAAAAAAAATTGATGTGTTGTGACCTGTTAGTGTAACTTTTAATCTAAGTATATTAGCGACCTGTTGTGTTAATTCAATTGCTTCAATTTCTGAGAAAACAATAAATACAGAGTTAGACTTTGTGTCACATTTTTTACTGGGATAAAAACTGGCAATTTTAATGTCATTGGGGAGTTGTTATATGCAGTAAAACTCAGTAGGTCTTAGGTTTCAGTTGTCTCTTTGAGAGCATTTTTTTCTTTTTTTACTACTGTCTACAGTATTAAAAATACATTTAGACAGACTTAAATTATATGAGTTACAGCACTGTGAGAACTGCAGATTTTTCTTTGGAACTTTTTTTTTCTTTTTTCCCTTCGGTAGAGATATATATCAACATTTAAATAATCTAAAACGTGTGAAATAAGGTTTGGGTCACAAAAGAAATGTATTGTATCTGCTCAGTAGCTAGCTTATTAAGTTGACAATTCTTAAAGCTCTAGATAGGCTTGCAAAAGTATGCATGCTATTGCATATTTCCGTTTGCGTAATTCATCACTGAAGTATCCACACATACGCAGTAATCGGCGATGCACAGCAAGTAAGTGATTTCAAATGTGCAGACATCTCTTTCTGAAAAATCTGATTAGAGATTAAATAAAGCAGAGCCCCTACTTCAGAAAAGCATTAAATTTAGAAAAGAGTAAGATTTGCACACTATAATATGTTACCATTTGACATACTTAGAGCTGAAAATGTTTTTCTAGTGGCCTTGGCTGTTGCTCCAACTTAGCTGACGTGATACTGTGGAAATTTGCAGAAAAAATGAAATTTATTATTGTTTGTGTGCAACTGAAACAAGGAGATGCTTAAGACTGAGACTTTGATTAGATGCTAGACTAAGTGTAGGTAGGATTAGATGCTACACTGAAGTGTTGGTAGGCTGACTGGGAGATGGTCGTATGGCAGATGCTGAAAAAAGCAGAAAGTACTCTACAACTCCTGGAATGGTATTAGCATGGTGTCTCCAGTGCAGGCGAAACACAGCATTTTAATCACTAAGAATGCTTTGGTGTTGTTTACTGTACTAATGTAACATTTATACCAAAATGATGGTAGCAGCGGAGAGCAGTGCTCAGCATTTGTAACGTTACTGTTCAGTGTATCACTCTAAATTTTCATTTAATGTTGTATGAATTTCTGTTAGCCTTGTTAGATGTAGTCTGAAAGTGTAAATGAATGAAGTGTAACTGTGAATGGTTTTGAACTCTTTTATCCCTTGCCTTGGTTGAAAAGTTGCCCATTAGAATGAATTAATGTAATTATCTGCTTTGCTCTAAAATGTCTCTTGCTTGTCCATTTGTGTAGCATAGTAGTTTAATGAGCAATACTACAGGGAGATTAGTACAGAAAATTTGCTCCACTGCTGTTATGCCAGGGGCAGAGATAGTTGATCATCAGGTAACTATGGAAAGCAGCTCTCTTGTCTTAAGCTTTTGGATTAAGAAAACACTGATTCAGTGAGTTTTATCTCATGGACAGGGATCAGCCTAAGGAGAAAAAACCTGAATTGCTTACGTATTGTTTTATATACGTTGCTAGGGATTCTGGATATGTATCATCTGAAGGTAGTCTGTTTAGGATTCTTCTTAAATCAATGAGAAGCTTATACTGTGTGATAGACACTTCAGTTGTTCATTGGGATGGGATGTAGGTGTTGACAAAAGAGACCAAAGCTTGAAAAGTGAAAAATGTTAACTGATAAGGGTGTGTGCAGATGCTTGAAAAAAATTATATAGTGTACCTCAAATAAATAAATATCTTCCTTGAAATAAAGCTGGGGTGTAAGGGGCAATATTTTATACTGTAATGCTCTTGAGAGAAATCACCAGATGGAATTCCACCTTTATGATAGAGGAAGTCTTACTACAGCAAATAAAATTAATTGTTTTGATTAGTTTTCCTCACAAGGCCTTTATCAAAATGAAAAGGAAAACTAGGAGATGGAAAAGGAGAAAAGCACACGACAGCTCCCTTCAAATACAAGAAGACAGGTGCAAAGAGCCTCTTCTCCCTAGGGCAGACAGGACCATGAGTAATGAACTTAAATTACAAGGAAAAGTCAGTTTAGACTTTAGGTAAAAATTCTATATGTCAAGCAAAAATGAAGTTTTGGAATAGTCATCTGGGGAAGGTGCAATCTCCACACGAGATTAAGACTAGTATAGACAGGCTTCAGTCTAGAATGGCAGTGGGAATAGCTGAATTAACCTTAATGCACAGAGGTGCACAAAGGGACTGTGGGAAACTTCTTCACTAAGTATCATACTTAATATAAATTACTTATTCATAAATTCTAAATAGTTAAAAGTCACTTTGTTCTCTTTTTTAAAGCATTGCTTTACAGCATTCTCTCAAGCCATTTGCATGTAAGCAAGGAAGTGCCTATGAGGGACCATATAGGAAAAAAACCAGACCCTTTCTGGGAAATAAGCATGCTGGGGTGGGGGCCTCTTTGAAGTGCTTGCACATTAATGCGTGCCGCATCGGGCATAAGTATGAGCAATTAGAAAGATCTGTATGCAGTTGCAGGGCTATGATATTGTTGCGATCATGGAGACGTGATGGGGATGCCTCCCAACTGGAGTGCTGCAGTGGAGGGATACAGGCTCTCTAAGTAAGGACAGGCCAGGCAGACAAAGAGGGGGAGTTGCCCCTTATATGACAGAGCAGCTGGAATGCATGGAGGTCTGCCAGGGGATGAATGACAAGCCAAGCAAGAGCTTATGGCTGAGGATTAAAGAGCAGATCACTCTGCATGACATAATAGGGGATGTCAGCTGTAGGGCTGCCTGACCAGGAAGAACAAATGGATCAGAGCTTCTACAGACAGCTAGAAGCAGCCTCATGTTGGCAAGCTCTGGTCCTCAAAGGGGACTTGAACCACCCCAATATCTGCTGAAGGAACAACACAGCAAGGCATATGCAGTACAGGAGTTTTCTGGAAATCATTGATGGCAATTTCCTTACCCAAGTGATACAAGAACCAACAAGGAGATGGATCTGCTGGATCTGGTACTCACAAACAAGGATGTTAGGATGTAAATATCGAAGGCAGCCTTGGCTGCAGTGACCATGAAGATGGGGTTCAGGTTCCCAATAGGAGGGAGAAGGGCAAAAAAGGCAAGATCACAACCCTAGACTTGAGGAGAGCACACTTTGGTTCTTCAGGTGTCTGCCTGATAGAGTCCTGTGGAATAAGACCCTGGAGGGAAGAAGGGACCAAGAAAGTTGGTGGATATTCAAGGACCACATTCTCCAAGCTCAAGAGCAGTCCATGCCCATGAGCAGAAACTTAAGCAAAAGTGGCAGGAAGCTTGCATGGATGAATGAGGAGATCCTGGCAAAACTGAAACATGTAAAGGAAATATATGTAGAAGGTGGAAGCAGAGACAGGTAACCTGGGAGGAATATAGAGGCACTGAGTATGCAGAGACATGGTTAGGAAGGATAAAGTCCATCTGGAGCTGATTCTGGTTGAGGTACTGAATGCCGCCTTCACCTTAGTCTTTACTAGGAAGACTAGCTTTCAGTAATCTAAGGACCCAGAGACTGGGGAAAGTCTGGAGCAAGGAATACTTACCCCTGGTGGAAAAGGAATATGTTGGAGAATACTTAAGCAGACTGGATTTTCATAAGTCTGTAGGTCCTGATGAGATGCATGCATAAGTGCTAAGGGAGTCATCTGATGTCACTGCAAGGCTACTCTCAATAATCTTGGAATGATTGTGGTGATTAGGATGGGTGCCTGAAGGCTGGAGGAAAGTGAATGTCATTCCTATCTTCAAGAATAGCAAGAAAGAGGACCCAGGGAACTACAGGCTGGTCAGCATCACCCTGGGAAGGTGACGAAACAACTAATCCTGGAAAGCATTTCAAGCCATATGAAGGAGAAGATTGTGAGTAGTCAATACAGATTTACTAAGGGAAGTCATGCTTGACCAACCTGAAAACCTTCTCCAATGAAATGACTAGCTTGGTAGATGTGGGGAAGGAAGTGGATGTTGTCTGTCTTGACATCAGTAAAATTTTTGACGCTGTCTGCCATAAGATCCTTGTAGAGAAGCTGATAAAGCATGGGCTAGATAGGCAGACAGTGAGGTGGATTAAAAACTGGCTCAACAACTGGGCCCATAGAGTGATTATGAGAAGCACAAGGTCTAGTTGGAGGCCAGTAACTAGCGGGTGTACCCCAGGGCACAATACTGGGTCCACTCTTGTTTAGCATCTGCATTAATGACCTGGATGATGGGGCAGAGTGTCCCAACCGCAAGTTTCCAGACGATGCTGGACTAGGAGTGGCTCATCCAGAGGGACCACGACAGGCTGTAGAAATGGGCTGACAAGAGTCTCATGAAGTTCAGCAAGAAGTGTGAAGTCCTGCACCTGGGGAGGAACAATGCCATACACCAGTACATGCTGGGGGCTGACCATCTGGATAGAAGCTTTGCAGAAAAGGCTGTGGGGGGTCATAGTGGACACCAAGTTGAACATGAGCAATGTGCCCTGGCTGCAGAAGGCTGCTGGTATCCTGGGCTTCATTAGGAGGAGTGTAGCCAGCAAGTCGAGGGATGTGATGCTTTGCCGCGATTGAGAGACGGGACGCTGCTTGATGCAAGCAAGATGTCAGTTTATTAGACGCGTTGGAAAGCTTTTATACAGCTACTTAACAGTTACATAAATTACACAAATTCTATCATTTCTAATTGGCTTAGCTCTAAATGTTTCATTACAATAATCCCTCCTACCCGCGGTTTCGCTACATGCTAGAAGCTACAGTTTTGGAATGTGTTAAAAGCTACAGTGATAACTTGTTGTCTACTCCCTACTTCTTCAAGGTTATTTATCTCAGACCTGCAAGGCCAGTTGTTCCCTGGCTCCTCAGATTTATTTGTCTCAGGTCTGCAAGGTCGGCATACCCTCGAATTTCTTGCATACTTGTACTTTTCTGCTAGCCGCCCCCAACAATGCTTCCTTCTTCTCAGCAGCACTGAGGCCACACCTGGCGTACTGTTTCCAGCTCTGGGTTCCCCAGTACAAGAGAGACATGGACATACTGGAGAGTCCAGTGAGGGACCCTTAAGATGATGAAGTGACTGAAGCATCTCCTGTAGGAGGAAAGGCTGGGAGAGCAGGGACTGTTAGTCTGGAGAAGACGACTCAGGGGGCATTTTATTAAGGTGTACAAATACCTGAAGGGAAGTTGTAAAGAAGTTAGAGACAGGCTCTTTCTGGTGGTGTCTGGTGATGGTCTAAGAGGCAATGAGCATGAACTACAGAGGACATTCCATTTAAGCATTATATATATAACGGTTAGATATATACTTGTTGTGAGGGTGTTCAAACACTGGAACAAGTTTCCCATGGGAGTCTTTATCCTTGAAGATATTCAAAAGCTGAATGGGCATGGTCCTCAGCAACCTCCTGTAGATTGCTCTGCTAGAGCAGGGGTGTTGGACAAGATGACCTCCAGAGGTCCTTTTCAACCTCAGCCATACTGCGGTTCTGTGAAAAGGGGGAAATGTCTTTAAGTCTGTCCTCAAAAGACGCTGAGTGCTGGTGTTGTGGGCAGCTCTGAATTGGAGTGCTAATTAGATAATTAGAATACAGGGTTCTAAAATCACAATATAGTTATATTTCTCTCCCTCAGAACTTTCACAGCCAGACTCCTGATCCCTTGGCACTTCTGCCATATACGCTTTAATAATTTTGTAAATATGAAGTCTTCCATAAATACAGGGCGACCGTAAGGCAGTTGCACTTGACAGCTATTGTAGATGGTCTCTAAATGATAGTTTTTCAGCAAGGGCATGTGTTTCTTCCTTGAGTTCCTTGTGTGTGTTGATGCAGCATGTTGAACTTCAAAATTTAATACTGATATGTTACACCTATTAATCATACTTGCCAGTTTTTAGGGGGTTTACTTTTTTTCTTCATTTGCAGCTACTGTTATATGTTAATGAGACTGTAATATTTTTCCCATCCGTAAGTGTTATATCATTGTCAATTTTATTAGAAATAAGCTTCAATATAAATGTGTCTTATGTTGTTGCTAGGAGCGAGGGGCACAGGGACTGTTTCATACTGGGTTTTCTGAAAGCACTAATAAAAGACTTACTACTGCGAAAACACAGTGTAGTTGGCTTGGCACATGTGAGCATAGATGAAAAATAACATGAGGCTCATAATAAGGGTAATATTATGGAGACTGCACATGGAAATGTTTATAATCCTGTTGTGTGAGGAAGGTAACTGGTAGTCAGGAACTTCAAAAAACAGGAAGGTTCAGTCTCCATCCCAAAAGACCAGGTCCTGAAAATCACAAAATTAATTCTACTGCAAGACAAAATTTTAAGTTGGAGAGTGATCATGAATAAGTTAATTCAGTGTTTTGAAACTGAATTTGTATATAGAAAAAAAATATATTTTCCTTTGGTCATTGCACAGCTACAGATGGTGAAAGGTAATAACCAAATGCTCCTGCACTGAAGAAATTAAGGCAGTGGATAAAAAAATCAGATCCTGTGCATTGCGAAATGAACACTGAAACCTTCATTGGAGAAATCTGTTAACAACTGTTTAGATTTTTCTAATGTCCAATGGCTTTGTTTCTTAAATTTATTAAATTTAAATCTACTAAATGTAAATCTACCTTAATAATGCTAAAATAGAAAAATAGGTAGCGTGAAGTAAGAAAATAGTGCCTTGCTCTCAGTGTTCATATAGGAATATTGTATACCTATGTGAGAATCTGTGATGGAAAAACTACGTGTGTAAATTCGAACAACTTCTCTTTAAAATGTGGCATTAAGACTGAAATATGTTGTGTATTTGTACCTGACTCTCTGTGTGTTCTGGCCCCATCTTGAAAGTGATTTGATAATTATAATTATTTATACAGAGACTTATTTCATTGAATTCAGTGGAAGTGCTTTTTATTTAAAAAATGGGAGTGAAATCAGAGACTTAACAGGGAATATTTTTCAGAGAAAAGTGCAAAGTGTACTGCTGTCTCTGTCACTACTGGAGTATTGACCAACTATCAGACTGTCTCTTTTTTCAAGTGAGAATTTTCTTAAACTTTTTGTGTAACCACGGCAGCCTTATGTACAGTGACTGATTTTCTGTACATGCTGATGCATCATCAAACAGATTTGTTCATGAAAAGTTACCTAAGCAATCATCTCTAATTAAAAAATTGAAATATATTTAAGTACATAATACTTAGCCTGGCAAAATGTTCCTCTAGTAAATCTAGAACAACACAGCTAGATTTTTTTAAAAAATTATAATTTTAGTATCCTTCTGAGACAGGAATGACCCATCTCTATGCATGATAATAGGAATTTGCTATCCGTATAACTGGGTTGACTCCATTTTATTTTGATAGCTGCGCTGTGTGCATACAAGCCATCATTTTTGCATAAACAAGAAGCTTTAATTTTTTTCACAGTGCCTCCACTATTAGCAATAAAAGTCATTAATGCTTGCACATTATTTTCTTTCATTCTTTGCTAAAGGGATTAATACTGCCATAGGTGGAATTAAGAGATGATCCGATTTTTGTTTGCGGAAGCTCAGAAGCCGAGTTCTGACATATTCTGACATTCTGACCTCAGGCCATCAGACTTTTTGCCTCAATTACTTGGAAAAGTCTGTCTGGAGCAGAGCAATTTTATTCAGCTCCCCAACAAATATGTGCATGTGACAACTGGGCCAGATATCCTTGGGGTCCAAGTTTCCTGTCTTTGGTACACTCGCTGCATGTCTCAGCAGAAAGTTTAAAAACCTGTACAGTTTATGAATGATGATGCGCAAGGGTGAAGTCTCATGTTATTTATTTTTAGGGACTGGGTTATATTCAGAACTGAAACACATACTGTATAACAGATTGTAGTTACAGGCCAGCTCTTTTATGGGATAATGGCGATACCGTGTTCCTCTGTTTTGGATATTATTTAAAATAGATTTTAATATAATAGTCTTTTCTAATTAATTCTATTGAAGTCAACTTTGTGCTGTCTCAGGAAGTACAGGATGAGGACATAGTGGATAGGTGTTGAGAACAAAAAAAAAAGGAAAAAAAAATTATGAGGAATATTTTAACAGCCAAAGAAGAGCATGGATTTTTTGCCCTGATCTTTCATAGATTTGAGGGTTTTGGGGAGGGGTAGGTTCTATTTAAGCAGTATTTTTGTATGATCACTGAACAAGTTTTCAAGGCTATTCTGTAACTCCCTTGTACAGTGGAAAGGAAGACTGGACACTGCCTCAAGGTGTTAAAGTTCATTCAGATTCCATAATCATAATTTTTCTTATCTTCCTGGGGGTGCAAGAGGCATTCCAGAACATTTTGCTAGAAGGCTGCAACTAGTTTACATACAAACGATGAGTACCAGCTCCTCAGCAAACTCTTGAGCTCTCCTTTTCCCACTTCCCCATCCAATGACAATGAAATGTAAAGAATCCCAGGGCTGATATTTCTGGGTGCACTTACAGCTGAAGCACAGGGGAGTTGGGCTCCCTAGCCGTATGAGACCTCACTCCTGTTCAGAGGAAAAGTTTGCTTGGTAGGGTTTTCTTTCTCCCCCTCTGCTACCTGTAAGGATCTAGTTACTTTTCTGTGCAGCAGACGTCCCTCTCTTTGTAATTAACAGGAAATAGATTTTCATTTTTTTTTTTCTGTTTCTTAGTACTTTAAAAAAACAGATTTTTATTAACACTTCTTGAAACCTGTAAACTTCTTGAAATCTGGGAACTATGTTGTCCATTTATCCTTTGATTCAATCCTTGTATCCAAAGTGCTGAAGTTTTAGTGTTTCTGTACGGTTCTAGACAAGATACTAAAAATATCTATCAGCTGAGGCATCTGTTTATTAGGTATCTATTTACTTGACTGCTGGCAATATACAAAGAGCCTCTATTGAGTAAAATTCATAAAGCTAATGTCTATTTCTCTTCAGAGAAAGTTACGGGTCAGAAGACAGTCACACAATTCCTTGCTTTATATGCCTGGACTTTCATTCCCATTATTCTATTATAATAACAGTACTGCTTATACTTCCCTCACACCTACATGATTCATGGCTCCTTTCTTACCATTAGAGATGAATGAGAGGCTTCCTACAGAAAATGCAGGTAAAAAAATCATGACTAAAAAGTATAAAACAAAGTAGTTTTTACACAGCTGTAATGTACCTGTAATGTTAGAGTAGAACAATTAATAAATTGTAGTTATTTTCTTTTATTTTGGATGTTGTTTGTGTTACTTTTTACAAAAACACAATTTTAATGTTTTGGGGGATAAGCAGGCAAGTTTAAACATTCAAGTCTAAACACACAGAAGCACTGCTTTTATTTTTTGCAAATGATTTTGAGAGTTTCTCAAATTCTTTTTGGTTTTACTGGTTATACTTAAAATGACCAAGTAAATGTTAATATTCTAAAATATGCCTCCAGTATTTCATTACACATAGGCTTAGTTTCCATGAGTTCATTTTGAACCATGGCTGAAACACATTTGACTTAAGAAAAACAAAACAATAAGTAGATTTATTTCCCTCTGACAGTGCCCTTTAACATTTTAAGTGATGAATTAAACACTTTATTTTCCTTTAATTATTTCAGACCCATTTGCCAATGTTTTCCCCCCAGTTCCAAATGGAAAAGATTAGACGAAATGTAATACTGATCTTGTAGTAAGAATTATAGTTGTTATGCTGACAGGTTTGATAGGGTCTGTATGCAATGAAACAAAAACACATGACTGCAGTCATAACTGTTAGGCCTTACTGGAATTATCCTTTGCGCAATAACTTGACCTCTTTTTGGAAATTCTAGTCGTTTCATTGATTGTTTTGAGGCTCATTGGCGTGTTCTAGAACATGGTGTATTTTTGTTTGTTAATTTGATTTAATTATAGCAGAGAAGCAGACTTGAGCTTTTGGGACTCAGCATGTCTAGAAAATGGTAGAAAAAGTAGGCTGCCAAAAGGAGCCGTGGGAAAGAAAAAACCTGATGCAAAATCCACTTCCTGCACTTAGTCTTACACTTGAGAAAAGACAACAGACTGGTGGGGCAAGGAGTGAAGGGTACATGCAGCGAGAATGTGTCCAAGATCTTCCTGCAAAGGGTCTCTCTCTAGGCTGCCAGAAGGAAACGGGATCTGTGCTACTTTATTTCCCTCCCCCTTCATAACTCTTAAATTTGCCCACATATTTGCATACTTCTAATCTCCTTCACTTGGGAGTAAAAGTTTTTTCCTTCCTATTCTCCTGCAGCATTTGAGCTTTTCTTGCCCTTTCTTCCAGCATATTAGGAGTACAACTTAGTTAAAAAGCAGGCATCTTACACTGCAACTTTTGTTCTGTCTGTCTGTCTGAATGTTGGAAGAAAAGGCTTCCAAAAATGAGACCCAGAATTTCAGTGGTGGGCCTGGTGGCAGTGCCCATGCACCAGGACCTTCCTCTGGCCCAGGTGAAATTGATTGCTTTTTGTTCTGTGTAGACTGTAGCATCAGAGTACTGTTTGTCTTCTCTAGGGCAAGATAAGGAAACTAGTAATCTTGCAGGGGGGAGACACTTTAAAACAAGGCTTGCATGGGATTTGGATACCCAGCTTCTTATGGCTTAGAAAAGAGTTGGACATGTTGTTCTGCTCTTTAGCCTTGGAAATTCCCTTGAGGAAATACCCTTACTACTTGGGAAAAACACATAGGTGAAGAGCTCCTGAAGGGGACAGCACGTGTAGCTGCGTGTGCGTCGCTGCCTACTGTAGCAGCATTGCTTATCCCTAGAAGAGAATGTAGACCCTAAAGGGAAATTAAAAGGAAAAGTGTGGAGAAACAATTCCTTTGTGAAACTTCCTGACTCTCTTTCTCCTGTAAAATTTTCCCTCCGCTGGTAACGCAGTTTTAAAAAGAATCATTAGTTCTTCAGATTTTTCTCTCCTTCCTTTCCCAACTCCCTCAGTAGCTACAATTCTCCATAGTTTGTCAGGGAATATTTCTTAATTTTTTCTTCCAAAGTTTTAAGATGTGTACACTTCCCCTGCAGTCTCAGAAAACCGCTGATCTCCATGGGGTTGAAATCAGTAATGGTTGTGTCTGGCTTGTGTATTAATTTCTCTGTAATTGAGTCATAATGAAAAATCCAAGTATGTCTTTTGAGGGACAAATAAAATTTTAGTTTGAAAGTTAGTGAATAAGTTTATCTTTTAATATGTATGGAGCATTAATATAAATAAGAAAACACATAGTAAGGTATTGTCATTAAAAAAAATCATGTAAATACATTTTAGAAAAAGAGTTGTGTTAATTCCTAAATTTAGTGTATTCAATGGCAGGTGATGCAGAAGTACTCTTTTTTTAAACGAAAAGGATATTCTTATGGTCTTCATGTTTATGAAGAACTTTAGTATTGCATCAGATATATTAATCAGGTATTTAGGAGCTCATCTTCTTACCCATAAAATTTTGTTAAAGTAAAATCTGCGAAACTTCAGGTTTTCATATAATATTCTCTTTTAACTGCTGTGACTTCAAAGCAAATACAGGGATTATGGCATCCCTTACATTACAGAACTGTAGTTGTGTGATAAACAACCTCTGCTAACCTGAGCAAAATAATGGTTTCCTTTTAAAATGAAAAGCGGGAGGTGTAGGGGTAAAGGAAGAGGGATTATTGAGCAAGTTAATTAGAAACAGCCCAAGGGAAATGTTAGGAAATTAAAACCCAGAGAATCAGCATGACGGTAGCTAAAAATATATTGTCACAAGATATGCCGAGGGTGGGGAGCGGCAGGGAGGCATATAAAGAATTTGATTAAACAGCAAGAAATTTTTTCAGGTGTTTTGGTTTCTACACTTTTTTTGTGCCCCAGCTTCAGTAAAACAGTGAAGTAATAATTACACTCTGCAGATTCAGGCGAGCCTGTAGAATAAAGATTGATGGAAAATTAAATATCCACGTTTAACATTTGCTACATCAGACAAAAACATGCCATGGGAGAGCAAATATACGTGAGTGGTTTGTGACACAGGTTTTTCCTTTGAATGCAGAGAGTACTCAGATACAATTCTGTGAGGAATAAAGACTCAAGAAAGGGAAAGTGAAAAAATAATCTTAATAAATATAATCGTAACACTTATTTTCAGTAAGAAATGATTGAGAAGTCATGGTGCATTGTTCTGGATGGTAATAGAAAGCTAAGATTATTATGAGGCAGCTTTCAGAGCTAGTTTTAACATTAAAAGCTTATGTAGCTTTGAAAATAAGATCTGTTCATCTATTCTAATGGTACTTTTCTCGGGTAGAGAAAGTAATTTATAGTTTTGATTTTTATTTTATTGAATGGGTAATGTCAACAGAAAGCATCCCTCGGTTTCAGACGAGAATTTTGAATGTATACACGCCAGAGCAAATGTCTAAAATGTGTTGCATCATACACACTGACTTTAAGACTGTGCACAGTGGCTGAATTTCTATAAGTTAGGGGCATGCCTACATGCTTACACGTAACTAAGTAAAATAAATTTATACAAATGTAACAAATACGTATTTAATACATATAACTGCCTGTTTCTAAAGACAATATAAACCGGGACATATTCTATGAACTGACAAGCCACTTTGAAGAGGTGAACTATGTGGTTTGTTTGTGTGTCCGGTTCTGTGTTTGTTCTTTAAAATACATTTTGTTAGTTACTTTTTTAACTGGATCAACTATGCAAGGCTAATTTCCAAGTAATGACACTTACTAAAAAGAACAAATAGAATTTTTGTAAGAGCTTTATTATTCTGTATTATACCTCACTAACATGAATTTTTATAAGCACCTACTGTAATGCATTAACATCCCATTATCAGTGTTAATAAACATTGGCATAGGTCATTGTAGTTTTCTGTTTCAGTATTCAGAATTATTGGTTAATATTAGGTCAGCATTCAGATTTAATGGCTCCATTTCCTGTGAATTTAATTAGTCTATCCTGCAGTTGCAGCGTGGATTCCTTGCATACAAAAGCTAACAAGTCAATGCCTGCGTTAAGTTACTTGAAGCAGAAGTTGCAAAAAAGCTGTCTGCTTGTTGGATTGTGATATATTTGGTGAAGTTCCTTTCATTGTGTTCTTTAAATAAATGAAACATTTAAGCTTTTTCCTCCCCCCAACTTTTTTTTCCTTGGAAAAAGTGTTGGTAGGTAGTGACTTCCTAGGGTGGAAAGCGTCACAGGAATGAAAGCACAGAAAAATTGTATTCCTTTGCTGTTTCTACCACAGGTTCTTCATGAAAAGCATGTGTCGTTATGGTATGTTATGTTCCCTACCTGTAAAATGAAAAAGGTGTCTTAGCAAAGATACTGGTTATTTCCCTCACTGTCTCTCTTACATGGAAGCAATTTTGTTTTAAGCACCCAGTTCATTAACCAGTGTAGTGGGTTGTTGCCCTTGTTACAACTTAAATAATCTTTAAAAGTATTTAGTTTTGTGGACCATTCTTTTTTGCATGGCTTAAGCAGGAATTTGTTTAGTGAACTATGATACATATTATTTTTAATGTAAGTCCAGAGACCGTGAGTGAACTGATTTTTTTATAACTTTACTAGTTTAGGTCTTCTGTCCTTTTTTTTCTAAGCTAGGACTAAGTGTTATTCTCATTTGTTCTTCTCCCAGTATTTGAGCTAACTGTCAACAGCACAAAACATTACAGTGTAGCATGTCATTGAGGGTACAGGTAGAGGAGGAATACTAGGAAATTTATTTATATTGAAGAGAGATTGCATTGCAGATTTCAGGTGGTCCACTTAAGGTCCTAAAAGACCTGTAGGAAGAAGCAGTGATTAATCCTTTTAATTATAAAGCCATAACCAAGCTAGGCTGTTGTGTGGCTTAAGACAAAATTAATGAAAACTAATACGCAAACGTTTCTGCAAGTACCCTGTGATCTCAATAAGAACATTCTCATTGTTTTGTATGAGTTCTGTATGATTTGATTATTAGGTAAAATGCATTACAAAACCCTCTTAGGACTTCATCTGAATATAAAATCACTTATGAAGTATTTAGGAATACTTAGCACTTTTAAGCAGATATCTTTTTCTGTCCCAAGGGAGGTTAGTAAAACTGGGTCTGGAAAACACTTCTTTTTTCTCTGTCCTAGGGAGGTGAGAGGATCAGAAAGTCATATTTTAACCTTTCTTCAGTTAACACTGAAGGTGTTAGTCCTCTTATTCTTGGAGGCCACTAGCTAAGGGCAATAGACCATTCTGTGGGCAGTCTCTCAGTTCCTTAAATCCACTGCCTCTGAGTTGCAAGGTGTAACACACAAATTTTAAGTTTTAACTGCGTGCAAGTGTGTGAGGACCTGATGTGAGTCAAGTGATTCAGATAGGAACTTAATCTTAGTTGTAGGTATAAACGTGACTTCTTGTTCTGTCATCTCTGGTACATACAGTGCAATTGCTCACAACGCTTTTCAGTAAAATGGGTGTTTTAATAAAATACAGAGGTTTCCTGATGGAATTTTGAGACTCTCATGTGGTTTTTAGTTTGTTTATACTTTCTAGGAACTGCTATTTCTTGATGTAGTTGTATCCTTCTGCAACAACTTCTGATACTGCTGTAATTATATGAATTTCTTGCAGGCCATTAATGTAGGTCTATAATGTGTCACTGATTTGTCATGGCACATTTTTATAACATGCGGTGTATGACTGACTAATGAGTTCAGGGTCTTAGGAGTGTGGTTTTGGCTCCCAGATGTTTTATGTGCAATTAAAAAATCCATACTATTTCAGGTAAACTGCTCCTTTCCTGAAGTAATTTTTGGATTATGGTGTGTCAGGACAGGGACAGTGCACAGTCTGAATGTGTTGTTCCAAGTAAAACTTTTGACGTGATTCGTGCAACTTCTTGTTCATTATAGCCCCACTACATATGTTTTGGATGAAGATGAGCCTCGCTTTCTTGAAGAAGTTGATTACAGCGCAGAGAGTAATGATGATCAAGACATTGAATTAGCTGATAATGCGGGTGATTATGAGGCAACTAATCAAGAAGATGGACTTTCAGACTCAGATTCAACAAGGATACTCCTTTCTTGAACGATCTTTGCAGCCAGTAATAAGAGATGAAGTATCCTGGATTTTCATAGTCACGAACTTCCTCACCTTTGTCTACTAAGGGGATATGCTTAAGGAAACACAAATAACTGGGCCCTGCCTAGCTCAAGGACAATAAATATTTGTGGTTTCTGATAAATTGGCATTTGTTTTATTTAAGGAGTTTTGTGTTTTCTTTTAGCACTAAATAGATAAATCTATTTACCAGTTAATTTTCTACTAAATAGCACCGCATGGCATTTTGTGTCCTTAACTCCATTCAGAAAAATGGAGTATAATTTCTGTTGTGTCAGAGTACAGAAACTAATTCTTTGTGGTACAGTTCTTCGAGTTGCTTCCCGAAAAATACGTATGTACAAATTTTCTAAATTAATTTGTGTATGTGTGTGTGTATGCGCATGTGTATACTGAGGTGAAGAGGTTATTTTTCAACATTATTTTAAAGATACTTGATTGTGTTTTAAAGTAATGTAGTGCCTGCTCTGGAACTATTCAATAATTACTAAATTAAAAATTAAGAAGTGATGTATGAATTGTTGCACTTGTTTCTTGCTTCTGATGATTATATGGTTTTGCCACAATACTACCTGAAAATATATAATGTCTGTTCACAGTTAAGGAATTTTGCACAGTGACCAATGCAACCTGTGCTTACAAGAACTATACACTTGTATAAAACTCTTTCCCATAAAGTAGGCATGGTCTTATACGAAGAGATTGGGTTTTTTCAAGTGTACATGACTACAAGAAGTGGTTAGATATATATACCATATGTATGTTCAGCTACTCAGTTGCTCAATTTTTCTCATTCAATATGCACGTAGGAAAAAAGAGTTCACTTTACTGGGGGCACATCAACTATATACCCAATTCAAATGTTTTAAAAGGGAAAGTGCATTTTGTTTTAAACATCTTTTGCCTGGTCTGAATACAGTGTTTGCTCTGAGAAGGAGATTGGACTGTAACTTCCTGAGGTCTCTCCCAGCCTGAATAATTATTCAGTGATTCTATATTCTTCACGTTTAAAGTCGTCAGGCATAGCATTTACACTTCTTCATCTTTTCCTGTCATCTACGAATTCTTATTGCCTCTTGCCTCTGCTTAGAATAAGACCTAGTAAAGAAATGAAGTTGTACCTTGTTGTTTACAGACTGACATGTTTTGCAATGAAAAATATTTTTCCAAAATTATTTTTACTTGGTGTGACCCAATTGTGGCATTCATTTTCTGATGCATGTGCAAGGGCTTTAAGAGCATGAAGAATAACACTTCTAAGTTACAGCAGGTTTTTAACTGATAAGAACTTCGTGTATGTTTAGTGTTGCAAATAAAACTGTATTTTGGAGGGGAAGAGTGCCTTTGGTAGAAGCATAAAAAAAAAAAAAATGAAGAGAATTAAGTGTATCAATGATTCTCAGTCTGGAGATGGATTTTCACCAGAATCTGCTGTTTCATATGCAGCATTGTTTGGTGATGACTATCATACCATTCTGATTCTGAAACTGGGGAAGGGTTTTTGATCCCTCGTGATATGCTACTGTATTGTGTTAAAAGGCTTAAATTTATATTAATAACCACACAGTTTTGAGATGTAATTGTATAATGGAAACATTTACATTCTTATCCCTTTATAACTCTCTCTAGTGAAAACTGTCATTCCTTGTGTTCTGTACTGTAAATAAGAAAGTTAATTAATACCCTGCTGAAGAGGAGCCCTCCCCACTGAAACTGTAGAGGAGTTTGGGAATCTGCCAAACAGAAGGATTAACCTTGCCACAGAATTTGAGCTCTCTTTAAGTGAGCCCAGTGAGAGCAGACCAGAACGCTTACATTGCTGCATCAGTCTTATACTAGTTATCTGCATAAATAGATTTTCATCCTTAAGGACTTGTACTGCAGTACCTTACATAAATAATTTTGACTTAAATTTCAGGGATGCAGGATGCCACAGGTTGGTTAACCCCATTGCGCGTTTCTTCTTAGTTTCATATGAACCTGTATTAATCCTAGAAGACTATTTTCATAATACAGGCAAGACTAGAAATGGACTTCATCCATTTAGAAAGAATTATGGCTTAGTCCTACAAAATCATCTTTTCATCCTGAGTAAATGTGCATATATGTTCTCATGTCTTCTACAGCTTTTAGTCTGTGCAAAGGAGTTACAAATTACTTATATAATGGCTCAGGATAATGGGCATTTTCCTAAAACAATAATGTGTTTATGCATTAGATTCTAATGCACTTATACATTAGATGAGATGTATGCATTTGATTAGATGAGATGTCGGTTTGTCAGTTGTGGGTCTGAACTTCTACCAGTGCAGTCCCAGTGCAAGAGTGAAACTTTATCCTTATCTTACACGTTGTTGAAAATGCAAAGGCCTTTACCTCTTACGTGTTTTGTGGCACTTCATGTAAATTCTGAAAGGCAGCGTCTCCATCCGTGCTCACGGGGTTGCCAGTTCCTGGGAAGAACTGTCACAGTGGTAGCTGCTTCACACTGTTTATCCCTTCTCTACTACATGTTGCCATTGTTGCAGTGCTGTTGGAAGACATGCACTGGTATCCCCTTTTTATATGTTTTGGTGGGAAGTCTGGTGTTTAGCTGAAAATGGAATAGCTGAGGCTTGATTCTGTTACGCTCCATTCTGTTACTATGGCATTCACCCCGAATAAATGGGCAGAATGGATAGCAAAGAATGGCAGTTTCTTGAACTGTCACAAATCAGTTGTCTAGCATGGCCTGTCCCAGACAATTGACTGTCTTTATTTTATGCATTGGCATTCCAATGTTTCTGGTTTTAAATGATGCTCTTTACTATAAGCATGGCTGATTTTGTATAGGAAAAGAAGATATTCTTATATCTTTTTCCAGTAATAACACCAAATAAGATTATAAACAATAATTACATCCATGTTATTTATTGTCTTGGTTTTAAATAATTGCTGGGTGATTAATTACTTTATTCCCCTTTCAGGTATAATGCAAGTTGCAGCACAGATTTTGATATTGTGTCTTCACTGGTGACATCCCCTGCTGTAATGTAACTTACAGCTAAGACTGCAGTTTCTGCTGAAATCTTGGCTGGTCATTTTTGGAGGTGGATTGCTTTATCAGCCTGACTTATCAGGGAGAACTGTTGTGAATCTCAAATAAGAATGCAGTATCCGTAAACACTGTTAACAAAATACAAAAATTCAAGGTTTCAGATAGGTCCTAATGTAAAGCTGTGATGGATATAATTGTTGCAGTGTTATTATGTATGCCCCAAATAACAATACTTACTAATAAAAATACATAATAAAGAATTAATTACAATCATTTTGCTTCCCTATTATTGGTTAGAAATGTTTAAAGGATTTCTTATCATAGCATTTGCAGCAATGTACGTACCTAGAACAATTGGAGTGTGGTTAGCATTTCAAGAAGGAGAATATTTTGTTCATTGTCAAGTTAAAGTCAGTGTGCTGCAGGCTTAGAGTACCATTTGCATATTAATAGATTGAATTATAGCTCTTAAAAAGCTTAATATTCAGCAGCATATGTAAAACTTAAGAAGACTTCAGATGAACCACAATAAGCAGAGCGCACAGAAGAAGGAGAGTCTTTTGATGAGAGTCTTTCCCTCCTACACAACTAATAGACTTTTCATCTGATTTAGGAAAGGCACAAGTTTATTCGTCGCTAAGTTACCACTTTACAACTAAGCTCAGACTGCAGTTGAGGACTAAGTTATTTTTATTATTTATATTTTTACAGTAGCAATTTAAAGATTTGAGACAATTTATGGAGGGAAAGCTTAAGATAAAAGTGGATCTAGTTTTATGGAGCTGTCTGAAAAGAGCAAGTGGTTACTAGGAATCATCAGTGACATTTTGCAAATACGTATGCAGTGTACTTAACTAACATCTGTCATGTTAGTTTAAGTTGAACAACTTCGTTGTTCATACTTCACACTTCTGTTGTCCAGACTGCTGTAGGATATAGAAGAGTCACAATTAATCTTAAGGATATCTTTCTTTGATCTTAATCATAGAATGGTTTGGGTTGGAAGGGACCTTAAAGATCACCTAGTTCGCACCCCCCTGCCCTGGGCAGGGACACCTCCCACTAGACCAGGCTGCTCAAAGCCCCATCCAGCCTGGCCTTGAACACTTCCAGGGATGGGGCATCCACAACTCCCTGGGCAACCTGTGCCAGTCTCTCACCACTCCCACAGTACCGAATTTCTTCCTAATATCTAAATGTATCTAAATGTTTCTAAATGTTTCTAAATTTTAATGTTTCTGAAGTCATCAGGATGTAAAGCATTTGAGATGTGACCTTGCATCTTGTTTGTTTAAATAAAGTAACTGTAGATTGCTTTGAAAGAAGGGCTTCAAAATATGAAAAGTTAAACAGCTTTGAAGCCTAGTAAAGAATACATTTCCTTAAATTATAGATGGTTTGGCTGTTTTCAATAGTATCATATAGGGGATTTGTTTAGTCCCTGTAAAATACTTCATAACAATGAAATACCCTCCCTTAATTCTTCTGGTATTAGAAAATGTTAGATGCATATATCTTTTTTCTATTATTTTCTCTTTTTTTTTTTTTTTAAAAAAAAACATAATATTGTTAGTGCAGCTTTTGAAGCAGTTCAAAAAGAATCATCGCTGAAATTTATGGGTTTAGCAACAAAGGAAACAGCACACTATAGGATTTGTTGATCCAAATTATGTGGTTACCAAATGCCAACCAGCTGCTGCTTTTTGCTGCCTATGCAGCATTTTTACCACAAGATGCTTGTGTTTCATGCGTGCCCTTCTTTCTTGGAATGAGGTTATTTAGCATGCATAATTTTTCATTGTAGGTTGGTAGAATACTTACTTAAACTAGCAGCACCACATAGCACTACTGTAAATTTTCACTGGGAAGAATGCTAAATAATAAAAGAACCCAACTAACAAAATTTCACAATAGTACTTCCATACGTGAAACACTGCTGTCAACATGGAGTGGGGAGATTGACTTAGAGTGATCTGAAAAAGGACTCTTCTTTGCAGTGTCCCTCCAGAAAAGGATCCTGTAGAAAAGGATCCACAATTTAGTACTGATTAAGAACTTTTTTCCAAACCCCAGACCTATCCTATCTTTTGTCCTACTCGCTTCAAAAGAAAAGGGTCAAGATTTGCTTGTAGTGTATTTAGAGAATAACTCTGTTACTCAATTATTTTGGTTTCTCTCCCCCCCTCCCCCGCCACGAAAAAGGCAACTGGGGTCTCAAAATTATGTAATACCATTGTAGAAATCTTCATACAGCTTAAATCTTTATAATGTGTCTCAATTTAAGGTAAGTTCTAAGCTTATTAAAAAAGCTGTCAAGGTCACAATGAGATTTGCCCCAGAACATGTATGTCCATGGCCCAGGAATGGCCGAGACAGGGGTTTAGCTTTTACAGAACAACAGTCTTGCTTCCCCTCAAACTTGAAAATGAAACAAAGGTTATTTGCCTTCCAGACAGCTGGAAAAGGTGATGCAGGCTGACGCCAAAACCCAGGTCACCCTGCCCATGTTTTACTTAGATCTGGCAGTCTTGTGTTTAACCCTAGCACTTGAAACAGCTCTGGGAGGCTACTGGCTTTCGGAGTTGAATTGCTTTGCACTGGGGTGGTCTTTCATCACTTGATTGGTTGCAGACCGCTCTCACTTGGCCTTACAGGGTTAAATCAGAGCTGTTGTCTTCTCTGGCTAATCATTAAGGCAACATAAACGACTCTCAGATGGCAGCATTGTATTTGTGCTGACTTCATTCCTAAAAGAAAATGAACATGAAAATATTTCAGCATAAACAAGACATGAGACACAGAGTAAGGAGCACAGATGATCTTTAATATGTTGTATAATATTTGCTAAATTGTACCATATTTACATAAATCTTATTAATGATAGGAGCAGTCCAGCTGACCGCACAGATTAAAATGGCTCAGTTGTACATTTTGTGAAGACAAACTGGAACGAGGTGTCTCACCCAAACCCTCAGCCAACAATCTGCCTTAATACTTGGCTTTGATCCAGCATCCCAGCTAATTTAATTTAGTGCAATACACTGCCAAATGAAATGTCCTAAACTGGGTCAGACGCAATTCCAAAATAATGTATGCCTTGGGTTTTCTGTCCTGTGAAGACTGTTGCAAAATTTGCAGATTCTCTGCAACAGTCATCCTGCTGTTACTGCTTGTGTATAATCACAAAAGGGACAAGTTCAATTTAAGTAGATCTTGTGTACGCTTGTACACGAGTTCAATTTAATCCACGTCTGCTCTAGGTTACTTTGTTCTTCTAAAGCATCCAGTCTGGTCAAGCCAGTCCTTCAGCGATTAGCCAGCGACATTTCACTCTCCCTTTGAGTTTGACCTCGCTGTTGACAGAAGCTTTCTGTTATGAATCACATCAGTCAGGGTTGCTTGAAAACTCTGCTGTTACCAAATGACACCTTGAATGCATTCCAGAATGAAAGAAGGACCCCCAAATCATCTATTTAAATACAGTAAGTACCTCATTACTTACTATGTCAGGCACTTGCTTCTTTTGTCCAAAGACAGAATGTCTAGAACAGAGTAGACTATATTTCAAAAGAATAATTTTTCAGATCTATGTTACTGGAATGAGTGAATTCAGGAAGATATTAACTATATAAATCCCTTTATCCTAAGCACCTGGACCCAAGTTTTAATAGGGAAGCAGATGAAATCTAATGTACTCAAGCAGGGGCGGCTCCTGGTCAGCGAATTCTATATGGAAGCCAAGTCACTTGGCGTTCCCTCTCACGCAGCTTCTTATGTTGAGGAGGAAATGCCACCATTCACAGCAGAGGAAGAAGTCATCACCTTAACATCTTCACCTGGCCGCATCTGCCTCACAGACCATGGAGATTTGTGCGCAGGTTTTCCTCTGCCCTTGAGCTGTGTTCTGTGGTACAGGGAGAGGGAGAGAAGGATAAATTACAGCTTGCCAATATTAAGAGTCACATAGGCTAGTGCTTAAGAGCATCCACCCTCATCCGTGACTCATCCACCAGGGCAAGATGGCTCTGGGCAAAGCACCTATTGGCAGTGAAAGGAAACGGAAGATGGACACAAGAAATGCCTCCTTTGTTTCTAGTCTAGCAGAGGCAAATGGGGCCTGAGGAAATCCTCGGCTACCTGGGAAAATCCCTCTCCACAATGCCTACTGTGAGCTTCGCCCCATGCCATGGTGAGGGTTGGCCAGGTGCTGGGGGCCCTGATGGAGCACCATTGCCTGACTTGGTGCCAGGCCAGGCTACTGGCACAGCTGTGAGAGCATCCCCACAGCAGAATGACAGGTAACGCTGAAGGCAGGAGCAGTGTTGTTGAGATGGGAACATTGATGGGTCAAAGATTCAAGAAAGAACACACTAACCTAGATAACTTCATAGAATCATAGAATGGTCAGAATTGGAAGGAACCTTAAGAATCATCTAGTTCCAATCCCCTCTGCCCTGGGCAAGGACACCTTCTATTAGACTGGGTTACTCAAAGCCTCATCCAGCCTGGTCTTGAACACTTCCAGGGATGGCGCATCCACAGCTTCCCTGGGCAACCTGTTCCAGCTGAATTTCTTCCTAATACCTAGTCTGAATTTCCTCTCTTTCAGTTTAAAACTGTTACCCCTTCTCCTATCACTACACTCCCTGATAAAGAGTCCCTCCCCATCTCTCCTGTAGGCCCCCTTCAGATACTAGAAGGCCGCTATAAGGTCTCCCCAGAGCCTTCTCTTCTCCAGGCTGAACAACCCCAACTGTCTCAGCCTGTCCTCATAGGAGAGGTGCTCCGGCACGCTGATCATCATTGTGTCCCTCCTTTGGACAGGATACAACAGGTCTGTGTCCTCCTTATGTTGGGGGCCCCAGAGCTGGATGCAGTAGATGGGGTCTCACCAGAGCAGAGTGGAGGGGGAGAATCACCTCCCTTGACCTGCTGGCCACACTTCTTTTCATGCAGCCCAGGATGCAGTTGGCTTTCTGGGCTGTGAATGCGCATTGCCTGCTCATGTTGAGCTTGCCATCAGCCAACACCGCCAAGTCCTTCTCTTCAGGGCTGCTCTCAATCCATTCTCTGCCCAGCCTGTATTTGTGGTTCGGATTGCCGTGACCCATGTGCAGGACCTTGCACTTGGCCTGGCTGAACTTCCTGAGGTTCACAAAGGCCCACCTCTCAAGCCTGTCAAGGTCCCTCTGGATGGCATCCCTTCCCTCCAGTGTGTTGACCACGCCACACAGTTTGGTGTTGTCAAACTTGCTGAGGGTGCACTCAGTCCCACTGCCATGTTGCCAACAAAGATGTTAAACAGCACTGGTTCCAGTACCAACCCCTGAGGAACGCCACTCTTTACTGCTCACCACTTGGACATTGAGCTGTTGACTGCAACCCTTTGAGTGTGACCATCCAGTCAATTCCCTTATCCACCGAGTGGTCTATCAGTCATATCCACGGCTCTCCAATTTAGAGACACGGATGTCATGTGGGACAGTGTCAAACATTTTGCACAAGTCCAGGTAGATGACATCTGTTGCTCTCCCCTTACCCACCAATGCTGTAACCCTGTTGTATAAGGCCATGAAATTTGTCAGGCACAATTTGCCCTTAGTGAAGCCATGTTGGCTGTCATCAGTCACCTCCGTATTTTCCATGTGCCTTAGCATAGTTTCCAGGAGGATCTGCTCCATGATCTTGCCAGACACAGAGGTGACACTGACTGGTCTGTAGTTCCCCAGGTCTTCCTTTTTCCCCTTTTTAAAAATGGGGGTTATATTTCCCCTTTTCTCCTCAGTGGGAACTTTAGTGGACTGCAATGACTTCTTGATAGTGGCTTGGCAACTTCATCTTAGGGGAAAAGTAGAGGGCAGGTAGGTGGGAGTCACCGGGCTGAGCTGCCGGTACCAGTGTGTGGGTGGCAGCCGCCTTTCTGTGGGGCTGAGAATCCCATGTGAGCCGATGCTGCCTATGGACCAATGCCTGTCTGGCCCCCAGAGCTTTACTGGGGTGGTCATCAGACTAGCGCTTTACCTAGCAGCTCGCTAAATACCAGCTACCTTTTGTGCATGCTAGCCAGTGAAAAATTGCTTTATGCTTTGATGTTGTGTATATCCTGCTTGCAGCATCTCTTTGCACACAGAATAAGATGTGTGAACAAATGGGCCCAAAAGAAGGGTCATAACATGTCTTACAATGACGGATCAACCCACTTGGGTGAATCATACAAGATTTTGGGCCTTCAGGAACAGAGTTGCCAGTCTGCAGAAGCGGGATCCTTGGGTATATGGTTCTGTGAGCAGCAGGGCCAGGGATCTCAAGTAATTGCATATTTCTAAATTATGACTTGCATGTTCTATTTCTACCATTCTCCCTCCTATATTCGTACAGATCTTTAATTATTGCTAGCTGTATCATTAATATCTCAGTCTGAGGAAAAAATTTTGTTCTACAAAAACGGGCCATAAGCATTCAGTTATAACTTAAAATAATCACTTTAAAACGAGGATCCACCTACAAAGTTATCCCTGCTAAATGTAGTGATTTACATCACAAGGATTTATGTTCACCCTTAGCAGGTGCTCAAGTGAATGGAATAATAAAAACGGAGTACTTCAACAAAACTGTAGAGGTATTTGTCAAATCTGAGGGTGGAAAGAATGTGTCTGAGACCGAAGCCTTACGTGCAGGAAGACTTATGTGTAGATTGAGTTCTGGGGTTTGCAGGAAGAGACATTTAAGCCAAATGTGTCTGCTGGAGGCAGAGAAACCTCTCAGCCTCTCTGCTGGAGGCTGAGAAATTTGGAAAGGCATTTTCTCATTCCCAGCTGAAAGGCTCTCTATGCCTCTAAGTGCTAAGGATTTAAACTATGCCAAAAGAGGAAGAGAAGAGGTTATGGTATTGCAAATTACGGAGATGGCAAAGAGGTTTCAAACAGCTTAAATGTACTTATTTTCAGTGCCTCAAAAAAGGGAGAGGGGGTCATGACACAGTGTAGGTACAACAAATTCACTATTATTTCTGCAATCACTAAAACTCTGAATTTCTAAAATTCAGGTTCTCAAATTAATTCATTTTTAAACTAGTAAATTCCAGTATTGTCTTGATAGGAAAGAAATTTTTCCTGGTATACTGACAGAAGCGGTACTCTTTCTTACAAAAGACCACCTTCCACTTCAAGGATATGGCCATGTATAGCACAAACCCAAGCCCATTCTTTCTTCTTCTTTTTTACTGATGTCCTTTAAAGCTTCATTCATAATGTAGGTCAATACTGTGTAAGAAATATACCATTTTCCAGCCCAAGGTTTGTAAATTGGGAAGGGCAGTTATAGTACATCATGTAAGGATATAAAATATTGATTGCTATAATAAAAGCTATCATAACTGGTAATACACTTAGAATGCACTGCCCGATAGTATTACGTATGTAAGAGATTCACATCCCCACGTGATGCCAGTTATTAGAATAATCCCTTGAGAAAGCTTGTAAAGAAGTGGAAAAGCAGTCCATACGGCATTCAGCGATGTAGCATGTTTCCAAGCTGCAAGACTGTTCTGAGAAGAAGCTGTGTCTTATTTTACACAGAGTTCCTGTTTATGCATCTTAAATTTCATTATTTTCACCATACGCATCTGGCTGCCAGTTAATATCTTACAACCAAATAAACAGCAGAAGGTTGCACACCACAGCTGTGGAAGTGTTGGGAGGAGTAAAGCAAATGTTGCTCCTTGTTTGGGGGCAGGAGCCTTTCCAGGCAGCCCTATGAGTGGCAGCTAAAGGTCATATTTATAGTGTGTTTCCCTGGTGACTGGGATTTTTGAATGAGTGTCTGTAATGATGAGGCAGGCTTTGGCCTAATGAAGTGGCAAAGGAGATGTCCTTCAATATGTATTGGCCATGAAATGCTACCAGGAATCATTAAAATAATGTTTTCCTGTACCTCATTCCTCTGGTTTGTTTTAAGTTATGCAGTTGCCTTCTATTTCTTGAATAGTCACTCATTAACCTATGAACAAGGTGATACTAAATACCTATACTATAGAAAAAATGTCCACTATGTTCCTATATACTGGCACAATTTACAGGTTAACAATTTTATTTCCTCACAGACTGGAAAAGACATAGGACCTGTGCTACTGAACCAGGGAAAGGGTTTGTAACCTCATATCTGCCATCAGCCAGTGTTGACAGCTCTAGGAAAGATAAGAGGAGCGATTTGGCCCCAGTCCACATCTTGTATTTCGAAGTGGAAATGGCTTCAGTCACAAGCCAGTGAAAATCCAGGATGCCTGTTACATTAAACTATCATCATGAATTCAGAGTTAATGGGTAGGAATCTAAGCAGGTAAAACAATGGAAGAGCAGGACAGAAGCACTTTAATAGTCTGACCTCCAAGCTGTCAGTAATGCTCTCATGGAAAGAAATGACAGATAACAGCACAAATCTGTCATGCCCTTCCCTCCTTTCTGTTCAAATGCCTGAAAGTTCTGTGAGTTTCCAGTTTTGGGGAAATGTGAAAGATCTGCGTTATTCCTTTTTTTTTTTTTTTTTTTTTTTCAACTTTTGGGACAGTCGCATGAGACCATGCAGTAAATTTTCAAAAAAAGCTGGTTTTGAAACTACTTTTAAATACAGTTCATATGATTTGCTTGCAAATTAGCAGAGACTTTATAGATTTTCAGGACAAGAGGCACCATCACACCTTACTTTCATTAATGCTTAAAGGGTTATCAAGCGGCTCCTGTCCCAGACTAGTCAGTGGTTGTTAAAAGTAGTATTTGTAGTTTGGCCCTGAATTAGACTCTGAGAGCTGCTGAATCCTGAGAAACTTCTTAAATTGCTAATTACTTCCGATGATTGACAAGGAAAATTCCCATTTTCTAGTTTTAGCATATCTAGCTGTTGATATTTAGTACTGTGTCTCACTTTGTCTTTGCCTGCTTACAATTTGGAAATGACTACAAGGAAGTCATCCTTCAATCTTTTCTTTGTTGAAGCGAGTGGACTGCACTTCTTCAGCCTGTTTTCCTGTAAAGTGTCTTCCTAAACTTGCACTCATTCTCACAGCTTTTTCTGAGTGGTCCCTGGGTCATGGGCTCCTGTTCAGCAGTGGTCACCAGAGACCATATGGCAGCCCCGTGTGGTACCCACAGATTCCCTGATGCTGTGGGCGGCAGTATATGAGTTCTTCTGCTTCTACTAAGCCTTCTCCTGGCCATACACCCAAGTATATCATGGTCTCTGTGCTGAGGTTTCACATAGCTTCTCTGCCTGGACTCTAACTTCTTTGCCTATGTTATTGTTCTCCAAAACTACAGTCACTACTCCAGAACAGTTTTTTATTTTTCAGATATCTGGCCTTGAACTTCCCTGCAGGAAAACTTGTGAGATCAGCTAATCTTGCAATTTACTCTGTGTTCAGCAGGTAAGCACTCTCATTTTGGGGAATAAGCTCTCTATTCTTCTTGCAAAAAGTAGAGACTTATACGCAGATTTTTTAATTTAAATTAAACTTTAAAAATTCACTGAGCATAATTTTCCACTTCAAAATATGCCTGTTTAAAATTCAATGTAAACTTACGAAAACCTAAAGTTAAGCAGATTGTAGGAGCCATTTAAAAATTTGGCACAAACTTATTTTAATATTTAGTGCCTATGAAAACTATGGACTAGTGATGGGGAAAAGAGTTAGTATGTCATAAGTGAGCCCAATGTGGGTAGGAAGGACTCCTCTCTGTCGACCATGGGAGTTGTGTGGCAAATAAAGCACAGATCAATCACCAAAAAAGCGTCAGTTGTTAATGCCAGCCTGAAGATCTAGGTTTGGTGTCCACTGCTGCCTCTGCTTTGTGGAGTTAGCCAGGTTGCTGCTCCTGGCTTCTCAGCGGCTGGTGAGTTGGTGTCAGTTGCTGAATGCCTGACTTGAGACCACCAACACACTTGCTGAAACTGACGGGAGCTAGTTGTGAATACATGAAGTGGAGTGTAATGCTTCACATTTCTCAGAAGGCACTGAGCATTTGTAGTTATTTTGCATCTTAAATTCTCAACACCCCAGGTCCCAGCTAAAAAAATGGAGGAAAACCATTTTTGGTTTGCTCAAACATTTTAAGTTTGCTGAATAGAAATACAGCGATGAGCATCATGGTATTTTAAAAAATCTGTTTATGAGTCCTGCGAGGAACTTGAGGATTTTGGTTTCAGAATACTTTGAATAGTGCAAAGTTAATAAGGCAGGAGATCCTGCACTGAACAACAGGGATGAAACAGCATATCGAATAGTCGCTCATGAAGGGTGCAGAGTTTCTTTCATGCAGTGAACGAGGCACAGATGCAAGGAAAAAAAGTTTATACCTAAAGAATGCATCAAAATTTATAAGCATATGAGGGCTGAACAGAATCTGTACAGGCAACTTTCGAGTTCTTGAATGCAGCCTTATTACTACAGTAATGCTATTTTATATGGAGCATACACTTAGGTCTTTCACTGCACTCCAGCAACCAGTAAATGCTGTTTCAATCTCACTGTCTTCAAATGACTCCAGCAAGTTATACTTGTTGAAAAAAGAACAAAAAATCTGACAAGAACTTTTTCATCTTTGTAGTAACATATGTAGAGCACATAGACGTTTTGACAGGGTAACTGTAAAATATTATTAGTTTATTTACATAATAAAAAAGCTCAAAGTTCCCTAAAATATCCCCGTGCAAGAATTCAAATATCTGTTTTTATCTTGTGCTTATTTTCAAAGGAAAGTATGCAAAATAATTATGTTTAAAGTGGAATAAAAAATAGTAACTCGCCAAAAGCAAACTTACCTCCAATGTTAAATCTCTCACTTGCTCTGAACATAAATTGCTTTTATTTTAAATGTTTTTACATGGGCTGTTATTCATACTCCTGTTTGCTCTTTATGTCAAAGCAAAAAGGGATAAGCGCTCTTTCCTTTCCAGAGACCTTGGGAGATACAAAGTTCCACAAAGCAGAAGGAGGATCGCAAACTTGAAGTTTGTTTTTGTTGTTTGGCATCATAATTGAGGTTATGAAAGATCAAGTAGCTCTCCTAGCTGTCAGAAATAGTAAAAAAAAAAGGTAATGCAGGACCTCATTAGCCTAGAAATGGACCACAGAAAGAATTAAGCTTGGAATCTTTGTAACGTGAACATGCAAAATGAAATTCTTATATTGCACCTATTTTTTCCCTCCTTAAATTGCCAAAAATACCAGAGAAATACAGAAGATACACAAATATGAATCACAGCTTTTTTGGTGATTCAGCATGTCCGAAAACCAAGACTGGGATCATTTTTGGCTTTATAACAAAAAAATGTAACAATCGCTGTCCTCAATTTTTCCCGGTTTTGCAGAGGATATATCCTGTTAATGGTGTTCTGAGTGGAAGCTGAATAAGTTGTTTGCCCTGAATTTAGGTCCTGGTGACAACTTTTTAAATTCTGTTTTAAGAAATAGCTCTTGCTTTACTTATGAGGTCTTCTGAGACATAATGGATTATAATATAAACTACCCAGTATAGTAAGTGAGAATTGAAATAATGGAATTTGTAAAGTGTTCAGGCTCCTTCTCACAGGGTAGATGTTCCCGTCATCAAATTCCCTCCTTTAAGATGCTTGATTTAGTATTCTTCTTATACAAAAAAGAAAGAAAGAAAGAAAAGAAAGTATATTCCCCTGGTTGAGGGATGTCAATCACACTCTGAGCTGGTTTTCAGAGTGCAAAGCCATGCTCTTTGTTCTCGCACTCTGAGGATGCCCCAACAGAAGCCGTTCAGCACCCCAGGGACACTGTGCTGAGCCCAGTGTCGTGCTCCTGCTGGCCTGGCTCTCCAGACAGATGGCATCCCTCTTGGGAGAGGACACAATGGCGGTGGGGCTGTGGCAGGCAGGGCATGGCACCACACAGAGGGCAAATGCTGCCCACCCACAGTCAGGTCCGACACACAGCAAGCTGGGCACGTGCAGAGAGAGAACTGTTGGGAAAACACATCCTAGGCAGCTGGGATAGGGACTTTGGAGATGGTGAGGTCCAAATGCCAGGGCTACCAGTGATCCCGTGTGTCTCGGGCACTCAGCAAGAACCAGGGGAGAAGCAGAGCAGGGTGAGGCTCGGCTGGCAGGCAGGCAGAAAGCAGTGAGGTCTGGCCAGGCCCTACCACGCTGGGGATGCACAGAGGCCAGAGGTCTGCCCTGTGAGAAGAACCCAGCTGCAAGACACGATCTCTCCCTGGACACCACATGATGCATGACAGCAGACACCTTCAGGGGCGTCTCATGGGGTCTCCCTGCACTCCTCAGGCTCAGGAAGAAGTCAGAGCTGCTTTCATGCAACCTGCTTCAGCAGTCTGGCTCAAACCAGAGACTTGTTTTGGGGTGGGGGGAGTGTCTGCCCTTTTATTTTCCTCTGGTCTGGGTTTTTTTAGTTTGGGGTTTGTTGTTTAGGTTTTGTTGTTGTTTTTTTTCTCCAACCAGTTTCCCTCTCCATTTTGTGGAAAGATCAAGTTAATCCTAGACAGCTACCAAATGATGGCACTGAATGGCTTTTGTGACTTTTACCACCTTTCCTCTGTTAGATCTAAGCAGTGAACCAAACATGTATGTATTTTTTGGCTGCAGAAACTAGTTTTGAAAGAAAAACAGAACAAGCAAACAGTCAGACTGAAACTCCAAAAATTATGCCAGAGGCACAAAAATCACAGTTGTTGCCTAATAGACTTTGGATAGGAGAAACAGAATTTTTATGCCACCTAACCCCTTTGTAATAGCTTCCAAATATACAGTGGGACATTTCACTACAATAACTGTTTCAGTTTGCCCTACAGCATACTGCCAGGAGCTTTATGGCATCCTTGAGGTAATAAGCAGATCTGAAGTGCTTTAGTTCTGTAGAACTTTTCCCTCTGCAGACACTTCACATTACCTGTTTGCATAAGCTAGAATGTTTGAAATAAACTTTAACTACGAAAACTAGAGTCTCAGTCTAAAATCCACCAGCCCCATCTTGTTGTGAAACAGCTGGAGGTGATCAGTGCCCTTGGCCAGGGGGCTGGAGGGCAGCATCCATGGCGGGTCTGGGCAGACCTTTTTCCTGGTGGAGGTGGAAGAGCCCAAGTCCCAGCAGGCTGGAACTGGCAGGGCCCCTTGCCTTGTGCCAGCAGACAATATCCTGGGGCGAGTGAACGGGCAATGGCTGCAGGTTGCTCTTCCTTTCTAGTTCCCCCACAAAGGAAGAGGAGGGATGGCTAAAGGGGTTGGGAAACCAGGGGTCACCTTGTCCTTCCCAAGGCACCTCCTCTGGCCCGGAGCGAAAGTCCAAGTGTGGCAAGCATGGAGGAGCTGGGGAAAGCCACACCAGCCCTGGCAGACGAGTTGCTTCATTCATCTGCATCTGCTCTTCTCTGTGTTGGGCTTATTGGTCCCAGGGCTGTGGTGCCGGGGCCCCTGCTCTTGCAGGGGTCTTTCCCCTCATTCAGACCCCAAGGGCCTTTGTGCTATGGGACCTCTTTCCCCTGATTTGATCTCCATTGAGCCTGGCCCTCTGGTCTTGAAGGGCCTCTGTGCGCTCCTTTGAGCATCACTGAGACCAGCCGACTTGTTTGGCTGGGCCTTTTCCACCTCATTGGAGAGCCATGGGACTTAGCCCTCCACTCTTGCTGTGGTAGTTTTTACCAATTTGAGCACCCTTTTCCCCTGATAAAGCAACATAGTGCCCGGCCCTCAATCTTGCAGGTGATCTTTCTGTGCGATGTGAGGGCCATAGGGCTTTGGAGCACCAAGGGGCTTTGCCCCTGCTCATGGAGAGCCTTTCTGCCGTGCTTTTGGCAGGATAGCCTGGCAGGCCCCTTTCCAGACCACGGGGCCTGGCTCTGCTTTTCAGGGCTTCTTTTCTCTGCCATGGCTGCCATGGCATCTGGCTCCTGCACTGGCAAGGCACTCGAATCAGGAGAAAGAGGCCCTGCACGATGCAGGGCGCGTTCCCACAGTGGTCAGTGACCTGGTTTGAGGGACTCAGGTCTGTGGAAGAAGACGGCCAGGCCCCACGGTGCTTGGCTCAGGGCAAAGACGTCCTGCACAAGCAGAGAAAGATGAACACATTGTTGCCCTCAAACAAAGCAATGCTTCCCGCTCTTGAAGATCCGGCCTTGGCGCTGGCCTCTTTCTCCCCTGACTTGTAAAAGACCCCTCTTCAGCAGATGGTCGCTGTCAGTTCGCCAGCACCCCTGACTGTCGCCACCACCTCCCCACTGCGGGGTCTCTGCAGGACTTCCCCCAGCCCAGCCCCTCTCTGCTGTGAGTGAACCCTGCAGAAATGGCAGCAAGGTGCAAAGGTCTTTTTCACTTGCATGGAGTGCACTGGGATTCAAGGATCCCACTGTTAAACCTGGGCAATTACACATTAGCCGATGATCCTTGTAGGGAAGGCATATTCAGAGAGCAACTTTTCATTGCTGTTCATCACTCCTTTGAATGGATTTCCTTTAAGGCGGAGGTCTCTCCTGGAGATCTGCCTGGTTGGTCTCTCTTCGGTTGTGCAGAGATGTGTTGGGTGCCTAGAGGGCAGCCTCAGGCCATGACTGCTCCTTGTCCAGCATTATCCGCTCTCCCCAGGGGAAGTTGAGGTCTGCAGCCAGCCCTGGTGTTACAAAGTTCTTCATGCTTGGCGGAAAAAGAGTGTCCTGATGCCGCAGGAAATGCTGAGAGCCAAAGATCAGGCATGCTGGAGTAGCAGGAGGAGCACTAAATCTCCTCCTAGTCTATTTTGGGAGATGCAGCTGAACAATCCTCACCATTTACAGCAGCCTATAAACCAGCTCTAAGTTCTCCTCACAAATAGGAAGCCTTTTAAAGTCAGCTGTCCTTTCAGGACACCACAATCAGGCAGTCAGAATGGTATCAGTCTGATCCTGCACTGTGAAGTGTGACTTTATGATACAGATTCAGGTTTTCTGCTCAAGTGCCACATTCTATAATTTCCCATAAATCTCATCAACTCCACAGATTTTTATGTTATCAGCTCAGTCTCAACGCGCACTGAGTGTATCTTTTCTTACAGTGGCCTTTAATGATTTTAATTATTTTTGCAGTTTACACCCTAGTAACTGCTTGGTTCACTCCTTGAAACACTCAAGTGTACTCATTTTCAGACTTAGCATTGTAATGGGGGGAACAGAACTGTGAAACCTGTGCACAGCTAATGTGTGAGCAATACCATGACCTAAGACAACAGCAGGTGATAAGAATTTCAGTGTCTCTGGTTGACTAGAAAGGACACTGTAGAAAGACTTTGGTTAATCTAGTAAACTGCCAGATCTGCTATCTGAAAAATAAACCCAATTGCAAATGGTTGATAATAGTGCATGTGAAGAAAGTTCGGAGATTTGGGGATGATTATATTGCATAATGTAATATGCCCTGGGCCTGAGCAATATCCTGTAACCCTACCGTGTTACATTAAGCTTTCTCATGAGACTAGAATTTATTTTACTATCAGTTAGCAGACATTGTCCCATCTGAGTCATAATTCATAAAACAACTGCATACAACAAGGAAAACAGCATCGGTTATTTGCAACCTGCTGCAAAATGAGAATTGCTTCAGTTTGCTCTAGACTCACCAACAAAATAATTTCCAGGACTTGCTGAAAGTATTTGTATTTTGAAAAGGATTATCAAGGTTACCATAGCTTTTGTAGGTCTGTGGAATCTGATTTTCTCTATTTCATGCAGCTCCATAAACCATGAATATATACTTTCAAACACCTAGGGCACGTATATTGTCATTAACTTCCTTGTCTTTTCTTTCTTATCATTCCTGTTGCATGTGTTTAATATTCTCTTTTATAATGTTTCTTCTCCCAACTGACTGATGCAGGATTGCTGTTCTAATTTAATAGTAAATATAGGAAAGTCACAGATGCTGTTTCTGACATTGCAGCTGTAAGCATTTGGAAAAGCAATGAAAAAGAGAAAAACCTTATTCATTTACAGACAACATGGTAATTATCTGTGATGGATAATGTGAGTGGGTGGAAAGGCTCTGTCCCTCATTTAGCGGCTACTTTAATATCACCCTTGGGACAGAGGATTCCAGAGCAAACCATATGTGATGCCAGGAAGAAGGGACTCACAGACAGGTTTTGAAGCAGAGGCTGGCTGTTCTACCTGGCCATGTGCAAGATTTCAGTACAGATGTGCAATGCAGTGAAGTATGTGATCCATTCAGTCTAAAACTGACAATGCAATTAGAGTCTTGATTACCGTCTGACATTTAGGTAGATCGCTATGCCATTTTGATGTTTCTCTGTCAGCTCATGAAGTGAACCCAGTTATTCACTCTTCTTAGCTATGTAAACCTAACTGAAAAAACTGCAAGGCTGAGTTTCCAGGGAGGGTTAAAATGTGTGTGGCAATAGATATAGCCTACTGTGAGTCAAATATTCTCCCTAGAATTATTTTATTAGTTTTACGGTAAATGGAAGCCAAACATTCCCTCAAATACTTGGGAAACAATGCCAGAACTGCCTATTGCTTGCATGTATGTGATAACAAGCTACCTCTGCAGAGACCCACAGGAGCTACAGCTGCTCCCTGTGTTCACAAAGGCAAATTCAAGAGACCTTTATATTTTCCTAAGAGCACTGCCTTGATCCGTCCATGGCATATGCTGGTCCACCTAAGGTCACACTATGTCTGTCATGGGTTACTTTCTCATTCTGCTGGGCTTTTTGGTAACCAGGGGATGAACAGCACTACTTGGCAAATGTATGCCACAGTTGACTGACCACCTGTTACGAGTATCTCTGATTATGATTCTGTACTGAGAATGTCCCCCAAACTAAAGGATTACTAGTGGTGGTTATTCTTGAGTTCAGATACCAATACTAACATTGCTCTGGCTCACAACTGGAGATCTTGGCAACCAGGAAAGTCTTTAGAAATGCCTGCAACCTCATTTTTGGATGTGTGAGGTTGACATGAGTGCAGGTGTGAGGGAAGACAGTAAAAAGAGGGTCTGGCCACTAAAACAAATTTGGAGGATTGAGATCCCAGATGCAGCTGGCTAGAAATCTACCTGGCACATTCATTAGTGTGAAACCACACGTAGCACTTGACATATAACCCCCTTTTTCTGTTAGATGTCCCTATTATTTTCTCTTTTTAGTTAATATCATGCATTCATCATGGCTATTTGAAGTAAACAGAAGGAAGAAGTAGAGTATGTATTTATTTATCAAAGCAAATCTGCCTAGTTTTAAGTCTGACCACTGTACATGCAAGAGAAACCAGAAAGAAAATGAAGCTGTAACTGCAAACAAAAGCTGACGTCCCTTGCACTGCAGCTGTGTGACTTTCTTCACCACCACTTTCTGAGATGTTTTAGTCTGTTTTATCAAATCAATCAATAAAAAACATCCTTCTGTGCAAATACTATGTTTTTAAATGTTGCTAAGAAGTACTTTAAGATGTGCCCACCAGTACATTTCTTGGACTTTAAGGTTTTTATAGACACCAAGTGTCCCTGCAGGCTCCTTTTGCTCCATTCTTCAAGAACATTCACAGAAGCAGCACCATTTTAACTTAATGGGATGACTCACGGGCATAAACTAACATACTAATTTGATGCAATGAGATATAGCCACAAATAACATCTTTGCAGGACTTTATTAATAAAGGGGAAAAAATTAAAATCACATGAGTTTGCATCTAATGTGAAAGTAATCATGTTATCACATGAATACAATGTTTGAAGAACAGTTACGTTACTAAATCTCTGTATTTCCCAGCCATGGACTGAAATTCAGTTCAGTCCTTCATGAGACATACTCCTTGCACAACAGAAAATAGACTCGGTGACAGGGACTGTACAGGAACCAGACTTTCTGTTTGGCAGCAAATTTTACAAGTTTAACAGAAAGTTTTGAAAATAACTCTCATGAAAAAAAAAGCCTTTGTGGTAATGAAAACAAGATGTCAACACCCTACAAATAAATTTTTAAAGTGAGGCTAATACAGAAATTCTTTTCAAAATGAAAAACCAAATTACTCCATTCTGGAGCTGTCCAAAAGAATGTTAATAGAAATTCTTTCCCCTTCTTTTCTTTATGACAACTGGTGTCAGAACTGAATATTTCTGTAAAGTGTTGCTGTTTTAAGCAATTGGTAACTTCTGATGGGGAAAAACACTGTTGGCAAATTTCTGATCATCTCTGAACAGCAGGATCTGCAAACAAGAAGTGGCAACTTTTGGGATGCCACTTAAGTATTTCTCAGCTGAAGGAGGAAGTTTGATTCAGGTGTGATTCAGAGAGAAGATTTGGTCCAGCTTTTATTTTACTAATTATTTTACCTAATTGCTAATAAATTCACATTAATTGTCTCAGTCAGCCTTCTCCAATGTAATACCGAGTAGCTCTGTAGGCCAAGAAAACTTCTACTTGTCAGTGCAGTAAACCGGCTGCTGTTTTTCCTATGCCAATGAGCTGTATGTATCTATGCAGGGCAGAATTACAACATCCTTTGTTACAAATCAGCAATACCCCCCTGTTATGTGAGCTGTGCTGCCTTTCCACTAGCTCAGGCATACCAAAAGAAACTGTCTGGGTAGTTCAGGGAATTGTTAATGGACTAAAACCCCTTTTTATGTAGTTCATTGGTTTGGACAGCTGGCCGTTTTCAGCAATTATGAAGAGTTGATATAACCCATTGGCTTGTTTGTAATCCCTTGCTGGGAAGCAAATTGGTAGTCTCAAACCAAATGCCAGTGAGAAAGGCTGCAGTAACAAAATCCACAGACAAGCAGCAATACGCCAGCACCTTCAGCCAGGAGAGCTGCAAGCGGGTCAGGAGACACACCTGTTGGATATGGGGACCCCCATAAATGCTGGCTTGTGGGTGCCCTGTTTCCTGGAGAGCTGCTACCAGTGGGGCTGCCTCAGTAGTTGCACCTGCTGCATGGCAGCACTAGCTAAACAGGGCTGTCAGTAGGAAAACAAAGTGCAACCTGAGCAAAGCCAAGAGCCCTCTGGGAAGCTGCTGTGGTGGCTGCTCCCTGGAAAGCCACAGGTGAAGTGCCCCTGGGGCCAGCTGGAGTGGCGTGGGGAGCTGAAGGAGCTGGGATCTTCTCTGCCTTGCTCCCCTGAGGCATGATAGAGGAAGCAGGGATACATCTCATGCCTGAAATATGCTGGTGCAGAGGAAGTTTGACTGTTTGTGTTTTCCATAAAGCTAAACTAATGTTCACCCAATGTGCAAATGCATGGTACCATTTATTTGACTTCCTCCCTGATAAATACTGACTTTCGTTCTTTTAAACTTTTTTGGTTTTCTCTTCTTTTATCTTTTTTTTTTTTTTTTACCTTCTCATGAGTTGTGTAAAATGAATCCACGACTGTTGCATGTGATTGAGGCAAGTGCATGGTTTTCTACTTCCCTTTTGTTCCAAGTATGTGGGAGGATTCTGTTTTATTCACTTCCTCCAACAAACTTTCGAAGTACATAGTACTAATCCAAAAGGCAAGCCTGGAAAATTTCTGACTGCAAGGTAAAAACTGTAGAAAGTTTGGTATAACCGAAAGAAAAGGTTTATAATAAAAGCAGTTCAATAAATCTGTTTGTTGTGGTCATTGCACGTTCAGCAATAAGACAGTCCTTGTGTAGCACGACATCACATTCCTGGGGAACTCCAAGAAATTATAAGATAATAGATGGCTGCGTATCTTGCTTAGAATGACCGCAAAGAAACCCTGTGGAATATTACTGGGTAATAAATGAGGTAACTAGTTCTCATCTCCATCTCTGCTGGAAGTTGTGTGTTCTTAAGCACTTACATTATCCTCCTCTTTCTGATCGCAGATGATATTATTACCCACCCTGAGCGCTGTGTGGATGTTACCTTCACATCCCAGAAGGATGAAAGGATCCTTGTGTCTGCCACAGAAACCTGCAGATGACCCCACTTGTTTATGGGCTAGGAGTATGCAAGAGAAGTTACAGCCTGGTTTCAGATGCCTTAGCGGGGAGGCCTGGGATTTGAATCTAAAGCAGCCCTTCAGGAAAATGCATCTTAAGGGTCTTGTTGCCAGGCAAAACTATTTAGTTTAGAAGTTGGAGCTCTAATGCACTTTTCAACATGATACTCAATGAACTTGACTTCACAAAACAGGCAATAAAATTCTTGGCCTGCTTAACAGCAATATCTTTGGTGAACTGATTGCTGTAACACTTTTTCTACCCTTTATTAATCTAGAGGTGAGTGATGAATTTTCAGTGGGTTCTGGGGCTGCTTTTCCCCAAAATGCACAATGAAATTACTTTTCTTTCCCAAATGTTTGACTCCTTTCTTCTGTCACAAAAGCATTATTTAAATTGTTCCAGACACAAATGGAAATGCTGACGTTAAAGCCCCTTTCACTGACAATTCTCCATCAAAGCAAATCCTGCATCCTTATCCATTCACCCTGTAGTTTGTATTGACTAATGGGGGATAACTGGGCCCAAATTTCCTAATGCAACTGGTATATCTCTGGGCTTTTTGAAAAAAGTTGTTATTTGAAGCCGAATACTTCAAGGTATATTTCTACTGTGCTACACATACAGAACTTTCTATTTTGTGTGTATGCTAATTGCACGTCTAATTCTCTGTGAGAAATATAGCAATAACTGTAGCACATGCTTGATTTTTGTTTTCCTGCTAGCAGTATTGCAGTATAAATTCCTGTGTACATGTTGGAAGGAGTGTGGGGAAGCTGTGCTTGCTTTATTCCATGTTGGCACCACCTTTGCAATGACTTGGTGGTTCTAGAAAGCCTCCTGAACAGGCTGGACCTCCTTTAGGACAAATATTTCCTTAAATTGACCTTTGCTTTGTTTTCTTGCACACCAAATTCAAAAGGAAAGTTTCCAAATTAGTATGAAGAAGCAATATACCCACATGTTTCTTGTCAAAATGATGTTTGAAGGAAGGGTTTCTTCAGCTCTTGCAACCTCAAAGCCACCCAAGGAAAAAAGTAAAATAATTGTGAAAGAAAGCAATGCTGAGTTAGAGAGACAGGTCCTAGAAAGAAAAGACGATGTAAGCAGCTACTGCAAAGTCCCAATAGCTCCTTTGCCTCCAAAGGAAAATATCTTGCAAAATCAGTATGTTTTCTTTGCTTTCTGCTTATAATAAACAATTAAAGAAGCAGAGAAAAACTAAAAGAAGCATAATTAGGAAACCACACAAAAGTTAATCCAAGTCCTGGAGAACAAAAATTTCTGTCCTTTTTTTAGGCGGATGGATTCAGCATCTGATGATTTGTACGAAAAGCAATAAGAAACATGGCTTGCATTACTCCATTCTGCCTTTGATTTCTCTCCTCGACTGTTATTTGTTTATTTGTTCATGCTATCATGACTCTGAGTCACTTGTGATGCGTGGAGCAGCACGGCTCTGAGTTGGCTGGCAATAGTTCGTAAGTGGTTCCCTTAAATGAAATCAGAATGTAACTCTCCTGACCATGGTGTCCTTGTGTGAGATCAGCAGAAAACCTGCATTTTAAGGGCTGTGTTTCTCCTACCATGCCCATCCCCACAGCGAGCTAACCCAAAACACAGATCGGAGTACTCCTGGGGGAATATTACAGAGCATCTTTGGTTTGTCCCTGTGAGACTTCTTGCTTAGCAAGGGTCATGATTTCCCTCCTTCCTCATCAGCTGTATCATCACCCATCTTCCACTTTTTGCTCCTTTTCTTCCTACACATTCTCCCTGTACAACACTTGCCCTCTCTCTCTGCCAGCAGGATACCTGTTCTCCGCGTGCCTCACTTCCCAGATTGCACCATGGCAAACTGAGGGTTGTTGTCCTAATTTCTTTGATATTGTCTGTATTCTGGGTAAGGGGTGCCTAGCAGCAAACTTGTTAATAACTACTTAATGAAGCAACTAATTATGCATTCTTAATATAGCAAGGACACAAAATAGTCTGATATCAGGCATCTTTTCTGTTGAAAAAAACTATAGCTGGCACCTCACAAAGTAAGGTAGGAGGATGATGGCTCATACGGTAGCAGTTTTGGCTTTTTTCTGATTGCAGAGGACTGGAGTAATCCTTTCTATCTGGTGGTTACCAGTCCCTCCAAAGGCTGTCTGCTGGCACTTAAGTAGTGGCTGTTACTACCAGCCATCCTGCCCTTGGAGCTGGTAGCAGCACTCGCAAGAGGAGAAAATAGGGCAATTTCAGATTCTATATTTGTAAATCAGCACAAATATTTTAAAACTATGGTGGCAGTTGAAAACTATGGGGAGTGAGGCAAACTGGGAATTACTGGCAAGGGAAAGTTGGCTTCTGACTGCAGCGTATGTAATGCATGAGAAATTTCCTTCTCTGCTCCTTCCTTACTCTCCTTTTGGAGGTGATTTCTGCCAGAAAGATGTAGATATCTAAATTGGAGAGACTGGAGATGAGAAACAAAGAACAAAGGTGCTCTTCTGTGTGCTCTGGAAATAGCAAAGATCTGACACCTTCCACTCTTAAGAGATAATTCTGTACTGATTTCTGGCTTTCCGTCTGACTTTTTTTTTTTTTTTTTTTAATTTAAAGATGCTTTTGACCCTTTTGGCTGTTTAAACTCCAAGTTTCATTTCAGTTTTGCAAATCCCACAGAATAAATGGTAGGCGGTTTCTCACTCAGTAAAAGCTATGAGAGCCTGGTAGGTAAATGAGGGTCATTCCCAGAAGGAAGAATACTCCCTTGCAGAAAATACTCCAGATTTTTTCACCTAGAGCTGCCATCTTGCTAACTGAGAAGCAGCTAGAGGTATCCCTCCTGGCATCCTCTCTGCCATGCTGTTTGGGTGAAACTGATGGCACATTTCCTTGCTAATGGCTTCATGGGGGCTGCACTGAAGGGGACTCTGCTTGGCTCCATATGGTGCGACCATGGTGGAGGAAACCTCTGTCTCCCTCCTCCTTTCAGCTTAAAGCCTGAAGGACAGTCTTGGTCCCGGAAAAGGAGAAGTATATTCTTATGGAGATAGCAGAGGTCACCCTTTTCTCTGTGTTAAGTGGGTGGTCCTTGGACTGACCTTTTAAAACAGATGTGAGCATTTAGTAGCCAGGGTTAGTGATGCACCCTTAGCTCATGTAAGTGTTGTTAATGTGGATGGTCTAAAAAATTGCATCATATTTACTGGTGCCGCTCTATGCAAAGGAATGGAAAACATCTGCTCAGAATAAGAAAATCTGGATTCTGGGTTTGTTGCAGGATCTGTTAGGAACAGACTGGTCTAAGTTCTGAAGCCAAACCCGTTCCTAATTTAATTTCATTGCTATCCCTTTGAATTATGTCAGAGACAAGTTTACTCTGTAGTCTTTTTATGACGCTATTGTTAGTGGCAAGTTCAGAGACTAAACATTTTCCCAAGGATTTGCAACAGTTTCCAGCTTTTTGGGAGAAGTTTCTTACTACTGCATACATTAAAGCAACAGAGGGCCAAGCATCTTAGAACGCATGTTTAATAGAAACAAAGCCAACACTGTGACCATCTCTTCTTTTCATTCTCTGAAAGTTGGTGGCAGACAAATAGAGCTGAAAAAGTTAAATTATGAGATATATTTTTCTCCATTTGGAAATACTGACTTTAACACATTGCAGCGTGTCTGTGAGTAATGACATAAGGTGGAACACAACTTGCCTATCTAAAAGGAAGAGATGACAATGACGATGCAAAGAATAACTCAGATAATTATTTTTTCAAAATTACTGTAAAAATAAGATTACATCTTTGTAATAAATCCATGATCACTCACTCCTTTGCTTTAGGAAGTAAAACTGGTTCTGAAATGTTTAACTGTGTTTTTTTTCTTTTGGCTTCTAGAGCAAAATGGTTCTTATTAACCTAAAAAGTCATAAGTTGAATCTGTTGAAACCAGTGGGAAGCTTTCTTGATTTTAGTTGTGTACCAATTTCCTTCATAACACTTGACACTTTTTTGCTGCTCTTCCTTTATTCTACTTTTGATGTACATGTAGAAATAGAAGGAGAAATGGGGGGAACTGTTAGGAGGTACAGTATGGCTACCATGTGTTTTCAAATTGTCTACCTTCCTTTTGAAATATTAATTTCTTTTCAGATACCTCATATAAAAATTAACATACTTTGGATTTTGCATCTAAACAGTAGCACACAGACATTTGTGTTTTTCAAATCACAGTATATAGTGTCTAATAACAGGGGGTGATAGCTGATCACATTTCAAAACACAGCATTTTGGGTTTGTACACAGATAAGTACATCTTGGCTTCTCACAGCAATTTAAAAATAGATGATTCTCTGTTTATAGACAGAGAAACTGAAGCACGGAAGGGTCAAAGGATTTGCCAGAGAGATTTATTTCCAAAGCAGATCTGGAAATAAAATTTCCTGACTGCACACTCTGTTATAACCACAATGTAAAACTTTTCTCACTTTTGAATGCTGATGTTTCTGAACTGATAGGCAGAAACTATTGTCGGAGAAAACTGTGATACTGGTAGTTTAGGGCAGGCGATGAGGAAATGCCATAATCTCTGGAAAAAATATTTACCAAATGAAAGGAGTTGGAATGTATTTTGACTTCTAATGCAGGATTTGAGAAGGCAGCTAAGCAGTTCTTTTTACATATTTCTCATACAGTAATTTCTCTCCCCTGCCCCGCCAAACAATAACTTTGCAGATCAATGGAAGCAGCTTAAATATACAACATTTAGTTATGTATTAGAGAAATAAATGCAGAGAGGATCTCTCTTGGTAGGCTGTACTGTCTGCTTAGTGGTTGTTTCTGATGGTTGGGCTTTGCGTTTTATTATTTCTGCTTCCTTGACTTTTATTTTTCATAATACACACGAATGGCTGTTCTGTTTTCTCAGCTGAGAGGCAGATTTGCTTGTCCCAGCTGCAAAACAGGCAACTGGGGGTAGGAGGTTTCTTGCAGGCTTGACATGGTCACTGCGCTGAATGTGATTTCTATTTCTTGTTGGCTAATCTCCCCCCCAGGCATGGGAACCTTTCTGGGTTAGCTGCAAAGGCAGCACACCGATGAGTGGTGGGGGCCTGAGCGCCGGGTCACTGGTAGGGAACAGCAGCCCTTCACAACCAGCCTGGTAGCACCAGCAAATAGGAAGGAGGCCCATTTTGGGGAGACACCTGCAGTAAGAGAAAGTCCACTGGTTCAGAAGGGCTTTATACAAAAGTATAAGGTGGAAGAGGCAAAGAGAATTGCTGAGCCTTTCCCAGGCACTGACTGGCAAGACATGAAACACATCCCAGCATCCTTGAGCCCAGCTTCCACACCCTCAGACACTGATCTGAGCATACGCCCATGCCTCAGGGGCGAGGTGAGGTGCCGAGGCACGTGTACCTGCCCCACGTGCATGCAGACAGCGCATCATCAGCAGGGAGAGATTCAAAGTTGCTTGTGGCATAAGCAAAACACAAATTAAAAACACGATGTAAGGCAGCTGTGGCAGGCCATTGGGAGACTAGAAAATCACTCGTTGGGACCTGGTTTTGCAAGGGGATCAGAAGGTGCACAGCAAACACAGGTGGACCCTCTGCCTGGGTGCCCATTTGTTGTGCTTTGCACACAGCTAGTAGGTCCCTACAGTGAGCATGTAAAATAGGCCTTGCTTTTTATTGAGTTTTGTTGCTTAGAATATTGGAGGTTTTATGATTCATTTTCTTTAAGTACCCAGAAGAAATGAGCTAACTATTAGATCGAAACGTTTATTTCCCCTTTCATAAGTACATGTGCATCCCTGCTCTCTTGTGCTCTCTCTTCCTCCCTCTCTTTTGTGTTCACATCCTCCCAGACAGTTCTTGTGCTCACAGCTTTCTTTAACAGGACTTTTTTATTCTTTATAAAATTGAGACTTATAAAAGAAATAAATCTTGCTATTGTTCTCTTGGGGTGCAGCTGTGTTAAACTGTAATCATGGGAGTTGAAACAGGTTTCCTCTCACAATAACATTTATATTCGTTTCCTGACACTCTTTCCTAATAACATGAGTGTCTTCAGCTGACCAAGGGGAAAAAAAGCCCTCTGCTGAGCACTTCTGAAGGTAAAATAATACTGGTGCAGCACACAATAGTTAGTGCTATATTACCGTATTTTTTAAATTTTGTTGCGTTGGATAAAGATCCACTAGATCTCTAATTTCCGAGTTAATATTTCCATTTTCTCCTGTTTCTCCTCTGTCTGAAGTTTCTCCTACCACTGAGACATCTTTTTCTGTTGAGGATTAATTAAGCCAGGCCTTACCATCTACCTTTCCTGCTTCTTTTTGTCTTTTTCCTCAAGGACAAGGACAAAAGAGTGGATCAAAACATCTGAGAAAGGCAAAATAGAGCTTGCAAAGTCTTATGAGTATGGAAGAAGAGCAGACATCCAGCTTATTGAGGCACTTCCTCTGACTTCTGTGAGCAAGAGTGAAATGGGTCTCTTTGTATTTCAGCTTTTCCACCTGTAAAAGTTAATGGAGTAGTAAAACGGTGTTATTTGCATCTCCTATGTCCAGATCCTTAGATGAAATGTTTGCCTAAATATTAGTCTGACTTTAATCAATGATATATACATAAATGTGATACTCTCACTTTGGAGAACGGAGGCTAGAGATTGATACCTTAGTGGCTGAGATCTGATCTCGTCCCATTTAAAAGGATGTCTTTCCCTTTTTTTTTTTTTTCTCTTGACATGCCAGTTAATAAATGAGTATAGAGTAGCCAAGATATTACAAATATTTTTGAAAACAGGAAGGAGTGAGCTCCTTTGACTTTCTTTTTCATTTCAGAAGATGTTGCTATGGAAAGCAATATCTGTTTTAGATAAGTGTGAAAAAACAGAAAACTCATTTTTTTGAGGTTAATATTTGTAACCAATAAACTATCTTTGTTTGTATATGAGAGAGACTTCCAAGCCCTTCAGGAAAGCCTGCATAAGTATATATAAACACAAACCAGTCCCATGTTGTGTTTGCATCTTCCATGTCTGCCCTGAAGCTGACACATCCCCCTGTATGCTTTAATGAAGACTAAAAGCACTGTGAGCCTTTGTTATTATAAACTTCCCTTTAGCACAGGGGACAGTCTGGATCCGGTACTGAGTAAGAAGGAAAATAACATGAGAAAATGCCTTTTTTTTTTTTTCCTTTTTTTTTGTTTTCCAGGGGAGTAGGGTCATGAAAATGATAATCTGCCGGATGCAATGCCTGGGTAAACTGCTCGTGTGGAAGGAGCTGCCAATAGGAAGAACATCTGTAAGGGGCCCTGTACTATCTCATCCTCACCGTGTCTCCGTTATTATACACTAAAGAGTACTTTTGGCGGAGTGCTGTCACAGACCTTTGCTGAACGTAATCCTTCGGGGCAGCATAACAGATCCAGTCAGAAGATATCTGACCCAGCTGGTAAGTACCTGCAGAAGTGACTCAGAGCTGCTCTTCTGTCTCCTTTCCTCATGTCCGCAGCTCCGTGCTAAGTTAACTGTTTCCATTGGTTAGCAGAGTTATTCACAGTAAGGTAGAAACACAGACCTTGTACATGCTGCCTATAAGCAGTATGAATCCTTCCTTGATACTTGACTAAATGAAAACCGGTAGAAAGGAAAAGAAGAAAAGAGGAGCAACTTCAAGTTTGAAGAGAAGAGCAGCCGTCCAATCTGGAGTCTCTACCCTGCTATTTATAACTGCTTTATTTCTTGCTCCAAGGCAGTCTAGAAAAGGGGTTTTAAGAGCATGTTGGTCACACCCTTCTTGTCTAGCCTGAGAGGAGCACAGTTTAAAGCAGTATTCGAAGCACAGGGCAGATAGAGAGAAAGCAAAGAGGTGGCTGCAGCTAGGAAGAAGGCATTTTGGACTCATGCCTTTAGAAATGGGAGGGCAAAATACCACCATTGAAGTTGTAAGGGCCTATGTGGTAGTAAAGGTGTTGAAAGAAAGCATAAGAAAGCATGAAACTGGTGCAAGGAAGGAAGAGGGGACTGGAGAAAGGAAAATAATTCTGGCTAGAGAAAGTGGCTTTTTTTGGTGAATCACTGGGAAGGGAGTGAGAAGGCTGTTCCACTGACGTCTGTGGCAGCATTTGCCTCCTGTAGAGTATTCACAAACGTAGCTATTTATTTAAGCATAGCATTAAATGGGTTTCAGAGCCTGACTTCAGGAGTCTTGGATGTCACACTCCTTGCATGCCACACAATACTAACACTGCTCAAAACCAATAATCAGCAGTGTATTGAAGGGCAATGACATGCTGGAGAAAAATGCCTGGCACTGGACATCATATGGCCTGCCTTCAACTCTTTGTAAAGTTGCTTACTATGAGGTCTTGGGAAAGACATTTAACGTGCATTTAACGTGTGTCAGGTCCTTCAACATGACTAATTGTTTTTAACATCTGTGAACTTCTGTGAGATCTACAGTAGAAGAGCACTTGGGAAGCCTGATGCATAACCCTATCCAGAGCCCTCCAGTCAGCCATCCACATGTCTCTGGCGTGACTCATTCCTAACTTTCTCCTACCAGCCTGAAGCTGTGTGCGTGGGCTTTGCCTGAGGCTGAATTGTTTTTGAAAGTTTGAGGAAAAAAAATTAAAGCTACACCATGTTGAAATGTGAGATGAGAGGAAGGAGGAAGAGCCCTAAACAAACAAAAATGAGCAAATGAGTCCCGGGGATTTTATGTGAACATCTGGTAGTGCCAAAGCCATATGAGGCCAAAGTCTGAATTTCTGATTCTAAGAAAGGACTTAATGAGTATAATAAGTGCCACTGATTGTTTCAGTGAACGATGGCTGTGATTTAGCAAAAATGAACCATTGAAAGCCATCGTTTCAGTAGTTTCAACCATAGCAATGTTTTTAATCATGATTTGCCAACTTTCCAGAAGAAGATCATACGCTTTGTTCGTGTCTTGATGGCTAATTAGTCTCCTTACTAAAAATACACGAAGTTAAAACTGTTGCCCATGGTTCCAAAAAGCTTCTTGCTGCTGTTTTAACTTCAGCCCTGACCTTACCAAAGCATAAGCACAAGTTACTTTAATTACAATTACCCAAATAAAGGTAAGGTGTTGTTTATAGGTTTACAAGAAGGAGTCTTGAATCTTTAATTACTATTCAATTACTTGTTAATTATTGATCACTTAGAGAGTGAGCTCTCTACCTATGACACAAAGAAAATGTCTAATTTTAGCAAAAAGGTGACATAATTCTTTCTCCCTTCAAACCACTGACGTAAAGTCACCGAAAACCAGCTTTATCTGATTTGGACTGAAAATGAATAGAAAAATTTTTGTCTAAAAGCCAAAACCTGCCCTTAGATGCAAGCACACACCTCTTGAGTTCATTTGGAGACCAATGTCTGTATCTAAAAATATAGAATACAGCTCACCTGGTTTGGGTTAAAATTCAGTGCTGCTGTGCCATGAATGAAGAGATTATCGTATATTAAATCAGTGATTATCTCTTTCCCTAGCACTGGTTAAAAAGGCTGAAAAGAAATCACACTAAATTTATATGGCAAGCTGAGTGTTTTGAGTAGTACAATGGACTTAGACTTATTAAATCAAACTTGAAGGAAGGTATTTCTCTATGCTTCTTACCAAATATTTCATCGGAAATACTTCTCTGGTTAGAGAAAGTTATCACGTTAATACTGATACAAACAGCTTGTCTGAAAACTCTGTAAACTGTGACTTCATGGTTTTGCCCTGTCTATGCACTTGTCCTGTGAAGTGTCAATGCGAGTTACTCTGTGTTAACTTGAATCCATAAAACTGAATCAAGACCTGTCATGAGCTTTTTTGATGTTCATCCATCTTGTGTCAGGGCATTTTGCAAATAAAGTGCAAATAAGCCAAAATAAAACATTAAAAAGTGCCTTTCTTTGTGGTGCTTATGCTGAAAAAAGATGGGCAACAGTTAAGTATTTCCAGAGAACTGTGCCGAGTATCTTGCCAGCATTTTTTCTGAAGTAAAAATGAAGAGACTATAGTGTTGTTTCCTTCTTAAAACTTTTTCTTCCTTCTGAAACTTCCCCGTGACTGCAAAATACAGCTCCAAGGATCTAAAACATTCACTGATCAGAGTTCTGTCTGCTTTATTTTTCTTTGCACATGTGTACTGGTTGAAAGGCAAGAGAAAGGTTTTAGCTGCATAACAATACAGTTAAAAACACTCATGGAATACACATGCTAGCAATGGTTAGCATGGTCTGGATAATCTGAACTTCTGATGATTTAAGAAAACAGTAGCTTCACTGATTTTATCCTCCTGTGGATTTATATTGGTCTAACAAAAGGTAGAATTTTCCCAAGTATTTAGTATTTAGTTGCGTCTGACATGGTGCAATAAGTACTGCAATGACACTGTCTTGGAAGTAGTTTGGACAAAAATAGAGAGGTTTTTTTAGTAATTTGTGTCAGAAGGCCACATTGTGGGTCAGAATGCATCTTTCATGGGAAGAATTCTGAAACTGAGAACTTCACCTTGGCCAAAGTGTTTCTCCAGATGTTTTCCCATCATTTAAAAAACAATCTTTTTTGTGCATGAAACCATCTTCACCGTTTGACAGTGCAAAGCATTCAGATTTCATAGTCACAGACTAAAATATGGGCATACTTCTATTATGAAATGTGGTAGCGGGAAAATGATTTTAGCCTTGCCCTCTTTGTAAAAATCAATAAAGATTTGGCTTGTATGAATGATACAAAGCTGACTGGATTTTGTATAAGAGCAAAGTTCTGTGATTCCCCATTGTGAGTATGAAATAGGTGACTAGGTTCAGAATAATTCTCAATTTAGGCCAAGTTGAAGGATTCAAACCCACGAGCATTTTGTGATTTTTCCCTGTTCAGCAAATGAAAAAGGGGTATTCGTTGTTCTCATGTTATCCCTTTTAGCGTGGATTAGTCAGCAGGAAGCCATTAGAAGAAGAAAGTGAGTGGAAGTTACAGGGCTGGGTGGAGAGAATGAACCTGCTCAGTAATGAAGAGTTAATTTGGATGTGCATTGGAGAGAGACCACAAAAGCATGAGACATCTGTATTGCCTGGGTGCGCAAATGGTGACGACACCAAGAAATCTCTGTGGAGACACAGTAGGTTTTGAAGTCACTGAGCCAGGACACTGTAGATCTCTCTGCTAAGTGTTTTGCACCTCCCAAATTTTTAAAGGGTGTGATTTTATGTGATCTATTGTATGTGTTACGTATTCAGCAGATTATGATCAAGTTGTTAAATTGAAATAAACAAAAACCCAACAAAAAACCAACACACAAATATTATTTTAGAGTTAGTTTTCAAGAGTTCTGCTACCCTTAGCAAAAAACTACTGCCCAGCAAAAGTTTTCCTGCTATTTCCAATAACGCTCCTAATGATACTGTTTATGGGTGTTGGAGCCAAATAACCAGCATGGTAGCAGGGTGCAAACTGATTAAATGATCAGCATTTAATATGACACTCTTTTGTTCTTTGTAGCTGTTTACTGGTATACACAGACACAGATAGATACTTATATATTGCTGACAGCTGGGGGAGGCCCATGAGAAGTTAATCCCAGACTAGCTAAATGAATGCAATCTTTAAGTTTATGCCAGTTTTTCTTCCCTCTACCCCAAATCAGCCAGTTAAGGATGTTTGTTTGCTTGATCTTTTTTTGTTGAGGCAAAACCGAAGTCTCAGTCTTTTGGAAAAGCTTTGTGCTTTGTGAATTATTAAAAAAAACCCCAAACTATTCAAATTAGAAATGAGAGACTGCAGCCAAAACTATTGCTAAAATCTACCACCTGAACTGTGAGGCAAACTCAGCCCCAGGCTACCTGCAATCCAAATAGGCAAATGTGTGAAGGAAACAAGCTCAGAAAGAAAAAGTGACTTTTCCACTGCTGCTAGAAGCAAAGCCCAGTCTTCCAACAGAACAGCTGTCTTCCTGCTGACCTTTGCCTGGACAAAAAACGCCCTGATTTTCAGCCAAACGCAAAGGTAACATGCATGTCTCTGAGGCAATGCACAATCTGGATGTCATACAGAAGAACAACATGCTACGCACCATCTCATATTAGTAACGTATGTGTTTCCTTGCTCAGTGTTAGGATAGTGATTCTCAAGCCCTTCTTCATTAGGCAGGCTCTGAACTCTGAACTGCTGACCATTTTCATGCTGTTTCAGGAGTGACTGAAGTGCTTCAAACAGCATTAAGGAGATAAAACACTCTTTAGTTCTTTGTGTGATTACATGCATAACTGGTGTTGAAGTGTTTTGTTACTTGCTCCTGGATCCCAAATACTCCCATGTTTACAAACCATTGTGCTCTTCTTGTTCTTAGGTTTCATTTTAGGTAGCTCCCACTTACCACACCAGGAGAGCATTCGTGCTAGGCAACGTATAAATTTCGTACAAGCTTACATAAGAAGTTTATAAAACATTATAAAGTTTTTATATACTCTGACTGCACACTGGTGCAGAGAGGTGCTGGAATCTCCATCCTTGGAGATCTTTAAAAGCCGCCTGGACACAGTCATGGGCAACGTGCTCTAGGTGGCCCTGCTTGAGCAGGCGAGTTGGACCAGATGACCTCCAGAGGACCCTTCCAATCTCTACCACTCTGTGATTCTGTGAAACTTACAGAGAAAACAAATTAGACCTGTCCTTCCTGGGAAATATATGATATATGCAAGGCAAGACAGACAAGAAGGCAAGGCAGAAAAAGGGTGAATGCAGTGTAGTTCCATTTCTCTGTATTTACAGAGAAAGGTAATGATTTACTGAAGGTTATTACAGAAAGCTCAAGCAATTCCAATATGTGAACTTGGATTTCTTGAAGCATCATGACAACAATCAACTTGATTCTATTTTCCTGAGCTGGTGGTTTTGTTTTCTATCAAAGCAGAAATGTTACCATCCTACTTTCAATTTTGGTTTCCTACCCAAATTCATCGCTGCTTATGTGACCAAGAAAATACTTGCCCTCACAAGATGCAGGACTCCTTTACCAGCCACTGAAATTGAAACTGAATTCAGCAGTACCGTAAATATTAATGAATGGGGAAAGTCTCCTCACCTGCTCTTTACAGAACCAGACTCAATGGTTAAAAAAACAACTATAACACCTTTTCACAGAAAGACGTAGCTATGTGCAACAGGGAGCAATGGAGCTCTAGCCCTTAGTAATAATTCTGTTTTCAATGACTTTGAGATATTTATTTTTCATTCCTTCTGGTGCAATTCTGTTAACTGAATGTGGACATTGAATAAGTGATTCATGTGAGGTTGTAATTTGTTTTACAGGAGGTGAAGACCAACAAGGAGAGCAGTAGTAGCCAAAGGAATTAGAGCTAGAATCTGGAAACCATGAAATGTGGTGTTTGTGTAAACCTGATGAGAACAGATCCTTTAATCAGAAGTAGAGCATGAAAAATTCTGTTGGAAGCAGACACAAGGAAGCTATCTTTACGTTCTTGCTCCTGAAAGATTTTTCCCTGAAGCAGATTTGAAAAGGAAGAGGAGGGAATAACAAGTGGTTCCATATGACTTTTTTTTGGAAATTACTTTTTTTTCCAAGACCATCTCTGCTGAAATCAATTTCCCCTAATGGAGCTGCCCCAACTACTGTTCTATATTAAGGAGCCAGGTGTTCTGCTTCATCTGTTTTGAATAAATGGCAGAGTATTTCTGAAAGACAATTTTTCATTTCTACTTTGTCATATTTATTTGGTCTGTTCCTGTTTCAAATTGATGACTTTGTTAATCTAAAATTAAAAGGCCTGCACTGAGCACTCTCAGCTCTTCTTGGCTTTAATTAGAATTTTAAAGTGATATTATCTTCCAAGAAAAAGTTGATGTTTATAGCATTCAAAATATAGACCCATGAGCAAGGAACTGACAGATTCTTCTCGGCCAAAGAAGCTGGTCAGGATTTTTAAAAATTGTTTTACAATAGAAAGTGTAGTTTCTACAAAACAACATTGCATCACAAAGCTTTCAGCTTGTCTGAGATACTTCATGTTGATATTTTGCTTCAGGTCAGCCCAAGTGGCTTTGTAATATTTTGGTTTGTTCAGACAATCCCAAATGTTTCTTTCCTATTAATTAAATTAGGATGGATTTCCCTACCATGGCAAGCTGCTGCCTGGGAATACCACACTGTTGGGCTCTCATGATGCAGCGTCATCCTTCCTCCGGCTCACAGCCCACTGCTGTCTGACTGCAGAGATAGCACGGGAGATGTAATCTAACAAACCACAACTCATGTGGTCAGTCACACAACAGGTCTACTCCCACCAGCATCTGCGTGAGTCTCTGAGTGTGTAAGTGTCCAAATAAGCAAATCAACCGATAATCTACATCTTTTTACTTCTGCAGGGCTTCTGCATGTTTACAGCAACCTATACATTGACACAGGCTTGCAGAATACCTTGGAAAAAGAGGGTAGTCTGGGAACTAATTGTGTCACATTGCCTGATGCTGATTAGGTAGTGCTGTACGCTTACTGAGATTATTGCTGTAGTAATTTCAGTGCTGCCTTCTTTAAGAAATGTTGGAGATAAGTTGCTTCCACTAAGGAAATTTTCTAGACTTAAAACAAAAAAAAATCTTGTTTGTAAAATCAAATTTATTCTGACTAGCTTTGCCTTAAGTGGTCAATTTTAATGTTGTTCAGATAAGTAGCAGAAATACAGAAGCATTTAACTTCCATCATTGTATGACATAAAATCCACAGTCTTTCAATGAAACATGGTCATGGATTTCTGTTGTAGCAAAAGAAGCAGGAAATCACTCTAGGTGGCTCTCTGTGTAGTGACACGAGTCTACAGGCTAGTACAGGACATTGGAGGTTTAGCCAAGTTAGGAATCTTTGCTTGCTGCCACTTTTGCAAGGGATTTCTGGAAGAGTTGGAAGATGTCCATGGACTTCTCTGAACAACAGTAAAGAGGTGCGCTGCCACCCCTGTTTCTGCACACCAGTGGTATTTTTCTGGTGGGTCATGCAAGGAATAATTATTGTCTGTGGTGAGTTGACATCAAAAGAAAGAATAAGGTGGAAAAGCTTATGGGTTGAGATAAGGACAGGGAGATCACTTACCAACTACAATCACAAGCAAAACAGACTTGACTTGGGGAAAATTAATGTATTACCAATTAAAAGTGCAGCAGCATGGTGAGAAACAAAGGCAACTTTCTCTCCACCCCCACAGGATCAACTTCACTCCTTCACTCCCAACTCTTCTACCTCCTCCCCAAGCAGTGCAGGAGGATGAGGAACAGGGTTTGTGGTCAGTTTCTAACAGTTCTGTGCTGTTCCTTCCTCCTCACACTGTTCCACTGCTACAGTGTGGGGTCCCTCCCACAGGATACTGTCCTTCACAAACTGCTCCAGCATGGGTCTTTTCCATGAGCTGCAGTTCTTCAAGAACTGCTCCAGTATGGTTCCCTCCCATAGGGTACAGTCCTTCAGGAATAGACATCTTCAGTGTTGGTCCCCCATGGGTTCACAGGTCCTGCCAGAAACCCTGCTCCTGTGTGGACTCCTCTCCACAGGCTGCAGCTTCCTTCAGGGCATGTCCACCTGCTGTGGTGTGGGGTCCTGCATGGGCTGCATGCAGTGTAGACATCTGCTCCAGCATGGCCTGCAAGGGGACACCTGCTTCCACATGGTCTTCACCACGGGCTACAGTGGAACCTCTTCTCTAGCACCTAGAGCACCTCCTCCCCTCCTTCTTCACTGACTTTGATGTCTGCAGTGCTGTTTCTCTCTCAGTTTTCTCATTCCTCTCTCTCACATCTGGTGAGAGATGTTTTTTTACCCTTTCTTAAATACATTTGCCCAGAGACACCACCAGCTTGACTGATGGATTGCTCACCTCTGGTGAGTGGTGGGTCCATTTTAGCGCTGGCTGGAACTGGCCATGTTCGGCATGGGACAGCCCCTATTCTCTTCTCACAGAAGGCACCCCTGCAGCCCGCTGCTGCCAACTCTTGCCATTGCATTCGCATAGTTCATTTGGTAGACAGGCTTAAACATCTTTTTGTGTTGGCTGCAGCGGTGCAGGCCCATTATGCCCTTGAGCACAAAATCCCTCAACTGTGCATCAGAATTTCTCTTCAGACTAGCACTAGGGTGCTAGTCTCCTACACCTCAGGTGACACCATCCTTGCGCCTCATGTAAAACTGGCATAGCTTTTGCTGGAAGTCCCTGGCTCTCCCTGTCATGACCTGCGTTGTGTGTTCATAAAGCCCTGCAGCTGCGACTAACACTGGCGCATTGTTTTGTCCCAAGCAGCAGCAGTGACAAGGTGCATGAGCCGTGTTTTGGCTGGCGTGCACAGATTGCATGATACGGTTTTGAGCTACAAGGATGTGGGAATTCAGTGAGTGTTTAGCATTTCGAGGTAGAGGAGACAGGTCCAGAAGCAGTGAGAGACAGCATATTTCCCAGGGTGTTGGAACAGCCAGACAGTGAGCTCTCGCATCTGGAAAGGATGTTGATCCCAAATGGGAGATAAGGATGTTTCCTAGTGCTCCTGTGGTTCGAACTTGTTTAGAAATCTGTCCAGCCTTGTTTCTGGGCAAGTTTTGTGTAAGGAAGTAAGGACCTTGTTCAGTGGGGTGATATGGATAACCAGCCCACTGCTCTGTGTCCATTCCCATAGCACTGGGAGTCTAATGACACCGCAGCAGGCTGCAGCACTGGGTGTGAGAGATTGAAGGGGAGAAATCCTTGTGAGGGCAAACATATGATGGACTGACTACATCGGTGAACAAGGGAAGAGTTATGAATGTCATCTACCTGGATCTCTCTAAGGCCTTTGACACAGTCCCCCACCACATTCTTCTCTCTAAGTTGGAGAGATACGGATTCAATGGCTGGACTGTTCAGTGGATGCGGAATTTTGTCGGATGGTTGCACCCAGAGGGCAGTGGTCAATGGCTCAATGTCCAGATGGAGATCGGTGACAAGTGGTATCCCTCGGGAGTCCATAATAGGACCAGTACTATTTAATATCTTCATCAATGATATAGACAGTGGGATTGAATGCACCCTCAGCAAGTTTGCAGACAACACCAAGCTGCGTCGTGCAGTTCACATACCTGAGGGACAGGATGCCATCCAGAGGGACCTGCACAAGCTCAAGAAGTAAGCCCGTGTGAGCCTTACGAAGTTCAACAACGCCAAGTGCACAGTCCTGCACCTGGGCTGGGGCAACCCCTGGTATCATTACAGGCTGGGGGATGAAGGGATCAAGAGTAGCCCTACCGTGAAGGATGTGGGGGTACTGGTGGATGAAAAGCTGGACATGAGCTAGTGATGTGCACTCGCAGCCTAGAAAGCCAACCACATCCTGGGCTGTATCAAAAGAAGCAGGGCCAGCAGGTTGAGGGAGATGAACGAACCTAATGAAGTTCAACGAGGACAAGCGTAGGGACCTTGGGAGGAATAACCCCACGCACCAGTACAAATTAGGGGTTGACCTGCTGGAAAGCATCTCTGCAGAGAGGGACCTGGGAGTCCTGGTTGACCAGGTTGAACAAGTTGACCACGAGCCAGCAATGTGCCCTTGTGGCCATGAAGACCAATGGTATCCTGGGGTGCATTAAAAAGAATGTGGCCAGCAGGCTTAGAGAGGTCATCCTCCCCCTCTACTCTGCCCTGGTGAGGCCGCATCTGCAGTCCTGTGTCCAGTTCTGTGCTCTGCAGTTCAAGAAAGAAAACAAACTGCTAGATAGTGTCCAGGGGAGGGCTACAAAGATGATCAAGGGAATGCAGTATCTCTCTTATGAGGAAAGGCTGAGAGACCTGGGTCTGTTTAGCCTGGAGAAGACTGAGAGGGGACCTCATCAATGCTTATAAATATCTAAAGGGTGGGCATCAAGAAGAAAAGAGGCCAGACTCTTTTCAGTGGTGCCCAGTGACAGGGGGCAATGGGCACAAACTGGAACATAGGAAGTTCCATCTCAACATAAGGAAAAATGTCTTTGAGGGTGCCAGAGCACTGGAACAGGCTGCCTGGAGAGGTTGTGGAGTCCCCTTCTCTGAGATACTCAAAGCCCACTTAGATGCATTCCTGTCCAGCCTGCCCTAGGTGAACCTGCTTTGGCAGGGGGGTTGGACTAGATGATCTCCGAAGGTCCCCTCCAACCCCTACCATTTTGTGATTCTGTGATTTTGACCTTTTACTCCATGCTGATGAGACTCTGCCTGGAGTACTGCATCCAGCTTTGGAGTCCGCAGCACAGGAAAGACATGGACCTGCTGGAGTGAGTCCAGAGGAGGGCCACAAAAATAATCAGAGGGCTGGAGCAGCTCTCATATGAAGATAGGCTGAGAGAGTTGGGGTTGTTCAGCCTGGAGAAGAGAAGGTTCCAGGGAGACCTTATTGCAGTCTTTCAATACTTAAAGGAGCCTTATAAGCAAGATGGGGACAAATTTTTTAGCAGGGCCTTTTGCAATAGGACAAGGGGTAATGGATTTAAACTAAAAGAGGGTAGATTCAGACTACCTACAAGGAAGAAATTTTGTACAATGAAGGTGATGAAACACTGGCACAGGTTGCCCAGAGAGATGGTAGATGCCCCATCCCTGGAAACATTCAAGGTCAGGCTGGACAGGGCTCTGAGCAACCTCATGTAGCTGGAGATGTCCCAGCACATTGCAGGGAGATTGGGCTACGTGATCTTTGGGGGTCCCTCCCAACCCAAACTGCTCTATGATTCTATGATTTCTTTATCCACCTTTACATACATGCAGAGCATTGGTAAAATCATGTGGTGTATTAAATCAAGTTATTTTCAGGTAGTGTAATTGTTTTCTTGATGCTGTCTCACAGTAAATGAAAGTGCCTAGATTATTTGAGATCATGTCCATGAATGGCAGCATGCATAAATAAGATTGGGGGTGGCGGGATTATATAGCTAAATCCTATTTAACACTCCTAAAAGATGAGAGAGCATCGACTCTCTTACTAAGGAAAACACTGGGCAGTGAGGGGTCATTTCGCCCCTTGGCTCACTCAGTTGATATCTCTGACCATTTTAGACTATGCCATTAATTTTCTCATGTTTATCACTCCCCTGATTTCCCAGTCTTTTCTTTTTTCTTTTTCTTTTTTTTAACACTGGTTTCAGTCATTGTTTGCGCTATGCTGTAGGCTTAATAGAAAAAGTACTTGTAAGGAATGGGCAAGTGTGATTATTCCCAAAAAAATTTATTTAATCATCCCTAATATTTAGCAGTCCAGAGCTGTCTCAGCCCCATGCTGTTTTAGAAGTTAGTTGCCATGAATTAGCTAGCACAAAGTAGAAATTCACTTTGCACTGCCATTATAAAAAGCTGAAGGTTACCACTTATTAAGAGAGACTAAATTCATGTCTACATGGGTGAAAGCCATCTCAGTAGCCTAATCTGCCTTTTGGAATCCTGTAATAGAAACACACAACACACAGAGAGCCTTGGTGTCTCCATCACCAGAAGTCAAATAGAGACCATTTAGTGGGATTCTATTATATTACAGGAAAATATCACATGGTAACTTGAACTGCTACAGTCGTTAAAAAGAAATTCCTTGAAATATTAGTCCATTTGTATTGTTTATGTGTTGACTTAACTCAGATTAGAAGGTCAGACTGTCCAGATCACTTTTCCTTTCTGTCTTAGTGAAAGATGAATAGTTTAATTTTCTCACTAATGTTTTCCGTTCCACGAACCAACGGAACAGCACCAGGCTGTCCAACCCTTTCCTTACCACTGCCTCAATGTTATATTCATTTCCTGGCCACCATTTACTACGTCACTTAACTCTCTTGTCTTTTCAGTTTCTCAGGTGTAGTACTCTCTAAATGCAGGATGGTCACAACTTTTTGGCTAGCGGATCCTTCCCATCCCCCAGTTGCGGCAGTGATACCAGGAATGCTAGGCTGCATTCAGGGACTGTCATTTCAGCTGTAAACACCCTCTGCAGGTCAGGCAGTTCAAAGTCTGCTGGGATAAAGAAAAAGAGCTTGGATTGCAAATGCACTGAAGTAAAAAAATCTTTGTTTATTTGTGTCTAACAGGCATTTCTCTAGTGCTCCTTTCAGCTGTGTACAATATACATGTCGCAGAGAAACTGTGTGTATTAATATCACAGAAGCAGGTCTTATACCCAGCCATAAAGCACAGACATAGCTGCAGTGACTTAATTCCTAATATAAATAACATGCACTAGAGAGCTTGGCTAAAGACATGTTAATATCATAGCAATAACAATCCTCTTGAAGTTCATGGCCACTGCAGAAAATACAAGATAAAAAGCCTGCAGTATGTCTTGTCATTCCCCAGAATACAACAAAGCCTCTTCATTTTTCCCTTTTTTAATCTTTTGTTTGCTGCATTTTTCTTCAGGGCTTACTAGGGTCTTTGGTCAGATACCAGTTTTATGTGCGTACTACTTCAACCGTGGACCAGTGTTCCATGGGGCTACCCTTTTTCTTTCAATCATTTAGAGACCACACAGAGAGAATATCTGGGGGTTTTTGTCCCCCTTCAAAGGCTTTTTGCCTGTGTGAAAAAGCACTGCATATTTCAAGGGATCTCTTCTGTATACTTCTTAGATGGGAGAGGATGAGTTAAAAAAGAACAGCTGAAAACTGAAACAATCAAATACAAAAACGTCTGCTCACCCAGAAAAACATTCACGAGAAAGAAGAGGTTTATGTCCAGGCTGAAATGACGTTCACACCTTGTTTGCTTGGAAACATCTTGCTCTTTCAATGGCACACTTTGGTTGGTAAACAACCATTAAAATTCTAAGCAGAACTGCATAGCTTGCAGGAAAACCTCTCAAAACAGCTGCAGCCTCCTTTCAGCAGATGGGAATTAATAATAGCCTTTGTTCTACAAGCTCTTCCGTTTGCACCCTCAAAATGGGGTGAAAGCCGCTCTTCCCAGACCACTGGTGTCCACAGGAGCCTGACGCCGCAGCGGTGTGAGCTGCAGGTTGAGGACGAGGAGGGGAGGGTGACCATGGCACCAACCTCTGCTGCTCCCTTCCCCCTTGATAGCAGATAACAGCGCTGAGTCCAGCTGGTACGGCCAGAGACAGACCTGCTCTAACCCCCTACTTCCGTCTCGTCTCTCCTTTCAGTGTGGGTGAACCCACTGGGGATGCTCCTGCAGCGTTGCCAGGAGATGTGCTTTTGGGACTGAAGGTGCAATTTGGTGCGTGGCCAAAGTGCCACCGTGGGCTTGGGGACTTCCAGCAAAGGGTGATGACCCATCATCAGCACAGATGATAGCTCACCTCTGCTGGGTAAGAGAAGCTGCCAAGTGTTGCCACTCTGTGTGCAGTGGGTGACGCCTTCCTGAGGACGGAGGCAACCCCCAGCCTGCAAGACCCAAACAGGCTCTGCCAGTGCCCACATTGATGAGGGGTGTGGGACTGCAGCAGAGGGTGACTCTAGCTGGACCCCTTTTTATTCACCCAGAATTCATTGCTTTGACAGCAACAGGTCCAAATTTCAGCTGAAACCTCTGGCCGGACCCTTTACCCTATGCTTTATGTTTTTGCACTGGAGCTTTTGCCTCTAATAGCGTAGGGATTGTCAGGAATGTCTTTTGCTTCCCAAAGCTGCTCTTTATAAGGCCTTGAAGCCGCTGGCAGGCCATCCGCACTGAGCTTGGCCACCGTCTGCGTCTGGAGCCACCGCCATCCTTGCTGCCTGCATCCCGCCAAGAATCCCTGTGCCCTGGGTTTTTGTCCTTACGCTCCCCATGGATTGAGACCCGACCACCAGAGAAGCCACCAGCCCCTTTGCGATGCCCCGAGACAGCATTGCCCCCGGGGACCCCAGGGCAGCGAAGAAAAGAGGGAAGCATGTGAGACGCAGAGACAGAATGTTCTTGGCTGAGGGCGCTCATCTATGGCCGCAGCTCCTCCAGGAGACGAGACCCAGCCAAAATCCCCAGGAGATCAGAGCATGCCGCAAAGCCTTCCAGTTCGCAGGCACTTTCCCACCCTCCCCGAGCGGGGAGGATAAATGAGCACGGCTCGGCGCTGCCAGGGGCGGGGGGCGGCCGCGGAGGTCCCGCACCAGCACCACCAGCCGCAGCAAACCCGGGCCTCACCGCGCTGCTCCCAGGCCCGAGCCCCGCGCCGGCAAGCAGCTGCGCGGTCGCCTCCCGCCGCTCCCCGTTAGAGGGTGCTCCTGGGCCGCCGTTCGGCGGGGCGCGGGGGCGGCGGCGGCCCCGGGGCGCCCCGGCAGCAGCTGGCTCCCGCCGAGCCCCGCTCCGCCCCGCGCCGCGCCGCGCCGCCCGCTGTGGCGGGGTGGGGGGTCCGTCGCCGTCCTCTGCCTGCGTCGCGTCTGGTAGCAGGACGCGTGCAGTTCCCTTTCGTGGCTGCTTAGGTGTGTTCGATGTTGTTAATTTGCCTCTGCCGCTGTGGTCAGTGTCTGTTTAGGAACCTGAAAGAAGTGCGTGAAAATACAGTGATGCGTGCAATGCCGCGCTCCCCCCTTTCCCCTGTTGTAAAAAACAGAGGGAACAAAACTTTATCGCTGACTAAAAGAAACTACAGAACGCATTGGTGAATGATAAGTCTTCCCTGGTGTAAATGCTGAGGTCTGCTGAATTTCTTTCATATTGCCATTTGATTAAAGAAGGGGAACACATTTCTCCATCATTTTTAATTTCAGTAATTTCCTTGCATTGTTTGGAGTTGTTTAGGCTTTCTCATTTTTATATACATGTTGATGACGTGTGCCTCAAAATCTCTTTACTACAACTATTGCCAGATGCCCAACTGCACAGTGGTGTGAAGTTCTAACTCAGATGGCAGTACGGAAGAGTTGCAGACAAACAAGAAGAGGTTTTCTGCATAGTAAAATCTCAAACAGCCTGAATCTTTTCATGTTCCCTTTACCTGCCTCTGCTCGGACAATATGTTATCTCTATTATGCTTAGAAGGGAATACATCCACATACTGTGACTAGTGTTTATGTTTTGTGATCAGCTAGGGCAGTAGTCTACAGTGTTAGACTTGCAATGTTTTGAGAATGCAAACTTAGCTTTCAGATAAAACTGGTTTTGCGTGTTGCCTCATGGGCACCAAGCCTGCTCCCCAGACAAGTCCCAGTTGTCGTCCAGATGCCAAAGTCTGCAAGGCATCGGCAGGGGGGCAGTAAGCAATTCAGGCTGATCACCGTCGACAGCCATCTACTGCTGTTGCTCTTTTCTGATGACTCATAATTGCCTTGTTTGGCTCCATTTTATAGAAGGAACAAACATTGCTTCATCGGCAGGGAAAAGGGAGCAGAAGTGAACTGAAAATGTCTGTACTTTCTAAAGGAAGACAAAGTCAAGATGTTGTCTTTCAAGGATGACTGCTCTTCAGGTACGCTGGGTGGGATCCAATCAAGTACTGCATCTGAAGTGCACTCGAGTTAAATTCAGGATAAGTTCATATTAGGCCTCCACTTTTTTCCAAATTTGTAAGCCTTTAGTTAAAGTTGGAATTTAGACACATCTCTCAGCTACCTGAGCCATAAGTTAGGAGGTAGAAATCAAAGAAATAAACTCCAAATCCTTGCAAATTCCATCACGAGATGCACTGTAAGTATGTATAAGGTTTCCTTGTAATCCATTTGCTAAATGGAGGCCCCTGGAGTACTGTGTACCCCAACATAAGAAGGACATGAACGTGTTGGAGTGGATGCAGAGGAGGGCCATGAAGATGATCAGAGGTCGGAGCATCTCTCCTATGAGGACAGGTTGAGACAGTTGGGATTGTTCGGCCTGGAGAGGAGAAGGCTCCAAGGAGGTCTGATAGCGGCCTTCCCGTACCTGAAGGGCGCCTACAGGAGAGATGGGGAGTGACTCTTTATCAGGGAGTAGAGCAATAGGATGAGGGGTAACAGTTTTCAATGAAAGAGAGGAAATTCAGCTTATATATTAGGAAGAAATTCTTTACTGTGGGAGTGGTGAGACACTGGAACAGGTTGCCCAGGGAAGCTGTGGCTGCCCCATCCCTGGAAGTGTGCAAGGCCAGGCTGGATGGGGCTTTGAGCAGCCTGGTCTAGTGGGAGGTGTCCCTGCCCACAGCAGGGGTTTGGAACTAGGTGATCTTTAAGGTCCCTTCCAACCCAAACCATTCTGTGATTCTATGATATATGGAAATGCAAAGAGAATTTATTTTCTCCCAATCAGGAAGAAAAATAATTTACTGGGGTACATATTCCTATTAATTTCATTGAGACTGGTTAGAAGTAGAGGTATTCACACAATGCTTGCAGTACAGGGCGCATATGCTATATATAGCTTGTCAGGGAAATCTAACTGTGAAAACAGTTGCAAAACATCTGCTTTGCTTTACTGGAAGAGCCTCTTCACATTTCAGGGAAAAGTCCCAGAAGAAATGGTACCAGAGAGGTGTAAGAAGGAAAAAGTATATTCTTTGTGTTTTCACTTCTGCCTTAAAATTATAGCGAATAATAAAACATGACCAAAAAGTTACACTCGAAAGAATTCTGTCATAAAGTGGAAAGTCTTATGGTTCAGGATCAAGAATAATAAAATCAAATAACCCAATCTCCTGAATGGTAGTTGGGAAATGAAGGAACCCACGTAGATAGAGTAATTAGGCAGCCGATAATTTCAGAGAAAAGAGGACAGTTAAAGCAAAGTGAATTGCCTCCATCAGACACATGAGGACAAATAGAAAGGGTTTTATCAGTATGCTGGGGATATAGCGGTTCTTGGTAGAAAGTCCATCTGTTAATAAATTGGGATGGAGATTAAATTAACAGACACTTAGCACAGTTGAAACACTAAACTTGCTTTTGCATTCATCTGAGGAAAAGTAATAGACAAAGTGGGTGTAACAAATAGTAAATGCAAAAGGGAATAACCTACTAAAAAAAAAACCCGGTGAAACGATATAGGAAATCTGGGCACACATTGGTCACTTGGATGACACACGTCCTTAGGTGATAAAGGTACTGTTTCCTGAATAATTTTCTGCCACTTGCAACTATTTGAAAACCACGGGCAGCTGTGGAAGTGCCAGAAGATGGAAGAAAAGGAAGTAGCACAATGTTTTTCTAAAACAGAATGCAAACTAATTCTAGCAACAGCCATGCCAGCTCTATGGATCCCATCTCTCCCCAGAGGGCAGAGCCCATAGGGGCAGCCCTCCCTCCTTTACCCTCTGGCCCTCTCAGCTTGAGGAAGCACCTCAGCCTCTCAAGGCCAAGTTTACCTTCAATGGTATGTAAGCTTAGGTGTAAGTGCTTACTTGGATCTGCGCCCCTGGGAAGAAAATAATTTCTGAATATTTCAACTCAGGCTTTTGGCAATGGAAAAAGAACACGCAGATACACAGGAGATGCTGGAGAACGAGATGAATGAGATATAAATACTATTTTGCTGGGTATTAAACATCCGGGATTAGCACAGCAAAATGCAGATGATCTGAAAACTCATAGAGTGAAAATATATTGGTGCAGCACAACACAGTTTCAAGAGTAAAGCAAAAAATCTGCAGCAGTATAAAAAAAGTACAAAAATAAAAATAACCCCGCTCCTCAGGCAGGATGCCATTGATTTTGTCTTTTGTATGCTGAATAAACTGGGGAGATACAAAAGAAATCATGAGATTCATTTGCTATTTTTAATATCCAGCAATGAATTTTAATCCTTAAAGTGCCCCAGCGGGTGTAGATGTGGATGTGGAATAAAGGGATGCATGGAAATTCAAAATGATGAGCAGCTCAACAAAAACGTGCAATCTACTGGCGTTATGAAGAATATCAGGATATTATTAATTGTGGTAATTTTTTCCTGTTTCAAGAGGGAGCTTTTCTCTATTGGGAATGTAAATATACTCACTGCAGCTTTATTAAAGCGTTTCATAAACTAAGTTTCATTAAAGGGAAGATCTGCAGCATTTCATCATGCCTCTAATGTCTCATTTGGACAGATCAGCTCCTTGATCTAAGCTTCTGATACTTGTGTAGCCCTGATTCAGGGAAGCATTTGTATTCAGAAACAGCCCTTAGTATCAAGCATAGACACAAGCGATTTTGTAAATGTGAAAGGCCTCAAAGACACATTTAAATTCTTGCTTGGCTCAGGGTTTGCTTTGCGGTCTTTTATGATGCTGTGAAACAGAAACAACTGTGACGATTATTGAGGTGTGAGCTGTGAACTGCAGCAATTTCAGCTGGAGATGCCCTCCTCTCTGAGCCTCTGACTGCCCTTGCATAGCCTGATCCCAAAGTAACTGGGACCCTACTTTTACTAGCTTGCTTTCTTTTTCTTCCTCAAGGACCTAGCAGTGCATTCAACAAAACAAAAAGGGCGGGCACACATACAAACTTTTTAGTTCAGCTGTTGAGTAGATAGGAGTATTTGCAGGTCTGTCCTAGCAGAAATTTTATCTTGTTTCATGGGAGGAGGCTTTCATTCGTAATGCTGTACTCCCATGGAGTAACACAGCTGATGGCCGCAGAGCAAGATTTCCCTGCCTGGAAATCCAAACTTCCCTTTCTTGAAACTGAGAGCAAAACCCATTGGGGCCGCTTGTCCAGGATGCATGCAAAGGGACTTGCACTGGCTGGGTGCGATCAGGAACTTGGGCTTATTGTGGTGATCCTTGAAAGAGGATTTCTCCTGGGATCTGCTATTCTGCTTTGGATCTTTTTTTTTTATAATTATTTTGTCCTTTAATTTTTGTCCATCGGGTTATGAAGTGGTTTGTGGGTTTTGCTGGGTTTTGTTTGTTTGTTTGTTTGGGTTTTTTTTATGGTTGCCTTTTGCATTTCACAGGAGCATGGTATGTAAGAAAGTTTAAAGATACTTTAAAATGAATTGCAAATCATATTCATCCTCAGAAATTTGACTGGTAGAAAATAGGTACATAGTGTTACGAGAGCAATGCTCTCTCATTAGCCAGTTAGGTGGGAAAGAATTTTGCACGGTCAAATTGGTTTGCAAATCTGCTCCCCATCTCAGCCCTTGTCACTGTTTTTCTGTGAGACCTGAGACAAGCTGCTGTGCTTCTCAGTGCTGTTTTTTAACCCACGATGTCCTTTGCCTGTCTTAGCTATTGAGCTTGTAGCCTTTGAGGGCCAGAAATTTTCAAGGTTTTTTTTACGTGTTCCAAAGATGTCTACCCTCCATTTCATTCAGAAGCATGGAGAGGAACCCTAACACAGACTGTGTCTAAAATTGCCTCCCTCAGGCTCCTTTACACTGCTGACACTGAACTTTCAGGACAGGTTTTGTTCCAAAGAAAGCCAGTCAATACTTCTGCTTACCTAGCATGGGGCAAATGAAACATTTAGCACCAAGAATCTACTAATGTACGTCAGCTGTCCTGGTTTTCACAGTTTTACTTCTGCGTACGATGGCCCTTTCTTATAAAATCACAATGGTGGCAAAACAAAAGCTCAGCCTACCCTGAGGTGTCCTGATCTGTTGGACCACAGGTAAGATTTACGAGGATGGACAGTAGCAGTGAAAACCCAGCCGTGGCTAATTGGTCCTAAACTGACACTCACCTTCCTCAGGTGGCTTGTGGCACTTGTACCACGCATTAACTCAAGCAAGTAGTGATGGACATGGAGCCGTCTCCAGAGCACTGGATTCATCCCTGATCAGCTGGTAGACGCTGAAGGTGGCAACCTCCTGGTTTCCACTGGGGCCTCCGAGTGGCCACTGCTCTCCTGGGTCAGCACCGTGGGTCAGGAGGAAGCAGGCAGGGCATGGCAGGGTCCCTCCAGCTGCTCACGTTTGTGTCTGCCAGGTAGCACCCCAAGGCCGGGAGGCCTGACCTGATTTAGGACACGGGGCAGGACAGGGACACCCATGTGTGGGCTATGGGGCCGCCCCGCTGCTGAAGCCCCGCAGGGGAGGGATGTGGAGCCCTGGCATACAGGGATGGGGGAGCGCTTCTGCTTCTACCTCTCATTTCTCTCTGTTCTCCCTTCTCCTGCCATCTCTTTTTCTCCTTGAAGTGTTTCTCCCTCAGCCCCCACAGCGCCACAGGAAACCTCACCCACTCTACCTATTTTTGCCCGCTGGTGTGTGGGCAGGTATACCTGCCCTGCGTGCCTTAGCTCAGTGCTGCATCACGGAGCAAGCACTTTTGTTCAGAGCTCTTTTTAAAGCTATTAAAATTAAAAAAAAAAAAAGAAAAGAAACACGCACCCTGAAGCCTGAATAGCAGCATTTCTATCATCTGTTGTCATGACACACAGCTGACGTGGGAACACGGCAGTGAGGCTGACTGCTAGATGGGTTTAATTTTGGTGCAGAAATTTGCTAGAAGAAGCTTTCAAAAATATCTCTGGGTGGGAGGAAAACAGGTGGGTGCTGGTTATGTGTATGAAGCAGGAGGAAATAGTTGTCAATCTTACCTAAGCGTTACTCCACATCCATCAGCCCTTTGGTACCCTCACTACTCGACAGGGGAAATAAATGATACCGTCTCTCTCTCTGCTCCTCTCTCCTGTTACTTCTGGAGAAGGTGCTGGTGGGCCATAGACTGCAGGGAGACCGAGCATGGGATGACTGAATAGAACCATGGTTGTCTTGGTCAAAACGCACGTTGCCCATGCAGTCTTGGTAGAGATGTCCATACAGGAAGGCAATCTCAGTATCATCCACTGGAGCCAGGTGACAGTGAGATCCATCCAGGAGAGACTTCTGGGCCAGTAGCATCTAAAATGACAACTGACACTGGAGATGGGTGGTGAGTAGTGTACTATCTGCAGGGACTACTAAACTGAACATAATTTCTGTGGTTGTCCACGTAGGTGAGTGAGTGGACTGAGTAGCCCAGGTGGTCTGTGCGGCCCTGTGTTCCTATGCCCCATTACGCACTTTTGTTTAGAAAATGTCTTGTTTTTCTCTGTCAGTGTCCCGAGGTAAGTCAGACCTAGTGTGGTTTTTAGACATTCCTGAGCAGTCACAGCTTCTGCTGGTTATGAAAGAGTGTAGGTGTTCAGAAATATTCTCTAAAAATCACTCTGCTAACCCATTTGAAGCTCATTTTCTTCTACTGCAACTACTCTCTATTAGTACATCTCTCATCTCTGTTAGTCATCTTGACTAATGACTTTACTCATCTATACTAGTTTACTCACCCATTTCAATACTTTCCTAGATCACAGGAACATTTTGTGACTTAATTAAGTAATCAGTTAGAAGCTCAGAGGTCTTTGAATGAAAAGTGTTGTGTTTTATAAGAGCAAAATACTACGATTACACAACTGGAAAACGTAATTCAGTGGAGGGAGTCTCTTTCTCCTCCACATTTGGTGTTTGGACATCCGTGATAACAATGTTGGCAAAACTGGTACTGAAGACTCCAACCTCCAGCACTGAGAAGTTTGAAAGAGGACATCCAGACTGTTGCAAGTCGGTTATGTGGGCTGAGATGGAGGCAGAGGAAGAAGAGGAAGAGCTTACTTGGACAGGAGGTTCGCTGGAACAGAAGGACACGTAAGTCTGTGTGAGCAGAGTAACGCAGAGCTCTCTTATGGAGTAAAGCTTCTACATAATGTAGTCATAATGCCAAGGAAACTACAGAATTTTATTTTATCCCATTTTCATTGTGTTTCAACTTGGTCTGAAAATCTGGCTTTTCCCATACTACTGCTGCTGTTTTCCCAATATGTGAAATGGTCTCTTTGGAATTCCTGCTTTAGGGGTCCCAAATGAGACGCCTTGTTAAGTGGAAAATTTGATAGCAGTTTATCCTTTGCATCCTTACTTTGCTTTTTGGTTTTGGTCCCCTCCCTTTGTATGCCTCTGATTCTTCTCTTGCTGTTTCCGGCCTCTACGCTGAATATCCCATAATATGCTCAATAAAAGTTGAATAGTTTCCACTTAGAATTCTAAAAATGGTTTTTCATTTCCAGAAAGTGACAGCACCAATATTATCGTCAGTCTCTTATGCAAATTGCCACCCTGTTGCTACTTACCAAAGTATCTCATATTTCTCTGAAGGCAGGCCTCACACTTTTCCACTCAGGTGCTCCTGGGACTCCTGAGCTTCCCACTGGAGGTGCCCAAACCACTGGTGTTCACCTTGCTGCTGGCCAGAGTGGATATTAATTATACAGGGGCTATGAGCTGTTGTCCGCTGAGGAACTGTTCTTATCAAACTCCTCCTGTGCTAGGTTACGTCCATCTGGTTCAGCCCATCAGAGTATGACATGCTCTGCCGTTCTCCTGACGAAAGTGTCCAGTGCCAACTTTGAAAGCAGGTCTGTGTTTGGTGGGTGACATTAGGTCTAGAGGGTGAAACTTGGGCTGTCTACGTGGCATGCTAACCTCCCTTTTTGCACATGAAGAGAAAAATGAACCAGGATGGTTTGTCTGAATTCTCATCACACTTCTTTTTTCTTTTCTTTCTTCCCCATCTTAATTCTAGGGGGCTGGGAAAAAAATTAATTCTGAGTTTGTCGTTGGGGAAATAGCCATCTGGGAAAAATGTAACTCTGGCTGTAGGGGCAATCTAGCTTCTCATGCTAAACAAAGACATTGATTTTCCCTTCTTCCTGGTTATCGCACTTCACATAATTTTTTTCAAGCCACCTTGAAAAGACAGGCTGGAATAACATTCTTCCTATATAAAAATCTCTGTCTTTAGTAGAAAGTTTGCTTTCCTTTACGTGAATAGCAGCCATGCACTTTAAATCAGAATACCCTACACAAGAAACAGCTCAATTACATTTTTAAGAAACATGTTTTCTTTGTAGACTCTCCGCTGCCTGCTCCAAACTGAAGACAAAATGACTGCCTGTCTGAAGACAGCAGATGTCTGAGAGATGTAAATGTTCACCAGCCCTGAATCAAAGCCCCAGCATAGCTGAATACACTACTGTATAAAGACAATATTGACTGTCTTTGTGTTTGTTTGCTTTTTGTGTAGGGGGTTGAAAATGCTAGTGGTGTTTAAACACCTCTTTAGAGTCATTACAAGATATTGTGCAAATATAGTAATTTTTCCCTGGTAAACAGGCATGAAATGCATGTTTGCTTATCGGAATGAAACAGTTACAGGGGAGGCCTTGATGTCTGTCAGGTGAATCGTCTAAATCTCCAGATTTAATGTATTGAACTGGGTAAATAAGTCACTTTTTGGAGATATCTAAATATACATTTCCCTGAGAGCTTTTCCAGTCTCTAGGGTAAATAAATCATGCTTATATAAAGATTGGGTTTTTGTTTAAAAGATATGATTACCTGAATAAATAATTGTGGTATAACCATGTAATGCACACAGTAAACGTACTTAATTCTGTACATTCTTCCCTGTAAAATGCCTATTGCCAAGCTGCATCAGCCATTTAGAATTTAATAATCTGTCATAAGATATTTCCCCCTTCTACTTAGGAGAAAAAGAAAAGCAAAAATAAAAGAGATACAAATTTCTCAGTCAACAAAACTGCAGTACCTCTTCGGAATGTTTAAGTTATAGCATAACCTGACAAAAATCAGGAAATTAGAATGCAAAACCAAGCCTGTGTCCTTATTTCACCCCTTTGTACTTGTTCTTATTATCATGCAGCAGAACACGGCCATTTCTGCTATGAATCTTTGCGACACTAAGCTTCCCTACTGCATTTTCAAGATGACTTATTCTGGCTGTTAGCTACCTCCAGAACTGTTACGGTAGGTCATCTAGTCCTTGTCTGCCAAAGTGCAATTAATCCCTGCTGCACATTTACAAGGGCTTGTCCTACCTAATGTAAATGTCCCGTGTGAGCTGGCTTTCTCTTTCTCTTTGTTTTACCACTGAATTATTTTTTGGGTTAGGAATATGTTAAAAAAAGCAGATTTAATCAGGATCTTTCCCCTGACATCATGAATTTTGTACTAAAAAGGGTGTTTGGTATTTCCCTACAGCTGCACAATGTCCTTTGCTGTGTCTTCCTTTCCTTCCCTTCCCTTCCCTAAAGCCTGCATCTGGAAGTATTTATTGTCCTCTTCTCTGACTCTTTGGAGCAGGGCAAGAAGTACTGCCCAACCTTTGGCCTCCCTTTTGGGATGGGTCTTCTACCCCCAGATGCCCCTTGCAGGGCTGTTGTGCTTCGTCACCTGTTTGGGAGTACCGTGTCCTCAGTTTGTCTGCCTGGCTGGTCTCCCTCGCTTCCCAGCACCGAGTGGTTAGTGGTTAGTGTTAAAATTCAGCCGAGATTTATTCAGAAAGTGGTGTAAGGTCAGACGCTATCCATCTCTTCCTGCCTTTCTTTGCAGCTCCTACCTTGGAGATCCTGCCTGAATTTGAAAATCCTCTTGATGACTTGAGCTGAAAGTACGTGGTGCCTCAGGTACTCATCCGTCCTGTTTTCTCTGAAACCACCCAGGCTATTCGGCCTTCGCAGTCTCTCACCAGGGCAGGGCATCTAAAAGACCCTAACCCACTTTGTCTATGGTGCCTGCCCAGCAGCATTGTCCCTGACTAACCTGGGCTTTTCACATGAAACACACAAGACATGTCTTGTCTGTCATTAATGCTGGTAACACCTCCACGACAAAGTGGTGCCATGATTTACGGACACTGAGCAAGGGGCAGATGCTCTGCAGACATCACACATGGTGGAGACTCATGTGGCCTATGAGAAATTTCGTGCTTTGCCCATTTTGGTGTGTAACCGCTTGGACAGGCCACTTCTTTCTCAAATTAAGCAAGGGATTTGCCAGCTTGCTCTCTGTCTTTGTTCTCAGTGATTTCCCCCCCCTACATTTAATTTTTGCTAAGGTGAGGAGGGAGAATAGAAGGAAGAAGCAGAGAAAATATTTTCAGAACTTTTGTTTTCAGGGATGTGTAGTATGTAAATTATGAAGAGCATTAGTGGGAATGTAGTTATTAAAAGTAAGCAACAGTATGACTTTGTACAGCTGATCACCAAGAAACAGATGATAGCGTATTGCTGTAGAGTCCACTCTGCTGTTATGAAGCTGGGAATAAACTGCAATATCTACTAACAGCCTTTAACATTTCCTTCATTTTATTTCCCTTACCTTTAACCATGATGTGGAACTGAGCCAGGAAGGAACTGCTTATTAGCCTTGCTAAGTGCATTGTTCATGGCAATTCTGCACAGTTTTGCTGGCATCCAGAGGACTGAACCAGGCACAGACGGGTTTTGGAGACTGTGGTGGAGCAGAGTTAAGCTGTTGTTCCTAAATATTGCCTGATTCTGAAAACAAGTATCTGTAGCTCAGATCCTCCATTGGTTTATATTTACAGGGAATTTTGCTTGGGTGACTTGATTTCATCGGTAGTACAAATATTTAAATGCTTATCACAAGCATTTATAGTCTTATTAATAGTATAATGAGGAAAGAAAAGTAAAAGAACTAAATTACCTGTCCTTTCTTAGCCAGCAGAGCATGTTTTTTCTGTTTATCATGTTACATCTTTCAGTGCTGAACAGACAAGAGCAAACCATAAGTGTTTTCTTCATTATTTACCCTCTGTAAAGAGCAGTAGCATTCCCATTCTGCAGGTGAGTAAACCAAAGACAGAGATGGTACTGTTCAGGTAACTGAAGCAGTGGCCAGGCTGCTTTTTCCGATACAGGAGTGGAGCAGAACCAAATTCATTTCAGCAAGCCAGTGCCAGAGGGCACCACAGGAGGGAATATCACTGTTTTGAACCGCTTTTGGTTGTGCCTGCATTGTGATCTGGGGCTAGTCTCTACAGGGACCGGACCTGCAGGAAAGTTAATCAAATTAACTTTTAAATGTATTGGGTAAATTGCATTGCCTCACTCTAGTGCCATTTTTATTTTGATTTAAAATAGGCCTTAATTCTGCTTCTTTTAATTCACTTCGGAATGTAATGCGGTTTACCTGATCCAATTTACATTCACACCTTGAATTAGCTCAACTTACCTTTCCTTATCATCCCCACGGAGTCAGGACCTAATTTTATTTTCTAAGTCTTGAAGCTGTATTCTACCTTCTCTTCTCAGCACCACTGGGAGACTTCTTATTTCTGCACTTCACAGCTTGCTGGATGCCCTGCCATCACACAGTTAATTTAACCAGCTGTTGAAAGGTCTGTGATATTAGCAGCTTTTGTCTACGCAGAATTACTTAAAAAAACTGCTGGTTAAAAAGAAGGTGAAAGAACAGGATGAAATATTAATTCATGGAGTAAAAACGATGAAGCGATGGAGTAATTATAGGCTGAAAAGTCCAAAAAAGCCAGTGTGACCACCTGTGGGACTTGTGGCAGTTTCATTAAGGCAAGGGACTGAAGAGAATGTGTGAATATGGGCTTTTAAAAATCATTTTCCCTGCGTGGGAGATGCGGAGGAGCTGGGTTTGCACTTGGTGGCAGTGCTCGCCCGCGCTGCCGGCAGCCCTGCCTGCTGGGGCTGCTGCTGCTGCCTGCAGAAGACATGGCGGGGGGGGGAGTGATGGCTCTGCACAACCGGGGGCTCATAATCTGCCTAATATTGTTTTCTTAATTCATTTTAAATACTGTTCCTCTGCTCTAATAGAGCTCTTCTGTTTTGGAGCTTTGATTAACATCTAAAGGACTCCCTAAAAGGAAAGAGAGGAAAGGAGGTGATGGAAATGGGTGAAAACGTTTGTAGTTCAGGACAGGGGGAGCCTGTCAGAGTCCCTTGAGGGTAAGGATAGATGATGGGAGGGAAATGGATGGGATGGATGGGGTGTCTTAGGGCCATACTTGATATTTAATTTCTGCCTGGTACAGCATTGCCCCTTATGGACTGGTCCTACTTTTTCCTTCCTTCCTTCCTTCCTTCCTTCCTTCCTTCCTTCCTTCCTTCCTTCCTTCCTTCCTTCCTTCCTTCCTTCCTTCCTTCCTTCCTTCCTTCCTTCCTTCCTTCCTTCCTTCCTTCCTTCCTTCCTTCCTGCCTGCCTTCCTTCCTCCCTCCCTCCCTTCCTTCTTCCCTTCCCTCCCTCCTTCCCTCCTGCCTTCCCGCCTTCCTTCCTGCCTTCCTGCCTTCCTTCCTGCCTTCCTTCCTGCCTTCCTTCCTGCCTTCCTGCCCGCCTGCCTTCCTTCCCGCCTTCCTGCCTTCCTGCCTGCCTTCCTGCCTGCCTTCCTGCCTTCCTTCCTCCCTCCCTCCCTTCCTTCTTCCCTTCCTCCCTCCCTCCTGCCTTCCCACCTTCCTTCCCGCCTTCCTGCCTGCCTTCCTGCCTGCCTTCCTTCCTGCCTTCCTGCCTTCCTTCCTCCCTCCCTCCCTTCCTTCTTCCCTTCCCTCCCTCCCTCCCTCCTGCCTTCCCACCTTCCTTCCCGCCTTCCTTCCCGCCTTCCCGCCTTCCTTCCCGCCCTCCTGCCTTCCTTCCCGCCTTCCTTCCCGCCTTCCTTCCTGCCTTCCTGCCTGCCTTCCTGCCTGCCTTCTCTCCCAAGCTGTCTGTGCTCTGGTAAGGGAAGCACCATGCCTTCCCCAGTCTTTAACTGTGACATGTCTGAAAGCAGGAAACACAGCAGCCTTCAGCAAACACCCATTGCCAAGGCATTTATTGACTGCCCTTCAGCTCTCCAAGATGACCAGACAACTGGTGCTGGAGGTCAGGTTCATTGAAAGGTTAGCTGTCAATGGTGGCACCCGAAGCCAGAGGCTGCTCTCAAATGAAGCTCTGGTCCCTGTGAGACTCACCAAAATTACAAGGACTGAGTGCACTAGACCCATGCTCTTGCCTCTCCTTCAACAAGACATCTATAGTATCATAGCTGTGGAGAGAGAAAGGGGAAATAAGATATCCTTCAAATGCCCTGTTCCCTGTGTAATGGGAATCTTGCATTCAGATAGTGTCCTCACTGACTCTGCTGATAAGAGATGACAGTCCTCCAGCACCTCTTTAGGATGAACTCACTGCAGCATGTGGTAATGTAGACCTACCAGTCCCTCTGGTGTAGTGTTACCTGGAGAAAAATAGAGTGTGGTGTGGTCAAGTCTCACAATCTTATTAAGAATTTAATGGCATCAGGTGCTTTTCTCAAAGCTTCAGTCTGCATTCATATGACACGCAGAGACATCTCTCTTCCTTCTTCTTTTAAAGGGAATTTGTGGCTTTCCTGGCGGCAAGGAATAGCTTGAAAATGTGAAAAACAGTGGCTTTGATGGCAGAAACCAAATTCCTGCCATTTGTCCAAGAAAATGCAAGGCATTTTAAGTCTCAAAATTTTTGCTGGCCTCAGATTAGGTCAAGATTAGTGGAGTTGTCTCTGCTGCAGCCTCATAGGCACATTTTTAGCATAACAAAATAAAATGTGCGAGACTCTGCAGCTGCTCCCTCAAGGTACATTGCTTGGTAGTGCACCGTAGTGGAAAGAACTATGTAATTGGAGGGTAATGATGTTAGCGCAAACAAAAAAAAAGGTTCAAAAGTGACCATGTGTAGGTACAGAATGGAAATTAGAGTAGAGAGAATCTGGAGGCCTCCTGGTAAAAGCAGTGGGAGAAGGGAATCAAACAGCTTTTTAAAAACAGTTTGACTTGTTCCTGAGAAGAAGGTGAGGTTCACAAAACCAGACTCAGTGACGCAGGACAGTTTTTTATCTACTCATACTTGGAGGCTGATTATGCACCATGCGAGTTCATAGCCCATTCTAGGTGCAGAGGTGAAGCATTCAGTGCTCAAATGGGCCCAAAGCACAGAAATCATCTTCCTTCCCATGACACACGGTGAAAGGTGAGTTTAGTGTGGTTTCTGTGGCTGAATGGGGCTAGTTGTTCAGCAACAGCTATTGTTCATAGATTTATCTATCAGCAGAGATGAGCCTCACTGCTTTTACAGCTCAGTGGACCTTCCGATCAGCCCAACCTCGGTAATGAACAAAGGCGGTGAAATAACTTGTATCCCCTATTAGAGACAAACAAGCAAGAACAACACCACTTAAGGAAGCAATATAAATAATGAATGAGTAGAGAAATATGGTCCTTTCTGACAGAAATGATGCTGGTTTTAATTTGTGTCTATGGCACCTAAACTAATGGGCACATGAAATATGCATGGAGAGAGAGAACCAGGAGAACAATCCCTGCAGAACCCGACCACAATCCCCTGGACCCTGACCAAAGCTTGCAATGGGAAAAGTGTAACTAGGAAAAAGAAAGCTCCTGTAGGAAGCAAAAATAATAAACACTGGAAAAATACCGGATGCCAGCTACACTACTAGAAAATCAAAACACTATTTAGAAAACGAGCTCAAAGTGTAAGATTGCCTAGTGAGGCAGTCTTTAGCATTTGGCATATTGGGGACAAATCTTCATGTAGGGAAAGATAGTGTTTCAGTGCTGCTTGTGTATAGAAAGTCTTTGTTTAAAATATCTGAATCCCTCTTTCGGGACTCGTTCAAGGTGGTTTTCTTCTAAATTTAAAGGTAGTATGCCATGAATCAGATTAAAATAAGGATTAAAAAAGCCCATGATCTTGAATCTTCCTCTGGAAAACTAAATTAAGTTTAGTTAAGTTTTCTCCCAAAGAATATTTTAGAAATTTGTAAAGTAAGAACTAAAGTGATTTTAGCTTTCATAGCTGAAATTAACTTCTTCCTGGACTTTTAAAAATCTATGGAGGTGTTAATGTGTCTGAATATGATGAGTAGGTCTATGAAATTATACATTTTTTTGATTGAGCCGCTGAACAATAATGTCCCAAACGTGCAGTCAGTCAGACTGATTACAGGATTTTTTTTTTTCCTGGAACAACAGTGCAAACATTTTTGATTGAGCTTGACCATAAAATCTGATTGACCCGAAGTAGCACATTTCATTTTCATCCCAAGAAACAACGGGCTAGCTTTCTCAGCAGGGGCTGAAATGGAATGGGGTACAGGTGTTATGTACTTGAACTTGAAATGTGGACTTTTCTAAATAGATTTTTCCACAAAGGTACCATAGATCTCATAACAGGACTTCTACATATCATAACAAGGCTCCTGTACTTTCCCTTCAAGAACTGCCCAAAGCCATGTGGCTAGAACACCCAGTATGGGTGTGACCTAAGTGTTAAAACCACATCTCCAAGGACAGTGTCTTATCCATGAACATGTTGTAGTTATGAATCATGGGAAGACTGTACTGAAAGTTGTTAGTCCAAAAAGAAGTGAAAGATAATAGTCTTCGGATAGGTAAAAGGTTCCAGTAAAGAGAGAAAAACCCTCCATAGCAAGAAGAAATTCAGAGAAAATCTAAAGGTAAGGATAGCAAAGGTGCAGATGCCCTGGTTATGGCGTATCCATCACTGAGATGCTGAAAGAATGTCAGAGGGCCATTTGTGGCTTTGGCACGGGCAATTCTGTGGGATCATGACATTAACAGGCATGTGGTCAGAAGACGAAGGAGGAGGCTGCTTGAGGTCTCTTCCAGTCTACTGGTTCAGTGAGCTAATGAAACAACCCCCTTGCTTGATGGTTCATGGAAGTGCTCAAGTCGTGGAATTGCCCTAAGACTACTTACTTGAATTAATGCTACATCTAAGTCAGCAGGGGGCTGTGATGTGCAGTGTCCAGCCTGCACGGTGTACAGGGGTCCTCGTACAATTCCTCTGTATGTTTGCTTCCTCCCTGGCTCAAAGATTATGTCCATGCAAAATGGAAAAGCCTCAGCAGTCAAGAGTGAGTGGAGCCATTCTGGAAAGCAAGAGCTGTAGGAGAGTGCAGGTGGGTGAGGAGGGTCCTCTGTGAGTTTTGCCTGCTTCGGGGCTCTGAAAACTGTCCTGGCAGGTGAAGGTGGAACAACTCCTTCGTGTTTTGATACATGAACCTGAAGACACATTTGAGAATGCATCTTTCCGGTGTTTTCTCGAAGAGGTACCTTAAGCACTCGTGAGTTATTGTGTCATTTTTATTTCAGCTGAAAGTCCTCCTCAAATCCCATCTGAATCTGCAGAGAAGCCTGACCACCCAAAACCTGCATTTCCCAGAGAATTTGCTGAAAGAGGAAAAATAAAAAAGAAAAAGAAAAAAGGTCCATCTCTAATGACAAAACCATTTGTTTGCAAGAACTTCTCACAGATGACACAGGAATTTCCTGTTAATGTCTTTGGGGCAGATCCTTCCGTGATACAAATTGGAGTGTGTCTCTATGTAACCCAGTCTTTATCTCTTATTGATATTTCAGAGATTCTCTTTGAAGTACTTCCATTTGCACCAAAAAAAAAAATGGACTGAGGCTGCGGCCATGCCAAAATGTATCAAAAGGATACAGGCTTGGATCATCAGCTGGTGGAAATCAGTGTATCTCCATGATGGTTTATATAAGCATTAGCTGGGCTATGCAGTTGAGCAGGGAGATGGGAAGAGCTCAGCATTCCTGTGCAAGGACTCCCTGACAGAGATTTCTTGTTCTCACCTGTTCCTTTTCATGAAACAGACTATGAAAGCCACTCTGTGATGTTAAGTAAGCACTGGATAGCAAGCACTGTAGCAGAAGAGCTTCAGTGAGCCTGGTATGCTCTGGGTAAGTAGGGAGGGCTGTGAAGAAGACCTCCCTTTACAGGACTTTGCTGGGAAGCATAAACAGGCAAAACTGTTATTTGGTGACATGTTAACTTTTGACTGTGGATTTCCTATTCAAAGTCCCTTGGAGCAGAAGGCAGCATAAATGAAAAAAATGCCAAACTACTGGTAGAAATTTACAAGCCTATTAGTTATTCTTCAGAAGGGTCTTTGTGCAGTGAGCATGGATCAGACCTTATAATGAGATACACGTATCATGTGCAAGTATAGCTGATAATATTTCTTGGTCTGAAAAGTTAAACAACTAGGTTGTATTTGAATATCTGGAAAACCAAACGCTCTCCCCCAGCACATAGGACCATATTTTTTGTTGCGTTGTGCTCTGCAGGAATCCTGAGCTTAAACCAAAACAAGAGAATTGTTGCTCAGCCAAATCCCAGGTTGACAGTAAAAGCAACAAAGCTAAGTAACAGAAAGAAAAAGCATGACTATCGCTGCAAAATGGGTGTTGTTTTCTAAAAAAGGCAGTTTGGTCTGTTCCAGGGCTTTTGCTTTCTGCTCAGTTGTGTAGTAGTGCGTAATTATAGCCTCAAGATGAGCAGCGGCATTTCAGTGCCACGAGAACTTCTTAACACTTGTTAACAGCAGAGCCAGTGATGAACTTACAGAAACCTTTCCAAACCTAATGGGACTAGGTTTGGGCTAGACATACTTTGAAGATTGTTTCAGTGCTGCTGTGGCCCCTTTTATGTGCATTTTAAAAAAGATAAGCTGGCACTCACAAAGCCAAGACATCTCTGCTGATCAGGTAAGCAAGACACCTTCAAGGAGCCCTTGTCAGACGTCTAGCTTTTCAGACTGAACAACATCCTCAATAGTGATAAATTCCCACTGTCCTATCCAAACCTGTGATGGGTGATGCTAGATGAAGATCTAGTCCATTTTTTGGTACTGGAGTAATCCTGCCAAGGAAGAGCGTGATTCTGGAGGGCAAGGACTTGTTGTGAGCTACCCAAAGTTTCTTAGAAATGCTTGGAGTGGATTCCCTTTTCTTGTGCAAGAGGAAAAGGCAGTGTGGTAGATTTTGTACTATGGATAAAAGTCAGCTCTGCTAGGAGGACCTAACGCCTGTAAATTCTTAAACAAGTGTTAACAGGTCCACTGTCTTTGTGTTGTTAAAAACAACACCACACAGAACTTGCAAATAGACTTACTCACAAGAGCTGCTTAACTAATTTTACACTGTGCTTCAGCTGAATACTTTTCAAATAGAGCAAGGAAGTAAAGCACAAATCAGACTTGAAAAGAGACACCACAGCCCCAGTTGTATCATACACAGCTCTAAAATAAGCAGATCTTTCTTTGATAAGTCACTTTGATTATTTGAATGTTGACCAGGAAGGCGAGTCTTCATGGAAGAAACGACTTTTTCTTTGCAATGGGAAGACAGAATTTCCTGGAACATGGGCAGGGCAAGAGCTAAAATCCCTGATGAGTGTTATTAAGAACATTGTTATGCAAATTTAATACATGCTGGCTCTTTGGAGGAGGGATTTTCCTGCCACCAGAGACTGTACTATTTTAACAGTTATTTTAATAAAAACATACTCAAATGCATTTGTTTAGACAGTTTTCTTTCCTTTTTATGCAGCAGGGAGTTTTGGAATATGTGTTTTTTGGAAAAGCCAATGTGGAAATTGCACTGAAAAGACATGCTTTGAAGTAATAGCATTTTCATATTTTATCATACTGAAATGCTGAAATACCAACTTGAAAAACACAAGGTTTCACTTTCATATGTTGGTTCAATCCAATTTTTTTTCTTAAATATTTCTTCTAACATGAGAAAATCAGAACATTGGTAACATCAGAAAATACCCCCACTGTCCCCCAAAATACAAAATGGCGGTGTGACCCCATTATCACTGGGAAAATGTTTCAGTGGAAAGTATTAGCCATTGTCAGAGTTTATAAAAAAATATTCTTTCCACTGACTTTAACTCTTTATTACTTGCCAGGATAAGACATTTTTCTACATTACATATTTTTTACATCACACAATAGAGACACCACTCTTTCTGCTGCAGTTGTGTGCAGAGAAAATTGAAAATGGAAAAGCATCCAAAGCCTGCTGAAGTTCTGGAAATCAACAGTAGAGGCTGACCTTTCACATGTGGGATGAATGTATCACACAGCAGTTTCAGATTGGTGCCAACTCCAGCCCTGATTTTTTTTCAGTGCAGCCGCTGGTTGGCCACAAGCTGGACACAAGCTGCCAAATTCATTTCCCAAACTGGCCCGAGTGACACAGGCAGGGACCAGCCCTGCCTCCACACAACTGCAAGGACGTGAGGTATGCACGCTGCCGATTCAATCAGGCCTTCTACCTGGAAACTTGCCTGGCATTAGGTGGCTTATGACTATCAGAGATTTATCATATTCTCAGAGGATAAAGCAAGGGCTTGTTGATGTCTTCTATAGCAGAGCACAACACGGTAGGCTGTTCAATAATGAGTGAGGGAGTTTCCTTGGCACTTCAAGGAATGGAGCTTCTCAGCCCAGTGTGGTCTTATTTATCAAAAGTGCCATTCATCTACACAAGGTTGCCAAGCTGCGAGAAGGTATTTGCCACGGATCCTACAGATCAGAGAGAAAGGCACACCATGCAGGAGAGTCACCCTCACTGCCCAGGTAGTGCAGGCACAGCCAGGTCTGGGAACAACCACCAGAGATGCTTAGGCTGGCCTCTGTCACTGCAGGTACCACAGGAGGGGTAGGGACAGTGTTAGGACCCAAAAGCCCTTGTATTGAACTGAGGTAGAAAGCCACCACAACCTTTGGAGAAAGGATGCTGCCAGCAGCTCTGGCTTCCGTCTGGGAAAGAAAAAGAATGTTTTCTGTGATTATCATGATGTGATAGCACTTTTGATCCTTGACAAGTCAGAGATCATGCAGAAAGCAATAAAAAAATCCAGTGAAAACATTAGGTTAAGGTTCAGATTGTTCATATTTTAACTCAGTTGATTCATTCTGTCTTTTTATTCATCCAGCCAGGTCTTTCCAACAAGATTTTTACTGCACAAAGAGCTTGGGGTGTCTACAGAAATAAAGGTGTGGGGTCTGGAAATGCTTAGTTAAAATTTTGGCTCTTACTGCCTTGCGTGGTTTCCAGCTGGCTAATTCAGGTTTCAGTGCCTCAGATAGTTCATCAGTGAGGCAGAATGACAGCAGTGTCCACACAGAAGTAGTGATCAGGGGAGTAAAAACATGTTCCTAAATATGTATAATATTAAAAACTGAAAAGAGTAAATACAAAGGAGAAAAATATGCTTATTTTTATGATGTAGTGGCTAAGTAAAGGGCTGAGATCTTTGCTAGCTAAGGAACACAGCTCTTACTGACTTTGCAAGGTCAGGTTTTAGGTTAGTCACAAGTTGGCAGCTGTTGGTCACCCAGTTGGCAGGGATAGCCAGCTGGGTATGTATTTGTGTATCTTAAGATTATGGTAAATTACTTGGTTTTGATGCCTATGTTTGAAGGGGTGGGTTGACTGTAACATGGAACACAAAGGGATAGAGTTTTTCCAGTCCGTGGAGGTATAACTCCAAATCTATGGCTAACTCTTCAACTTTACAAAGCCAAAAAGCAATTAAAAACTCCGTTGAAGAAGTGCCATTCTTGGTCAGTGTTATGTGAAGTTCAATAAGGGATCGTGAGCACTCTCCCTCCCCCCTAAAGAAAGGCCCCTGCTGTCCTTCTAGACATGAATCTTCTTTAACGTCAACCACACTTTGTGAGAGCTTGTGCCATTGGCCAGAGTTTTGCATGGAAATGGCCTGATTTTGTTTTCATGTTGACCTCCAAAGCTGTTTTATGTGGCTTTGTTTGCTTGTGTAATGTTTCCCACAATGATAGAACTTAATCTTAAAAAAAAAAAAGGTGTTGTGTTTGGTTTTTTTTTTTTTTGCCATGGAGATAGATATAAATATTAAAAGCAGGCACAGATAAAATAATAAACATTCAAAACTGTGAACTTTGAATTATGCTTTGTTTTGGAATAGTTTCCTCCAGCATGTGCAGATTCAGAGATATATGATTTTCCCTTGGTACTGAAAACCAGGAGGGTTTCTGTAAGTCATCTGGCCACACGGCATGGTGTATGTTATACAAACCCTTGCCCACACTGCGCTGTTGGGAAGGTCTCTCTCTCTCTCTCTGACACAGACTGTGGCTGTTTTAGAAAAACAAAGTCCTGTAATTCCTGGGATGATTTCTGCTGAGAAATGATGAGCTGACTGACAGGCGAGTGCATGGTCATCTTCTTGAGCTAGCAGGTGTGTCTCACTTTGAGGAAAGCACAAGGGGTTTGTGTGTGTGCGTTTGTTCATCCTGAATTTCTGTTGTGGTGAGCGTGGCTCTCTGTCAAGCAAATCTTCTCAGCTTGACACTGAGCTGCTATTTCAAAGGCTTTTCTCGGTTTGCACAGAGGAAGTCCCGACAAGTAAAGCATGCTGGTATTTGCCAGAGCCCCATCAGAGGAATCTCGTATGGGGAATCCTTTTTTCTCTGTGGGTTGACCCAGAAACAGGGCCCTTGGTGTTCAACCATGGCTTAAGGCCCAGCCATTCTGGGGGAAAGCACTTGGTCGTAAGACAAGGTCACTGAAGCACAAGGGTAAAATGCTGGCTTTATAGCTTTCCTGAACATGTATGTTTTCCTGAATTGGACTCAGAAGAGCTACCTAAATTTCTTGGTGCTTTCCAGAAACAGGAGGTATGGCGGTGTATACCAGCATATAGATGCATATAGAAGATGTATTCTTCTTTCTCCGAACAGAGATGAAGACATAATAAAGACATAGAGAATTAACAAAACGTTCTTATGTCACCTCGTAGAGTATTTCACCCCTCTTTTAGTAAGAGGTGATTCCAGAGAAAAAAAACAATCTGTGTTTTTATGATATGTCTGATAGGACTGATTTTGAGATAATGAGAGGTGTTATTTAAAAATATACTTTCCACTCATTTCTGTATACATTTATTTCTTTACTTTAATTCCCTGCGCACAGCAGAACTAAGTCAGTTCCAGATGCCACTCTGCAGTCTGTGTCCCAGCTAAGCCAGTCTCTGCTTTTTTTTTTACACAGGAGCTGACAAGAAAGAAAAAGATGGGAATGCTGCTCACAAGCTTTGCTGGCCAAGAGCACACTCCCAGAATTCCCAGAATTAGTCCCCAAAACTTGTTTCCCTAAGAAACCTTCTTCACTTTCCAAACTGTGAATCAGCAACCTTAAGTCAACAAGATTTGTGACATACCCTTTGGGAGAAACCACTGCAACAGTACATGTGAGAATTCACTGCATGATAAACAATCCTCACCATACGTCATCTTAGCTTTTACAAGGAAGTGTGTTTTCATGTTAAAGTTTCATGAATGATAGATTATCCATTGCAGTTTATGGTCTCTGCTATAAGCTTCCACGGTAAGTTTTGGGAAGTTAGCCCTATTCTTCACCTGTAAAATATGGAAAACTTGACAGTAAAATACCTGCTCCCCAGTGAAACTAGGGAAAGGTTTGCCCGTTAATTCCTTGCAGGACAGAGGAGAAGTCTTCCATATTTGCAGTTTCTGAGCTCCGTTACAGGGTCACCAGGAAACATCACTGCTGTCGTTGTAGGCAGTGAGTGCAAAAGTCTTATAGAAGAAGCTGCGTAACTGCATTTTTAGCTCACAATATTTTAGAGCAGCCAGCTTCTTTTGGGGCTTGGCAGCATCATTAGACTGCTGGACTCTAATAACTCGTAATTGCATAACCCGTGAATTGGGCAAACATCCAGTTTTGGGGTTTTCAGACTCTGTTGATGAATTTAATCACAATTGAAAAGCTTTGCCAGACAAGTATAAAAGAGGTTTATGCATTGTAGCACTCATTTGCCCGCTCAGTATGGTTGCTCTGCGTTTCAGTATTGCAACTGAATCGGCCATTCAAAACCCTTGAACTTTGCTGTTCCATTTAAAACTAACCCCATGTTGCTGCTGGGCTGCAGGACGCCTCCTGGAAAGGACCATACCAGTGGAAGAGGAGAGAAAAAAGAAAAGAAAGAACAAAAGGCTTTTAACTTGCGCCGTGCATGATAATGATAGAGTGCCTTCAAAGAGCACTGGGGTTTTTGAAAATCACAGGAGTGCAAAGAGGTCACCCATAGATATTTGAATTATTAACACATGTTTAACCATTAAAGAAAGATGTATTGATAGAATATCAATGTGATTAATTATTTAGTTACACAAAGTACAGCACAGAAAACAAATTAAGTATTCCCCACTCTTTGGGAAGGATGAACCTTGAATAAATGCATCATAAAAGGGTTTGTTACCACAAGGCTTGTTAATAACAGATGATCTTAGAGTATCATGGAAAATGTGTACATGTCGGTTGTATTTATTTTGGTTACAAGATGAGCCTTCATGAATTGGTCCAAAGTGTAACGGAATGGAGAAAACCACAAAGAACCAACTTTGTGTTTGGTGGGAAATGTGGCAGCTGTTTAGCTTGTGGTGACCTGTCAAACTAAACAGGTTTTCAAAGGAAATATGTGCAGCTATTTGAAGAAGAAAATCCACCTCATAAGTTATCTCACACATACTGTTTTCTGTGTCTCTCTTAAGCAGCCTCGCCTTCATTGCTAATGCAGATTCTATGGAAAGGAGAGAACATCCCTCTCCTAGTCTTTGTTGGCAGGGAAAAAATACTGTGCTGTTGGAACCTGTAGATCTTTTTTTTTTTTGTCAGCTGTGGCAAATACAAACTTGAAGCATTGCATGTCTACTTTGCAGTACGCTCATGGCTGAAATTTGTTCAAATTTTGTTTCCGGTATATGGTTATTGCATAGTTTCTTCAGTCATTGGTCAATTATTCAAACAATCCAAGCAGATTTTTAATATGAAGTCCCTAGAAGTGCAGTATAAGACCAGTGTATTTATCTATGTATATGATATTAGAAACACTGAAGTAGAAAGCATAGGCTTTGGGAGGTTTTGGGAAAGCCTCCTAAGGCTTGCCTTTATTTTATTTATAGTTTGTGGGCACTCAGTAGACCTAGGTGCCCGATACTCAGTAGTGTGTTTCATCGATGGTGCAGTATTAGGCTGAGGTACCCCACACACGCTTCTCTGCCTGCAGTGTCGGGGGGGACTTGCCACAGCAGACTCCCTATGTACTAGCGTTTTCCATGTCTAGAGAGAAGCAGGATAAAGGCTGCTGGTATATGTATATCAGTTGCTCCTTTGGTTGAGGCCAAATGAAATACTCTTCCTCCATTTCCTAGTGGGTCCTCTTCCCCAGGCACTGTAGCCTCGAGGGGACGCTCACGATGAGCGGGAAGCAAGTGACTGTCCACAGACACTGATGGAACAGAGGGAGGTGAGACACTTGGGACAGCCAGAGTGTCTGCGGCACAAGCGGGAAGCAGGAAAATCTAGGTACATCTGAGTATAATCTCAGGAGTGAGCTGCACTGGGACACAAGATTTGAGCTACGTGCACCGCGTTCATGATGACTCCAAGATGGAAAAAATAATCTCAGCTATTTGGATGCCTTATTTTTATATCACTGTACTTCTCAGATGCCAGAAAATCTACTTTCCTTCTAGTGTAAACACGTGAGATAATATTGTACATAGCCAACTGGACAATCCATCTGGAAAGTTACTACTCATGTAGAAGAAAAAAAAAGAGGAAAATGCAGGAGTAAAAAAAAAATAAAAATCATGCATTTGTAACCAAGAATTGTACAAGCAATTCTCATTGTGCTGGAATTTAAATGGAAAAATAAACAGCAATAGATCATATGACTGACTTCTAGTGTCCATAGTGTCTGAAGAACCGTATCTGAGACATTTTTGTTGTTTTGTTTGTTTTTGTTTGTCTGCTGAAGATTTCCAGCTTGTCAGTCGAGTGCGTTGCATTCAGCTTATGTAGTTAGTATAAAAGCCCAGCAGGCATTCTGTAAGTCACGCAACAGTTTATTTTCTCCATTTTGGCAATTGCCATTGTCCAGCAAATGCAGGGTAGCAAACTCTGGGCTCCTCAGGAAGATCAGGCTCCTGGCTGGCTTGGAAGCAGATCTCTCATGTATCTTATTCAGGAGAAGAAGCTCATGAAAGGTGTTGAGGTGCATTTCAAACTGCAACGATGTCACAAAGGAAAACCGTGTCTTTAGGCTGGTGGAGAGCAGACAATCCTCTGTTCAGGTCCCTTCAGTCTCATTGACCTTGTCCCCCTGGCTTGTCTTGGGGTGTATTGCCAGGGGAACAGAGGCACTTTTTGATCTGTGGCCTTGGGGTGTGAAACACCAGGAGGCTGTGAAAGTGGGCTTGTGGTGTTTCTGAGGGAGAGGTCTCTGTACCTCACCTCGTAATTTTAGGGAACACGCTGAATAATTTAGCTCTAATAGACTGTAGGGACTTCTCACGGGGAAGTCTTCTGCCAGTTAATAATACTTATTACGTATATTGCTCTTTGCATCTGCAAAGCACTTTGCAAACATTAACTAATTAAGCCTCACAACACTCTGGGGAGGTAAGTATAAGTAAGTTATTATTGTTAAGTAAGGAAGGCTCTTGGCTCTCCTCTTAGTGGAAATCTTGGGGGAGATCCTGATCCTCCACGCTGCAGCCCTTTCTGGTCTTTGGTCCCTCCAGTGAATTACATTTACAGAGTGAATTCAGAAACAAAGCCGCGCTCCTTCTCCTTGCCCTTCCACAAGGAATTTTTAAATACTCTGCAACTGGTTACTTACCTCCCACACCTACTCCTGGTGCCAGCACGGACAGCTTTAGGGATTGCACAGGTCCTCTGTGACTCTTCTCCTGAGTCTTCTTCCTTCCACAGAATCCAGCATCTTGAAGGGCTGCAGTGATCACAAGTATAATGAGGATTTTCTTGGAGGAGTCAGAAATCTTGGGGAAAAAAAAAACAACCAACACTTTTAAGAACAGAGTATGGGGAAAATCACATAAATTTGGAAGGTAAGGCTGCTACTTCAAAACCTGATCTCAGCAGTAAAGCTCCCATTAACATTAGCCATGCAAGAACAGGTCTGTAACAAAATTATCAGGAACCCATGTATTTTCATCAATGCACAGGTTTTCAGCAAGTAATTTCCAGGAAAGTGGAAAGTATGTGTCCAAATCCTGCGCATCCAAGAAGTCAATGGCATTTTATTGGGAAAGGAATCCCCACATGCAATGCCAGTAAAAACGATATGGACCATTACTGTTTTTTCCACCTTCCAGAAGACTTTCCTGTAAACCCTGGATGAGTTTTTGACTCACATCGAGGTTTCTGGCAATGTGTCATGCAGGGATGCTGTGCAGAGAGGACTGAATGCAGAAAGCCCCCGCTGTGGCCACCTAAGGCTTTGGGAAATGCATGCCAGAAACAGTAGAACATGGCCCACACATCATGTCATGCATTTCTGACAAGGGAGCACTCTCCATGGCTCTGATGGCAGCTCCATTGGAAAATTACGTCCCCAGGAATAAAATCTCTGCTCAGCAGAGCAACTCATGAGGATTTGGGGTTTAATATTTATAGTCATAATAGTGCTGTTAATATACCACATTAAACAGACACTTTGAAGCTTTGACAAGGGGAGTGAGAGAAAGCAGAATGGCAGCTGCTCTGTCAGTCACTTTCTATTCTATAGGAACCAGCTGGTTGTTATTATCACTTATTATTTACCATTTAAGCTAGACATGTTACGAAAAAGAAAAGACGACCTACATGGCCAGAAAAAAAAAAAAGCTAAAACGGCCTTTGGGGACTTTGGAAACTTTCTGTGGTCTGATACATATTTAAGCTGATGGTTTTTCAATAAATCTCTTCACTTCCTCCTCCTGCCACCTCAGCTGCCATATTAAAGTGATCAAGTTGACCACAGATTTGCTAAACGGAAATATGCAGTTCACTTAGTCTTTAAACCACATAAATACCTAAGAGGGATTTCTCCAGTTTCCAGCATTCATCTTGAAACTACTGCTTAATGTTAAATCATTAGACCTCAGGCTTTTTTTGAACAACCCATAAGCAAGCACTTAAAATCTCAGTCATCTTCCACTGGAAGGGAAATGAGTATGCCTTGTGCAGTAAAACACCAGGGGCAAGTTTCTAGTAATGACGAAGAATCTTGAAAGGGTTAGTTATTTGGTTAAGGGGGCAACGTGCTTGAAGATAGTCTGACCTTTTGGAGATCCCTGTTTTCTGAGAGGTGCCCATACCTGTGACTGCTTAACTATGTTTTTTCAAGGGAACGAGCCTGCATGCACTTTACTGAGGCATATCTTGTCTTCTGTGCTTTAACAGTGCATGTAATGTTGTCTTCTCTGTTGTTTGGGGCAAACACGTGTGCACACATTTGTGTGTGTTCATTTATTTACCTAGGTGTTCTATGCAGGTAAAAAAAAGGAATCAAAGAAAATCACTATTAAAGACTTTTACATCTAAAGTTCTCTAGTTGCTCAAAACCAACTTAAAAATATATTTGCCACTCACACTAAGCAACCAGGGAGCAGAGCACTAGCATGACCATCCTGCACCTTTACCCCAGGCCTCTCAAGCTCCCTATAGAGACCACCCCATTCCATGCTACCCTCTGCCAGGTCCCTCCTTAAAACTCCTCTCCATCATGAACCCTGTAAAACATGTGACAAGGGCTAAACTGGTGTGGGGTAACCACTGCTTATTGTGCTCAACTGTATTGGCTTCCCAGGGCCTTCTGCTCCTCCCATCTGCTCGTTACATCCATCTACCATCTAGTGTCTTATGACTTAAACCAGGTGTTGGATAGATGGGTGTGGAGGGATGTAAATCACTTCTTTGTATGGTAGTACAATCTCTGGAACAGCTGTACAGTATCCATGGGCAGGATGGTGGGACAGAAAAATGATAACAATCAATATGGCAGAGAGCTGGAGGAACAAACTGAGAAAAGAAGTGGTAGGCCTTTTTGCTTTAGCTGAGGCCCCCAGAATATTTGAAGCAAGTACCTCATTGTCAGGGAGAGACAGTTAGCCACCGAGCCAGGACTCCCACACACATTAACACAGCTAGGCCAGATGAGCACTGCTTTTGAGGCTCCTACAAGGTGCCCTCGTTTGAATAGTTCTGGGAGCAACATAGGAGAAAGCCCTTTCCCATGCAGAGTGAGGGATCAGATGCTGCCAAGTATTGCTGTGTGTCCCAAGGAGCTGAGCGCACCTTGAACTGCCTTTGCAAGCACTTGTGGCTCAGCAGGCTTTGTCAAAGATACCCACACCAGTCAACAGAAGTTTGCCACCCATCTCTCTTAGTGGCGATTGGAAATTCAAAACCCACTTCCAAGTCAGTTTTGTAAAGGGTGCTGTCAGCCTACTTGGAAAGTGAAGTTTAAAAATGCCTACTTTTTTTTTTTTTTTCCCCCCACAACAACTTAGTGCTCCTTTAGATAGGGGTTTCTGCTGCTTTTTCATAAAGACTGACCCAAACAGCATAAGGGCACAGTCTGCCCTCGTTCTCCTGGACTTCAGGGAGATTAAAAAAGGAGATACACAGAATTCTTTTTGCATTAGCAAAATTTCTTTTTCTCCTTCCAAAATGTTTGTACAGGTGCCTGTTTCACTAGGGAATCTTCCCTCAACATTTCCACTTTTGTTTTCCTAGGTTTAATTAAGTTTTTGTATCCTCGTACTCCTCTTCATATACACACTATTCTTGAAAACCTGATGTTTTTGCTTTGTTTGATTACCTGCAAAGTCATTGTCCTTCATTCCTTGTTCTGATGACCTAAAAGCAATTATCTCCCTCCTGCTCCCCCAGTTTAGAAGAGCTTTAAGCAATCAAAGTTGCTGGCCTGTAAGTCAAATTATATTCTTACCTGGTAGTGTATGATTCCTGTAGGCATTGCATGTACGTTTCTGAGGGCAGAATTTGGCCCGACAGCATCCTTCGCTGTGTGCCAGCATGAGGGAAAATGAATTTGCATTGTAAAAGAAATTTATCTCAATTAACACAGAGTGGGAGTACAACACACATACACCACTGACTTTTGTGACTCGATGTTTTCACTGAGAGTATGGTAGTAATCTGCACAATTTATTTTTCTCTGAAAATCACTCTTCAGGCAAAACTTTAATATTTGTGAGTGATCCGTGGGAATATTTGGTTTGCAAAGCCTTTGTTTCCCTTGGGAAATGTTCTTCTGACAGGACCTGTAACTTGCAGTCAGGCAGCATGAAGCCAAGAAGGGAAGGTGCAGTTCAAGCACGTGATTTATGTTTGCAGGATTCTCAAAACTGACTGGTTTACTCACACTCAGAAGTCATCACCTTTTAATAGCTTCCTCACATAAGGCAGAAGTTTTAGACTTTTTCTTCAGGAGAAATGGGTATCTTTCTATGATAAACCTGGTGGAGACAGAAAGGAAATAGTGTGTCAAGGTGGACTCTGTGAGGTAGCCACCTACCTATGAGTGGGAGATTTGAAGGTCCTCCAAAGCATATGTGTGATGTATGGGGTCTTGGCTCCTCTTCAATGCCAGATTCACAGGGGATATGAAATTGTTACAGTCATTGACTGCGAAGACCTGGCTGAAGTTACAGTATATGATGCTTTTGCCAGCAAGGAGTCCTTTGTTTGATTTCTGTGTTCCTGCAGAGCTGGAGGCTGTCGTTTGGGTGTGATGATAATGATGGTGTTCCAGAACACAGCTATGGCAGTTATTTTGCAGACTTAATTATTCAAAGATTACTTTTCTTTAAGGAGAAAAGACAACATATTTTAACATGGGCATTTTATATCCAGCACTAATGAAGCAAAAGTCCCACAGTTTGGATGCACCAGGTAAATTCTCCTGCAAGTTCTCCCATGTCTTCTTCTGGCTTGGTTTGGAGAGTTAAGTCCTGGAAATCACATCCTTCTCCCCGAGCTCAGGAGCCCTGAGCCCAGTGCATCAGGCATCTGCAGTTCCTTTCCTCCCTGCAGATTTTGTGTTAAATATCAAGGGAACAGTGGCGGGGAGAACACTGTTTCAATGAACATGAATTATTGTATTCAACAGTTACAGTAAACTGTTATTTTAAATAGAGTAGCTCAAAGCACGGTGTGACAGAAAGAACAGGGAGATTTAAGTGCCCAGTAATAAAAGCAACCCGACTAACCTAATCCTGAGATTAAGTGAGCACCACACTGTTCACAAAGCTAATTTCTGCTCAGTGTTACTCCAGCCTAGTTCCCTGACATATTTAAAGCCTGAGTTGTTTATAAGGTTATTATGAGAGATTTCACTCTTTCTGAAGCCAAAAGAGGAAAATAGTGACTGAGGTAAACATTGCAAGGCCCCCAGACCGTGTTTCTGTTTGTGATTTACGATTCAGATACAGACATGCAGTCCTGGTAGAAATAGCCTTTCTGGTGCGTTTGACAGTGTGCTTCAGGAGGTGTTTTTTAAGCAGATACTGGAAACAAAAAGGGGGGTAGTTGAGCTCCTGAGGACTGAAAAACAAGTCAGTCCATCTCTGGTGTGTGGCACTCTCCTGTTCCCCTGAGGAGAAAGCTCTTAGAGCATTTCAGCTCCTGCGATGACAGTGATGCTATGTTTCAGGTTTCTCACTGCACTGTAAATGACATTATATTAAAGAATTGCCTTTGGGTAGGAATACACAAGTGAAGAAAATGCATTTGACTAGAAACAACTCTTACTATTCATCGCAAAATGGTACATGATTGCGTGCAGTACAACTATAGTCATTGCTACTCTCACACATTGTTGGTTATATATTAGTTTATTTGATTTTTCATCTTTTTGTTCTGTGTAACAGAGGTATAAGCCTGTTTTGGCCCTGTTATTTCATAGAATCATAGCGTCATCGAATGGTTAGAGTTGGAACGGACCTTAAAGATCATCTAGTTCCAACTGCCCTGCCAGCAGCAGGGACACCTCCCACTAGACCAGGTTGCTTAAAGCCCCATCCAGCCTGGCCTTGAACATTTCCAGGGATGGGGCATCCGCAGCTTCTCTGGGCAACCTGTTCCAGTGCCTCACCACCCTCACTGTAAAGAATTTCTTCCTAATATCTAATCTAAATCTACCCTCTTCCAGTTTAAAACCATTACCTCTCATCCTAGTGCTCCACTCCCTGATCAAGAGTCCCTCCCCTTCTTTCCTGTAGGCCTCCTTCAGGTACTGGAAGGCTGCTATAAGGTCTTCCCGGAGCCTTCTGTTCTCCAAGAGTGAACAACCCCAACTCTCTCAGTCTGATCATCTTCGTAGCCCTCCTCTGGACCCGCTCCAACAGGTCCATGTCCTTCTTATGTTGGGGGCTCCAGAGCTGGTTGCAGTACTCCAGGTGGGGTCTCACAAGAGCGGAGTAGAGGGGCAGAATCACTTCCCTAGACCTGCTAGCCAGTATAGCTAGTTATACACTAGTTGCATACCACTGAACATAAAAGATATATTCAATCTAAGGTAGACACCAGAAGTGAAAAGTTTTGCCCAGATCTTCAGTCAGGTCTTCCAGTGGTATATGTCAACTAAATAGTGCCAGAGGTGATAGCAGAAAACACCCTCTGAGAGCAGTCTCAGAAATCCTGTAAGCTGATAGAGAGCTGTACACGTTATTTTTAGCATATCGATTATCTTTAAATACACTAAAGTGGGGAAGGTGTACTTTAGGGTGGACTGTTTATCTGTGCTGAAAGGGAAAACTGGAAAGTTGAAAATCAGCTTGGATAGTGGCAAAAATATTTGATTGCATTATTTAACTCTCTGTTAAATTCCCTGCAATTTGGATCACTTTCAATGACAGTAGATAACACCCTGAACAAACTATCAACTCTGATATATGCCTTCGACACAAACCGTATGCTGCCCAAAGGATGAAGGAGATGATCGGCAGCATTTTTCCATCTCTGAATTCCGGCTATGCACTGTAGTTTGCAATGAACCTGAAACAGAATTACAAAGGGAAAAACATTGCTATGGCAACAAAATATTTCTATTTTAAGTGAGCTTGGTGTAAGGAAAAAAGCAACAGTGTGATTTAAACAGAAACAGACTTTGCAAAATAAGAAATGCAATCATTACTTTAAAACTAAATTATAATTTAGCCCTAGTTGCGATGGCATATCTACCTATAACTCACTTTTCTCTGGTATTTTCTGAGCTTACAGAAAAATAGAACAACATTTTATGGCTTTAGAAACTGAGACAGGAGTCAAATGAGCTAATCTCAGGAGACATAGCAGTTCCTTAACAAAGCTAGATACAGAATGTGCCTGATTCAGGATATAAGGTCAAGATTCCTCCTGTCTAGTGTTAGGCATCAGTCTGAGGAGCCTGAATTAGGAGTTCTTATTGCCAGAAGGTACCTCCACGTTCAGTGAAGTACTATACCCCCACAGCATAACTATGTCTTTGGCTGAATTGCCAAGAGCACAATGTAAGGGCCTGTTTCTTCTCTGATTTTTGGGGAGCGCAACAGATTGGTTTTCCTAGTCAGCTACTTCAATTACCTGCCTAGAAGATGAACCAGGACCAAAGGTCTAAGTTCAGTCCAGTGGTTGTTAAGAACTATAAAACTGTATTCCAATTCAAATTAATGCCACTTATTTACCATCCTCCAAACTGCAATGAGAGTTTCTCTGACTTCTGGTTACTGCAAGAAACAGCGTCCACTTTTGCTCTACAGCCTTGCTGCAAGATAACGCTTTGGCCAAAGGACAAATTTCAGCATCTTACTCTAATAACCAAGAAGTTTCTGGTTGTCAGTAGAACAAAAGGTGGTGAAAATAAAGTCCTCAAGACTTTTTACAACCAGATGACTTGACTGTTGTGGTTGTCTTTGTTGTGTTTTTGGTTGGGATTTTTGGTGTGCTTTGTTTTATTGTTGATTTTCTACTTGTTTTGTTTGTTTTGGTTTTTGGTTTTTTTTCCTCCCAAAAGGACAGAGCACTTTCTAAGAAAAATACATGGATAAAAATATATTTTTTATTTCTAGGTAATGCTTTGTCTTTTGCATGATTATCTCAGTGGGGAGTGACTCTTTAGCTGTTAAAGGCCAGCTGTCAAAACTCTGGAGAACGAGAGAAGAGAAGGCTGAGAGGAGATCTTATCAATGCTTATGAATATCTAAAAGGCGGGTGTCAAAAAGAAGGGACCAGACTCTTCAGTGGAGCCTGGCAACAGGACAAGGGGCAACAGGCACAAACTGGAAGAAAGGAAATTCCATCTCAATGTGAGGAAAATCTTTCCTTTGAGTGTGTCAGAGCACTGGAACAGGCTGCCCAGGGAGGTGGTGGAGTCTCCGTCTCTGGAGACATTCAAAACCCGCCTGGACGCGTTCCTGTGCAACCTGCTCTGGGTGACCCTGCTCTGGCAGGGGGGTTGGACTAGATGATCTCCAGAGGTCCGTTCCAACATGTACCATTCTGTGATTCTGTGAAATCAGCAGCCTTCCAAAATGCTGCTATTATGATAACACACAAAACCAGAAACATTTACACAGATAATTAAAGCAATTAGTTTGTTGTTTGTTTTTTTTGTTTTTTTTTCTGGTGAATGACCTTACAGAATTTCAGCATGACTGCTGGCTCCTGTTTATTAAACAACATCTTTTAAGGGAGTAGAGATAAAATTCAGCTAAACTATATGTCTAAAGAAAGGAGATACTATCTGCTTGTCAAAGAAATAAGATCAAATCTGCCTGTCCAAAATGGAGTCCCAGAAATCCCTACAGAGCTCCGCCTCAGTCTAGTTTATCTGAGACTTGACTGTACTGAGGTACCTCTCAAGGCATGGTGAATATGAAGTACTGACAATTAGTGCAAATTCACACCAGAAAGTCATCTACATCTCTGCATCTGGTTTTACCCATGGTCTGCTTTTAGCCTTCAGAGAATCTCAGCTGATAGGAAACACCAAGAAGGGACGTGGATTATTCTGGGCTTTAACAGGTTGGAAGTCCAGGCTGTGCAGAAAGTTAGAAAGCCTTGAAGATCCCAGCTATGTGGCTCAGCAGTGGCTATGAAATGCCACCACCCATGTTGAAAAGCATGCACTATGAGGAGCCCCAGTGCTCAGAAACCACCCCAGGCTCGGGGACTTCATGGGCAAGGTTCAACCCTCAGATACAAGTCATTAGGGTGCATGGAGGAGGATACTGATTTGTCAGTGAGAGACCAGGGGTGTGCGGTACAAAGCAATGTTGCTGCCTGTGCTGCCTGGAAGGATGGAGTCAGCTGCCACTAGCCCTTCTGCAAGGGGCAAGGGGAAAGTTTGGGGAAAGTTTAGGGAAAGTGTGCTTGGAGCATATAGGTGACCTTCATCTTGAATGCGTCGTCTCTTAGTAATCAAAGGACTGAAAATACTCAGCAAGGGATAGATACAATCTTTTCAGACATGATCACCTACTTCAAAGGCTTCTGCTTAGCCGTTAAGGCAAGCAGCAGTTTACTTCTGTATCCAGGCGAGGCTAGGATGTGCAGTGTCCTGCACAGCCTTGTGAATTTAGGAGCAAACCAGATGATTCAAAGGCAGTTATTTTTTGCCAAAAAAAGCAAGTGATAGCTTAATTGGCCAATCAATTCAGAATAGGCTCTGCAGTGAAATAAATGGCAATTTGATTATGTGCTGCTACCACAAAACACAATTTGATTTGACTTCAGGAAAGTGATGGCTTTTTCTTTAATATTTGGTTACAGCCTTTCAATTGAGTGTAACCAGGGGAGAACAGAATCCTGAAATATTCTACATGTTAAACTTGAACATGTTTAATACTTATTAAAAGATTAAATGACTTTTAAAATCAAATTGAGTGATTCAAGCTTGCAGAATAAGGCTTAATCTTTGGCTGTTTGCCTCTGCAGAATAAAATGATCCCTGCAGTGAACGTGGTCTTTTTAAAAGCATATTTATTGAGCTTCTTTGGTAAAACTATCTTCATTACCTCTCTTTTGTTATGTTTTGGGTTTGGGTGGCGGTTTTTTTGTAGGAAAGACTTTTGATCTACTGCACTAATTTTGTTTATCTCACAGCTGGACACTCCTAGAAGAAGTAATTATATCACGTTGTGCCTCCTGTGACAGATTCTCCTAAGTAAATATATTATTTTGAAGTAATCAAGGTTTTGATGCCAGAGCACCTAATATAATAGGATCATAGATTTTTAGAGTCTGAAGGGACTAGTCATTCCCCAATTGGACCTCCTCTACATATCCTAAAATTTCACTCATAATTCCTGCGTGAAGTGACTAATGGGTCAAGGTAGAACAAACTCTTTAAGCAGATACCTGATCTTGATAAAAAGAGATCTTGCTGCCAGGTTATCTACAACATCTTCTAAGTTCTTCACAGAGTTGCTCTTTCCCAGAATGCAGCCTTCAGTCATTAAGTACAAATCTACATTTTTGATCGTTGGATGTAAGTTCTTCATTTGACTTTATTTGATGTACTTGTTTGACTGCACCATTTACTATATCTTTCTGTAATATCTTCCTTGTTATTCATAATTTCTCCAGCATCTGAGGCATTACGGACTTTATCTGCAGTGACTTCAGTCCTCCCAAACATCTACGAATTGATCCCTTCCAGTCTTGTAACTGGAGACCTCCAGTTTATCATGATTAGCAATTCATTCATTGAAGAGATGCCGCATAGATGGATTGTGTTTGCATTGGATAGTATTTTGAGGAATGTCTAGCCTGACAGAAAATATCAGGCTGCCTTTATCAATCAGACTTACAATGTTCTGAAAAAAAACCAACCAAAAAACCTACTTCCAAGTTTATTTACATCACCTGTTTTCTCTTGTTTTCTGATTTCATTCAAAGGATTTGCCTAGTGGAGTCAATGGTGATAGACGGAGATGAGCAGGGTCCAGCATACTAGCTCCACTCTGGACTGACTGGCAATGCTGAGGTATAGTTACATTTCTGTAGGATATACTTTGCATTCTTCCATTGCAGAAAGATGCAGACTTGAAAAGCCTAGAGGAGTCCTAGAGAAAAAGCATTTTACAGTAAAGCATCTCCCTCCGCAGAAGGTTTCACGTTGAAGTACATCACAATGTATTTGTGCCACTCGCACTGATGGTCATTTTTAATGTACTTTTCATGGAAAAGTAATCTCTGAAGACAAGCTGTGTTTGAGAGCAGTACTCTTGAGCTGAGGGGAATGGGTGATATAAATGGTGAATAGTACAAAGAGAAACAGTTAAGCCAATCAATGAATTTATGAATTATAAAGATAGATGGTCAGTGAGAAAGATTATTATGTTAACATCCCTAAAATTAAAGGTGAATTTTTCTTATTTAATCAGTTAGCTAAGAAGCTAAATATGGTATCTGAGTATCATGCAGGCTCTCCTTTTATTTTGCCTTAGATGTGAAAAAGTAAAATATTTTCATGAGCTAATTATAGAAGACGGGCAAAACTATGAGTGGAAGAGCACTCTTGTACTGTGTCTTCTGGTATCTGTCTCAAAATTCATGTCCTGTCTTCAAGCCAATAGATGAAGATGTGGAAGTATCTGTTATGGCACTGTTGCATCTGCAGCACAGAGAAGCAGAAAACACATCATCTCTGTGCTCTCCCTCTCTGTCTGGAACCACAGGGTGATGGACAGCTGTTATGGTTTGAGGAAAACTATAACAATTTCTTGTTGTTTAGACAATTATTCTATCACCCTATGACCCCTCCCCACTTGTGAAGGGGAATCGGGAAAACAAGGAAACACAAGGGTTGAAATATAAATAGGTTTAATAGGATAAGACTAAATAATTAACAATAATACTAAAGAACCGGTATTGATCCTGATACTAATATAAGATAAACAAGGATTATACTCAGCCAGTTCTATGAGCGGGAAGCTGTGCACTCCCAGCAGCGGACAGCAAATGTCAGACACTGCGAGCGCCACGGCTTCAGGAGCAAGGGAAGAGCTCAGGGATCCGTCACCAGGGCAAGGAATTCTCAGGATTGCACCCATGAAGAAAGAGAGAGAACTTCTTGGCAAACTTTCTAATTTATACTGAATTTGACATTCATGGTGTGAAATAATCCTGTTGGTGAGTTTGGGTCAAGTGCACAGGTCTTGGTCCTCCCCATCCCTGCATGTGGCAAGGCTCGAAAACAGTGAGACCTTGAAACACACAAAGCCTAGCTGGCTATGAAGTAAATATTTTCCTGAATTTAGACACTAGAGTCTTCTAAAAGTGCAGTTTTCCCAGGCATTAGAAGAGAAGTTAGTCCTGTATAGCTCAACCCAGGACAACAGCACATCCTTCTTTGTCTGGGATCCAGGTTCCTCTTCATGTCCATCTTATTCTGCAATAGCAAATTCCTAAGTAATTGAATGCTGGGGTTGCAGCCCCAAAACCACATCTATAAACCAGTGAAGATCCTTGCATAGGAAGCATACGGCATAGGCGGCTGATAGTCATTAATGTGGGGACAACAGACACAGTAGGAAGACGTTCAATCAGAGTGAATAGGTTTCATAAAGCATCTTCCATTGCAAAGTTGCATTCATGTTTCTAGCTCTATATCAAGACTCTTATGTTCTTTGCAGAAGAACCGGTAAATAACATAGGCAACATGCGTAACAAGGCACACTACGTTCTCTATCTTACTTAAGGAGTTGGTTTGCCCAGTGCTTGAATAGGGGCTAAATTCTGAAGTACTCTCTCAAGTCTGTGGTCATCTTACTGCACTGTTAGCCTCCCTGTTCTCCTTATGGGGCTTCCTTTAAACCTAACTGAAATTCCTTGCTCCTTTACATGCTTGGACCCGTAACTAAACTTGTTGAGCTCAGCAGGGAATTGCAATAAAAGCATCAAATGAACAGCTTTTGTATTGTGTCTGAAGTATCTGCTAGGGAGTATATATCTGGTTTCAATTCTCACTCTTCCTGGGCACATTTCCTGACAATCCAGTTATTGAATTAACTCACTGTATGAATACATATGCATGGAGCAGACAGCTCAATAACCAATCCAACATATAATATTCTTGAATTACTTCAGGCAAGTCCAAATCTATTTCATAGGCAATTTCCATCTCTGACATATTTTGTATAATGTGTGAGATTTTGAAAGAGCTAAAATGAAAAGGATCATTTACCTTCTATTACAGTACACCATATGAAATCATCTTGATCTGCTCATTAAATGAAGATGATACATATTATATGGAATTGCCTTGAATTGCTCACTCATTGAGGATATCTGTCACAAACAGAAAACACATACCCTACACACAGAGCTGTGGGAACTACCTCCTGGGATAAGTCCTCTCCAGGGAAGGGAGCAAATCTAGCGTGATACCCGTGTGTGGTAACATATCATGCATCTCTTGCTCACCAAAAATGTGATATCACAGACCTCTGTGAAGACTCAACTGTGCTAGGTGCCACAGTCAAGAAATCATTTCTCAGACTGCTTTTTCAACTATGTCTTACAAAAAAAAACCCACCAGATTTTGTGCTTGAGCTGACAGAAGGGTAAATCCTGGCATCATTCAAATCAATAGCAAAATTCTCATGTACTTTGATGAAGACAGGATTTCACAGAAGGATTTTAATTTACCAGAGAACATCAGTGCTTACTAAATCACTTACAGGTGTATATGTTTTGTCTGTTTCTACCCTAAGATGTTCACAGTGTTTTGATATAAAGCTGGCTATTACAAAGCCTGAGTGGATTAGGGTTTGTAGGAGCATCTACTGGAATAGTTCTCTAAATACTTTGGGCTCCAAATGTGAAAATTGTCCATTGAAGGATTTTTGAAAATCATAATATTAACATATGTAATTTTTTACTGTTACCATTCAATGACTGGTCACACAATAAATAAAAAAAAAGCATAACAATTCAAAAATTAAAGATAAGGACATACTAGAAAGGAAACATTTGCAAGAAGAGATAGCTAGAGCAATGTGTTGAGCCTCACCATAGCACAGATGAAAACACCACTTTAATTGGGCAGGACCTATTACTACTCAGGAGGTGGAAAAATGTGAAGAATGGGTGAAAATAGGAAGTTTGAACACAGAGGAAGAGAGAGTAAGCTGGGTCAGCAAGCATTACTTTGGCTGGATATATCTTCCAGCTCTATGACTCTTCAATTCTCTGTGAATTAGGAAGACCGTGTGGTACAGCGAGGAGGACATGTTTGTGCCTTGGTAGCTCCCAAAAAAGCTCATAGCTCCTATGGTCACCTGTAACTAAAGCTCTGGGTGAGCTATTGATTTGTCTCATATGAATGGAAGTGACTATAAGGAAAAGAATGTGAACAAAGACACATAAAAGTAAAATGGAAAACAGCAGAAAATGCTACTGCTGTGGCGCATACCTCGGTTATGGATGCCCATTTCCTCCTGCATAGCTGTGTTCATTCTTCTGTTTAAAATGCAGTTACTGTGTTATTGATTTCCTAGATATGTTTTTAAAAGCATTTAGGATTGGGCAATTAGTTACTGCTTAATGCAGAATGTCAAAACAGAGCTATCGATCCAACTAATTGATCAATTGATTCATTATTCCCATCACATGACTTGATATGGACCTAGTCCAAAATAATAAAGGAAAGAAAAATAAGTTGGATTTTGTGAGGAATATTATAAAACAAAAAGTTAAGAAAAGATTTATTAATCTTGAAGGGAAGGAGTTTGGGGATAATGTAATTTTCCAGTAATTGCTTGTTTATTGAAACAACCACTCAAAGGGAAAGCTAGCAACAGGGCAACAGAAAGAAGAAATACTGAACAGTGTACACTGTTAACCAGGGCAAAGGGTATGCCTTTAACCAAGCCATGAGAACAATTTTGATATACAGTCATTTTGTTCATTCTGAAGTAAAACATAGAATAGTAATTATTATAATTAAGGAATCAGCTTTGAACCAGAAACCCAGCACGGTAGACTTAATCTGGAACTGGCAATGATTTTGGGAAAGTATGCATGACAGAAAACAGGATATGATCATAGAAACTGTTCTGGCCTCTTCCTCTGAAATGAAGGGCCGCTTCTTCAGCCACAGGAATAGAAGGGCAGAGCTGAGGTAAGTGCCACCTCACAGGGTCACCGAAAAACAGAGGTAGGGAAGGGGGAAGGACTTCTGAAGATCATCTGGTCCAACCGTCAGCTGGAGCAGGGTCATCTGTGGTAGATTGCTCAGAGTCATCTCCAGTCGAATTTGAATATTTCCAAGGATGGAGACTTTACAACCTTTCTGGTCAACTTGTTTCCACCTTTTTGCTTACCTCCCCTTGCACCAGCCCAACCACAAAGATAATCACAGGGCTGGAGGACCTCTGCTAGGAGGACAGGCTGAGAGAGCTGGGGCCGTTCAGCCTGGAGAAGAGAAGGCTCCGGGAAGACCTTATAGCAGCCTTCCAGTACCTGAAAGAGGCCTACAGGAGAGATGGGGAGGGACTGTTGATCAGGGAGTGGAGTGCTAGGATGAGAGGTAATGGTTTTAAACTGGAAGAGGGTAGATTTAGATTAGATATTAGGAAGAAATACTTTACTGTGAGGGTAGTGAGGCACTGGAAGTGGTTGCCCAGAGAAGTTGTGGGTGCCCCATCCCTGGAAGTGTTCAAGGCCAGTCTGGATGAGGCTTTGAGCAACCTCATCTAGTGGGAGATGTCCCTGCCGCTGGCAGAGGGGTGCGAACTAGATGATCTTTAAGGTCCCTCCTAAGCCAAACCATTCTATGTTTTGTGGGATGCTCACTGTTGCATTTCTCCCCTGGTATAAACTGCATAAACAGCTAAAGCATGCTAGCACCTCTCCTCCAGGTGCAGAAACTACTCCTGGTCTTCTGCTGTACCAGTGCAGCTAGGAGACACACATCTACATTAGGGAAACTTTTCAGCCAGATGTTCCTTTCTGTCTTAGTTTCATTTAAAAAAAAAACCCTAACAAACCAAACCTCCTTACAACACAAAAAAACATTGTTATGAAAAATATGCTGCACAGCTTTGTGCTGGGCCACATTGCCTTCTGCACACATTGAAAGATTAAGGACATAACCACAACAGCCATTGATAATCCCAGGGTCCTTTTTTTCTGAAGATTTGCTGTCCCCAAACATTAGAGATATGCAGCTGTTGTACTAGAAGGCCAAACAAAATATCATCGGAAATGATTAATTAAATAATGATGGATGTAGCTCATGAACTGTAACCCATTAATAACTATTACAGCAATTTCTGACTAAAAATATTCTACAAACAATCAGTTAAAACAAATCTGTAGCACAGGAGGCAGTTCAAAGAAGCTGAAACCACAAAAACATATTTAAACAGCTGGAGAAAACAGAAGATGCCAAAAATTGTTCAGTTAACTACATGCTGTCACTGGATTGAAAATAAATATGAAGGGATGATAAACACCCAGGTTAGCTGCATGTTATTAAATTAGACCTCAAAGAACTAATTCTGTTTTCATTTTACTGGTGGAAAACTGATGCAGTCACTGGTGTTTGCCTAGTGCAAATACTTTTAATACAGGGATAAATACAGGGCATAGTAAGAAAGGCTAGAAAAATCTGGATAATTAAAAACCACTCAAGGTAAAGCAGCCTCTGAAATTCAACCTAGAGAACTTCAGGAGCAGCCAAAGGGTTTTCTGAACCATTAGTTATTTTCTTCAAGAACTTGTGAAGGACAGAGAAAATGTCTAGGGACAGTAGAAGGTCAAATGCAGTACCTGCTATTAATAAGAGGACACAAATATGGCCTGGCGAAGTAGAGACTCATCAGGATAACTTTAATACCTGGAAGATGCTAAAACAGATGATTGCGTAATCAATTTGTAAACACCTAGAGGAGAATAAATGTGATAAAATACTTCCAACATTGATGTGTCAAGAATATTTCACAGACCAATCCGGTTACATCTTTGAGGAGATAACTAGTTAAGTGAATAAAGAAAAGCAGCAGGTGTGATATATATTGACTTTATTAAGGCTTTTACATAATGGTGGGCCTGGTTTGCTCTTTGGTAAAGGAAAATACAGTATAGAAGAGATCACCATAACACAAACACATACGAGTAAATTGTTAACTGGCAGCTATTCCAGTGAAGCACATAGGTGTCTCTGCAAAGCTTGCTTCATTCAACATTTTCATTAATGACTTGATCTAAAGAATGCACTTTGAATTCGTGGATAACGCTGAGCCACGAGGGCTGAATTATGTTGAAAAATCAAGGATCAAAATTCTTAATAAACTGAAGCAACGGTCTGAAATTAAAGATGAAAATCAACAGACAAGTGTGGTGTATCTTGATGAGGAGCAGGAAGCGCAGAAATGAAGAGACTAACTATCAAGCTACAATAACACAGAAAAGGGATTGTGAGTTACAGCTGATGTCAAACTTTACCTGAGTCAGCAGTCTGATGTTGCTGGGGAAAAAAATTTGGAAGTTTCATTTTGTAATAAAGTGGCGGAATGTTATGTTTAATACGCTGGAAGAAATTATTCTTTTCTAAGCATCATCTGGTGGGCCTCAGATAGATAAGCATGTTTTATTTAAGCCATTATTATTTAGGAAAATTATAGGAAGGATTGGAGAGAAGCTCGAGGAGACAAATAAGAAAATGAAGAGGTCTACAGAATATCACCACTTTATAACAGTTAAAAGAACTGTGTTTCCTTAGGTTGAGAAAGGGTAAATCAAAGAATTGACATGATAGTAGTGTTCCACAATATGAATGATTGCTAAAAAGATTTATGTGCTACCTATCAGCTTTGTTTGAAACAAGGAAGATTTTTCTTTTTTGAAGCATTGTATCAGAGAAACAATTCTAGCTGTAAGGACAGAGGGGAACAGATCGCATACGAGCATCCTGAGTTGCCTTAGTGGAAGGTACTTAGAGCCATACTGCTGTCAGTGATGGTCCAGGACACAGCCCAGGGAAAATGGAATCCAAGAATTCCCTCTTTTATTCCCCAAGGGTTCCTGTGGTCATTTTATGTTTGAAAAGGAATGACTGAGCTATATCTTTCTTTTATAAGAAGGAATGGTATCCACTGAAATCCATCCGTATGCTCTTCTGGGGTAAAGAACAAGCCCTCAGTGGCCACATCAAGAAGTCAAGAAGTGAAAGCCTTCCATTTCATACTGTACCCCACTGACCCCTGAGGAACTCAGTGCATCCCTGCTACATTCTACCGACACAAGATGATGCTTAAGAGATCAAAGCAGCTTCCTGGGCATGTGGTAGGCAGCCACATGCAATGTATTGAACAGAGGAAGATCTGGCATCAATAGAGTTCCTTTTTTGTAAGGCCTCTCCCTGCCATGCCCATCCTACTGGTTGTGTTACCACCAGACCAATGTTACCAGATCATTAAATAAAAATCAGCAAGTAGGATAGCACTTTGATGTTATGGTTGAACTTCTGTGTTATCACTTGCCATATCAACACAGCACAATGGCCGGATCAGAAGCAACAGCAGTCATTCTGAAGAGGTATGGTATACGTCCCTCCCAGTGCTGTGAATGAAGATTTTACTGAACGATTTAGCTACAGCTGCAGCTTTTTCAGATGAATGCTGCAGCAGATGGAAGAAGCCTGTATGTTCAGAAAACGCGGTGGTTTTTCAATACTAGGTGATTGCATGGCAAGTTGCGCATTCCACCCACAACATACTTTTCTCTACGCACTTGTATAGTGCACTTATGTAGATAATAGCACACCTGCTTAGACCACACAAGAGAGGAAACACAAAATATATTTAGACTCATTTTAACTTAATAAGTTGTTTTATTGAAATTGCCCACAATGTTTTCTTTGATTTTCAAGATGTTTGAAGGAATAACTATTTGCGTGTCAGAAATATTTGAAGATTTGCTTCTCCATGTTTCGAGTATCAAATGTGAAAGTATTAGGAAGGCAGAGAAAAGAGTGTGCTAGAATGATGGATCTCAGAAAGAATGAAAATGAACAATGCTCTCCAGTTACACTTTCATCTCCTTTTATATAGACAGTTATGATATTAAGAATCATTCACCACTCATCATGTTTCTCCAGCAACAAAATGAAGATGACTGTGATCATTTTTGCCATTTCCTCCTGCAGTACGCTAAAGACACATGCTAATATTGCTACCAATGGAAAAATAACCCATTTAGCTGAGTGCTGTTTAAGAGATTGTATTCACAACTTCTTTCATTTCACACAAATTAACCCAGTAATGATTCCTGATGGCTGATAAAGTATCTGCTGTATTCTGCCATCTTGTAGGGAGGTTCGCAGGCTTGCTTCTAACTATTTTGTCAGTCGTTTTCACTTTCTCTACCTTGAACTGATAAAAATGGTAGATAAATACTGCTATATTTAACACTGAGACTGAATTACTGAAAACGTAAAAGTGAGGAAAACCCTCTTCACTCACGAGAGGCCAGAAATCCCAAAGATCTGATTACTAGCCAAGGTAATTATACCTACCAGTCCACACAGGGTTATTGGCTTCATAAAAGCTGCTTTCAGATTTTAGTAGCAGAACAGGGAGTTTCTGCTGCTATGCATTTTTTTCCTGCTCTGAGACCAACTAGTAGTGCTGTAGTTCAGTGCAGCTTGGTAAGACCCCACAGAACAGAAGGGGTCTAAATGCAAAAGGTCCTTTTTTCTATCCCAGGTCTTCCAGAAACAGCAATAAAATTTGATTTCAAATGATGAACCAAACACAAACCTAAACAACCAAAACAACAGACCTGTGAAAAACCAACATGGGTGCCAAATCTGGCCCTGAGAACATACAGATGGCAGCACCTCCTACTCTGTGCCATGATTTCTGTCTGTGAGGATGCATTTCCTCGCAGTTACCCTGTGCCATGCTACTCCCAGCCATCAGCCCACTCTGGACTCCCAGCAGCTAATGCCTTTGAGGTCAGTGGAAGACACTTACCAGCGGAGTCTTCTCCAGCACCTCAACCAGACATGTTTCCTTGACCCTGGAGGATGACCACTCTCGTTCTTCAAAAGGATGGTTGCCTGTCTCACTGGGACTGACAAGCAAAGGTTTTGAGTAACTTGATGGATTTAAACCAGCTACTTTTTTAGTGGCATTGCAAGTCAAAAGGGTTCCTTCTTAGTTAAAAACACCCTTTAATGGAGGAGCACTGAAATAAAAATCAGTGCTTTTGTGAAGCAAATAATGGTGGCGTGATTTGGGTCTTTCTTTGGCCTCTGTGTCAATTGTGAGCTCAAATTCATTTTGGGACTGGTTCAAGGAAATGATTCACAGCCATTCTAATGGCTGCCAGTTTGTACTGCAGTGAGGGGGGTTACCTCTGCCATTCTCCTTACAATCTGTGGAAAAGTGGCCTGATCACAGTAAGAATAAATATCCCTCCACACTGACTTTGTTTCAGTCTTTTCTGTTTGTTTTATATTCCACAACAGCTCAAATGTTAAGCTCTATTTCAGGATATTAAATGAAGTAAATAATGAAATTTCAATCACCCAGTCACCTTTGAGCATACCACATTACCTAATAACCAAGAAGATGGGATTAGAGCAGTGAATAAGGCATAATAACATCTGAGGAAACAGGGGAAGGGGGAAATTAATTCAGATATTATGTATTAATAGGGACTAGGGATTCATAAAATTGAGCGAGATCACTCTGAAGAGATTCAGACCTCAGTGATACAATTGAAGCCTACTTTATTAACTTCTGGCTGAAATTCACATGTCCTCCAGAAAAGTGAGGGTTGAAACTCTTCAGTGCTTGTGGCAGGAGAGCTAAGAATTAGATTTGGGGCAGATGGGAAAGTGTTGCTTTTATATTAGACTCAGTCTCTGGGATGTGCCCCTGTTTTGTTTCAGACCTCTGCAACAGATTCAAACACCTGGAGGTGAGGGTGTCTGCGGCATGAGTCCCCTGAGCTCTGGGATGGTCTCCTCCCACAAGGTCTCCACACATGCAGGTTCCTCTTCCACTGCCACCAGGTAGGTGCTCGCCCACCTGGTACATGTGGCCACCTGAAATGGTCCTGTGCTGAGTTTTCCAAAAAAAACCCAACAAAACAACAACAACAACAACAAAAAAATCAAGATTGTCATGTCTCCCTTTTTGTGCATAAGCAAGACCAAACTAAACTAGTTGCACAGAAAAGTCCCACCGATGCCCAGATGTGCACACTGAGTGCTGCTGGGATGGGCAGGAAGTTGGCAGAAGTCCAAAGGACATGGGGAAAGTTGTTTGTGAAGCTGTGGAAATGCCAAGGAAAGTTTGTGCCAGTGACTCCTTTCCCCTCGTCCCCCTGAGCCGCAGTCTCTGCTCCCGGCCTGCCCTCGCAGCCCCTGTAAGTCCCTGACTGCAGCAAGCCCTCCACACCAAGCTGCTTCCAGCAAAACTTGACAAGAGATGCATTTTTAAAGATACCACTCAATTTCAGAGCTATGTATAGTGCACCAGCTTGTGTGCAAAGAGCAGACTGAAAGGGAGGGAAGGGAGACAAACAGAAATCAGAGGAAAGGTGAATTGAAAGCCATTATGGGGTGTTAATTCTTTTGGTCTTAAAATTTGTGTATGGGCACAAGTTATCTGTTTACATATGTAAGTATAAATGCACACACACATATTTTCCTAATAGAACTTAAATTTTTAAAAATCACAAACGAACCCGTAACATTTTCCCCCAAAAATAGCCAGCAGGACAGCTTTATTAAGTCTGAAAGGAAAAAAAAAATATTAAATTCTGAAGTTTTCCGAAGGCAGTATTTTAATTTCTTATCTAGCTTAGTAGAAATCTCATTTATTGGGGTACTAAAAATGGACATGTCTTCTTGAACTTGAAGATTCTATGATTCTATATTCTTGCCTCGAGCTATAGTAACTGTGCATGGAAATTTCTGTGTACACGTCTGTGTAAACCACAATACTATGTAAAAGATGTGTATGTTATTTAAGTTTCTTCTGTGTAGCTGTATAGAATAATTTACTAAATGCCTGAAATTGGATGGAAGTTTTGCTACTGAATCCAACAAAACCAGTATTTTAGCCAGTGAGTTTTTTCATTTATGCATTTCATTAAGCCTAAGTTTTTTCTTAAAAGCAAAGACAAAAATGCTTTGAGGTTTACAGGAGTCCTACCATGTTCTAAATAAATTTTAATATCATAGGTAATGCCTGTCGAATAAGGAAGAGCCATTTTCTTTTATAAAATTTAACATACGTATAAGTAGTATGTAAGTAGGTGTCATTATACAGCATTTGACCAACAACTTTCCCATAACTTCGCTTCCTTTTCAGAAAACGCAGTAAATTTATTTGCTTCCATTATCTTAATTTGTATTATTCATCTTTAAATATACTTGAGTCATGTTTATTCTGCTCGTCTTTGATAGCACAATGACAGATTGTGGGTGAATTTTTAATAATAGCACAAAATTATTTTTCTTTCTCTTTGTTTCTCAAGCAAGACGTATTTCAAATTGGACATTTTTTTGGAGAACATGGTATTGAATCATTTCAAGCAGGTCCTTGCAGGCCATCTCAACAAATTCTTTAGGGAGGATGAAGTCTTTCAAGTGCATGCAGGAGGACAGGTTCACAGTGAAAAACAGATTCAATACTGAAGAACTTTTCTTTTCTTGTTCTTCCTTTCTCAGTTGCTTAAAGGCCTGAAGATAATTTGGAAGACACAACAGGCTAGCTGGAAGATGACAGACAACACGAAATGGATGCCAATTGAAGTCAGTAGAGGAATTTTCTCTAAGTAGCAAAGCAGCACAGAAGATAGGGTAGCCTCTATATAGAGAGGTTTTGTCTATACCTGTACTTATGCACGTATATGCACATGGACAGACATACACACAAAGTTAAGGGAAGTAGAGGTAAAATACCTTGTATGTAAATCAATTGTAGGTGCAGAGATGGAGCATCCACAATGAGGAAAAAAGGTGAATGTTTGAAATTCAGTCATGAAGCCCATACATTATTTTCACTGTAACCCAATTAAATTTTGCTGGAAGGCCAGTTGCTCCCCTCTCTCTGCCCGTCTGCCCAAACTGCAAGGTATTCTGTGATCTCAGCTCAATTGTTTGGATGTCATCCCGTATAAGTAACACTGAATGAATAGAAAGTACCAGCTCCCCATGTCCCTCTAGGAAGGCCAATTCTTTAGACTAACATCCTCTTGAGGAACCTCATGAAAACAGCAACAGGGAACACTGTAGTAATTTGTTTTTGAGGAAGCTATAGCTACTTGGTTGTTCTGAAATAAAAGCCATTCCTCCAAAAAAAAAGATGTCTGTCAAATAAAGTTGATGGATTACCTATGCAGCAGGAAACCTCAGCAGAAAGGGATACATTCCATATGCTGCCATTTAGAAAATACATTAATTTAATCAGAAAACAAACAGCCCCTGAAAGGCTCAACAGATCAGCTCCCTGAATCAGCCTCACCTCACTGCTTGAAAAGGTCACCCATCATTTCAGAAAAGCTGTGATGTTACCCCTTCTAACATCCAAATCCAACAACCCACCGTGTTGAGGCAAGCTGCTGCTTTGGACACACCATTTTCCAGGCAAAATGTCAGCCCTCATATTTGTCAAAAAAGTTCTGTGCTGCTTTTAGGGAGGTGTTGACCTAAAGCCATAGCAGCTCCTACCCACCTGAAGTAAACCTATGTATCTGACTGCCACTAAGATTTCAGGCAGATGTGATGCTCTCACACTTGTGAGAATGTGATATTTTCTGGTAATTCCTCCTAAAAACTTTCTGGGAGGTGTATCTGTGTTCTAGTGCCAGTGAAGTGATTTGTGTTAGTGTTGGTCTTGAGAAAGGTAGGACAAACAACAGAAAATACAGCTGTTGTCCGCATGTCCTTATTCCCAACCAGAGCAGACCAGAGCAGGACTACAACCTGGCTTTGGAGCAGATGTCATTTGTGTAAGCCCCGGATTTTGCTTTGCATTAACCCTTTCTTTTTTCCTACTTTTTTCCTTAAATGAACATGACCAAATTAACAAAATCTGTGTGGGAGCTTGCATTGCAGCCAGGCTCCTCAGGCACTGCTAATCTTGGCTCTCTGCTTATGCAGGAGGCAGATGTGCTCCCTTTGTGTCTAAACTCTTGTCCCAGAAAATGGAAATGAGACCCCCAAATTAGGTGTCCAGGTCCATCTGCTTGCTTTTTGCCTCTGACTATTGCTTTTCTAAATTAAACTTTCAGTCCCCAGGCAGAAATGTTCTGTCAAAGAAACAGCAGAGGGTCTGACTGCAGGGAGTGGAGGGACCAGCTCAGGCAAGGCCAGGGGATGAAGACCCTCCTGGGACAACACTTCTTCCCTCACCCAGGGTTGCTGGCTCTGGCCCTGCCCAGGAGAAAGGTAGGCAGTGGGACACCCCTACCAAATCACAACTCTAGCTCAGCAGCAGAAGCAAAAAGCAAACTATATGGGAGGCAGCTTGCAAAGGCCAGTTGGGGTCCCAAATGAACCCTGTTCTCTGCGTCATGGTACCTTCAGCATAGCTCATCATCCTCATGCTGGTGGCTAGCACCAGTGTCCTCACTGGTCAGATTTTTCTCCCTATATATTGCTGCAGAGAAGAATTCAGGTTAAGTTGCGTTTTCCAGTGCAGGGCCTTCTGAGCTAGTTAAGCTGTCATTTTAATTGCTCTCTACAACCAGTGTGTGGGAGAGCTGCTGCAATGGCCTTTATTTGGCCCCTGTTTCATGAGTTATGCTATTCAGTGAATCAACAAAACACATGTGAATTGTCAGGGCACAATTATTAAATTACAAGAACTATGATGCCCCAGTTAGGACAATTTCTTGCTTTTCCTGGCCCTCTGCCATGTTGGTGTTAATTACATACCCCTGCATCTCACTACCCACATCTGAGTTCCTATTGCTTTATTTCTGTTATGACCACAGGAAGTTAACCCATGCCAACAACAAAATATGAGTCACTTTTATTCTTTGAGAAGCAACTCTTCTCTGGTCTGCCCAACATTGTTCTCTACAGATAATGGGAGGTTACAAAGAAAAATGGAGCCAGAATTCTCAAAGATGCATGCTGAGGTGGCAAGAGGCAAAAGTCTCAGGATGGAAAATGGGATATTCTGATCTGATATAAGGGAAACCTTTTTTACCATACAGCCATCCAAACTCCAGAGCTGCTGTGGAGTGTCCATCCTTGGAAGTAAAAAAGTCAAAACTCAGCTGGACATGGCCACGAGAAATCCAGTCTAATTGGACCTGTTTCAAGGCAGAAGGTTGGACTGGATGACCTCTGGAAGTCTTGTTCAAATGAAATCATTCTACAATTCTACCATTCCATCTTTTTTCCCCAAGTTTTTTTGGCAGTCTGTGTACACTTTGACATGGATCTCAGTCATGAGTTTCAGCAGATTTAGCTGTTAAACTCTGTTAAAGTATGTGCACAGATAGTATTGTTCCCTTCTTAAAGGAGATTTATTTCCGGTTAACTGCTTAATCAGGAAAAGGTCTGTGTTGAAATTAAATGAACTTTCTTTGAGCTGAAATGCATATACACACAAGGATTTGTAGTGGTTTATTCTTATATATACGCAGACTTCCAGATCCAGACATCCTGACTGAACTCACAGCCGTCCCTATTTCAGTGCATAATAATGAAAAAGCTTTGGTATCTCTTGCAATCTTCCTAGGGCATCCTGTAGGTTTTGTAGCTTTTAATCGTTCTGCTTTTTCACAGGGAGGTGTTTTATGGCCTTGTAATTTGGCCTTTATGGGGATGACCCTAGCTGCAGCTACAGAAAACCGCCAAGTATCCCGTGGCTGAGGGGTGAATTGTATTTGCAGACCTGGTGTCTTCCCAGCCCTATTCCCAGCCCAGTTCCTATTCTGAAATAAAAAAGACATCTTTTTCAATATTGCTAATATCTGTTACAAACTGCAAACAAATAACAGATTGACCTACAATGAATCAACACAGGGCATTTTCAGTTCATAGTGTGACCACGCTTTTACCGTCTATTGTAAAATCATTTTTTCTGGGTACGTTTGTGTAGGACCTCTGTCTAAACTGCTGCTATGGGTCAAAATATTGTACTTTTTGTAAAGGCCTCAGGTGAAACTCTGTATCAGACAAGGAAGAAAAAAACCTGAAAACCTGGAATCCTCCTTTCATGCCTCAGAATGGAAACACTAAGATGTACTACAGCTAAAAGAAGGATTTTTGTGCAAATATGTCTACGACAGCATAGAAAGAGATCAGTGTCACTCAATTGTATGTTACAGCAGCAACATGAAAAATGCAAATAGTTCTAATTATTATAATTATATGATTACTCATACACTTAAAGTTTTATTGACTTACAACACTAATAAAACATTGTGCAACATGGAACCTTCATTGCTTTAATAGCATGTTTAAATTGTTCTACTTAACTGATATTTGAGAAGTTGTGGTAATAAAGACAATTTTCAGAAGAATTTATTGACATTTGGGGATAACACCCTTGTTCAAATAATGGGACATCTTAAACAATTAAAATTCAGTTAAATGAGATTTCAAAGTAAGAGTATCTAGATCAAATGCCAAATAAAATCTGTGTCTGAGGACTTAAATAGTGACATTTTCAGACTTGTGTGTGTGTCTGTGTTTTCTGTTGGAGAAGCTCCTGTTTCTCAGCAAAGCTGAAAATCTTATATATACAACTGTATACGCTGTTAGGTATTAGACTTGGGTAATTCTAGTTGAAAGTAGGTGTCACAACACTATAGTAAGGCATCTGAAACTAAACTTGCGATGTTACACAATGCTTGGGGGATATTGTTGAAAATAAGTGCAGTATTCTTATAAGAAGGATTTTGCCCATGCCAAAAAGCTTTTCCTAAAGCCAGGCACTGGCTAAGAAATCATTTAGATTGTGAAAGGCCTCCTCCTTTAGCAAATCCACAGTGAAGTGACCTCCACTTGGGGGCCTGAATTAACACAGCAGTTCAGCACATGCCTTACCCTAAACACAGCAATCCCACCGAAGTCAGAGCAACTAGAATATGTGTTTAAAAGTAAGAAGTCTTAAGTACATTGCTGGAGTCCAAAAGCCTTCAGTTTCTGAAGAATTGCATTGGAGAGGTGTAATCATTTAAGAAGCAACTCTCAGGACACTTGGAAAACGCTTGTAAATAAACTTTTCCCAACTATACTTAAAGTTATTTTGTTATTCCTCTTAAATCATTTGTACTATTAGAAAATAACTTGATTTATTCAAAGCAGAGGTCAGTTGGAATGGCTTTTGTTGGCATGAATATTCAGAGAACAACTGTTTTCTTATCTTTTCATAAATACAGCGGAAACTGTCTTTGTTTTGTAATTGTTTTATAATTTTTTGCCTTGCAAGGTAATGAACCCTTGAAATAAATTTGCCAATAGATGTCTCACACAGAAAATCATGAGTCCTGTCCTGGTAGGGTGAGAGGAAAGACAGTTGGTAGAGTCTGGGACCAATGTCAGGTTGCAACTCTATTTCATTAACGGTCAGCGAGGCACTAGAGCAGAGTTGTGAAAATAGGGCAAATTGCAGAGTAAATGCAACAGGGTGTGGTTTGTAAAAGAGCTGTTGCTTCTGCTGACTTTAAAAAGCAGTGGGTATCGCTGTAGAACAGTTTTTGAATTCTTGTGGTATCACAAAATTCCCGATTCTTTAACAACCTTTGTGTTTCTTCTTCTACCTCCTCCTCCTAGGCTTTCAGCTCCACTTAGGCTTCAGGTGAGTGATCTTTAAAGGAAACAAGACACCAGACTGGAAACAGAAGGCCCACAGCAATCTGATGTGCTTTTGACCTCCTGTTAAGGTTGCTTAAATCCATGCCGTAAATAAGTGAAGAGTTCAGGGTAAGGCTTTTCAGCCAAAGAAGGTTTTGAAATGGATCTGCAGAAATAAATTGTTCTCTCTGTATCCATTGTCTTTCTTTCTTTGTTGTTCACTTGTATCTTGTTTTCTTCCTGGCTCTTTTGGCGCTGGCACTCAGTTGTCACCCAAGCCTGCCTGTGGGGCTGGATGAAAGGACAAATTCCCATGTTGGTCCTGCTCTTCCCCACCAGAGCTTTGCCACTCATGGCTTCAGGGGCCACCCCCACACCGAATGTGCTGACCCTCTGCTGAGAATCCTCCTCGTTAGCTTGGATCAGTGTGTTAAACATAGACAGCATCACAAGTGCAAATTAAAATGGTTTTACTACTGAAATGAGCCATGCAAAGCTTGCTTCCTTTCCCTGCTTTCCTCTACACTGAATTAAATCTAACTTTACCAATAAGGGATATAATTTTGCCATGGAAGTCCCACCCACTAGTCATATAACCTTCACTGTAAAGACTGGGAGTGATCATAAAGTAAAAGTCAAAACAATGGATTGACTAGAAATCTATCTGCTGCCACAGCAAGTGAGATTATAAATACAGGTGATTTGAAACATCATTGTCAAATGTGAGACCCTCCGAATGTGCTGAATATCAGATTATATTTGACTGTAATACATTACTGCACAGTTTCTATAATTTGTTCACTTTGTGAACCACTCAGCATTTCAAGGACAGTTTGTCCTTCTGATAGAAAAGCATAAACAATCTGATATATGATCAGCAATGCAAGGGGCAGTTAACTTTTGTTTCCTTTTTCATAGCTAAGAATCCAACTGAAAAGCCAACTATCTGGTACTAATCCGGGTAGCTCTAGCAGCCCTTGCAGTTTTCTCTCATTTTTAATGGTGGTTATGTGTCAGCTACCAGGGTCCTGCACGTGCAGGTTTCCAAGTCTGGTCACATGCCCCTGTGAGGACTGGGACGGTGGCTGAGGATGGATGCAATTACTTGCATGGAGGAGCACACACTCCAAAATTCTGCTCATGGGCAATTTTTTGGTTCTGCTAGTTCTTCTGATTTTACTGTGAATCACAGAATAATTTACTTCTTACTGCTCAGAGGTCTGAGAAATGATGATAATAGCAGGGTCTCCGCTTTGCAAATTGTTTTGAGACCCAGCCAAGGTGTAGAGAAAGAGCCAATGTTTATTTTTAAAATCTCACAGATTTTAAACAAGTCTCATGATATTTAGAGGACTCTGGAGCTTCCTCATTTTTAAGTTCGTTTGGTTGGCTGGGCTCCTCCACTTTGTTTTTTCCTTCTAGCTTGGGTTTTTTCCCCTTCAATCTGTAATTGAAGTCATCCCACTCAAGGCTGTCTTTTGTTCTTTGTGTAAGAAGCTATAATGGAAAATCCACATTTGCCAGCGGTGATCTTATTTTAATTTTGGAGAGAGGCACTGCAACGGCTCAGCGTACACACTGTGCACTTAGCAGTCAAGGAACAGCCCTTGTGAGAGACATATGCCTGGGAAACACACAGGTTATGGTGTAATGTACAGTTGGCTGTTAATGAGTCGGTTAAAAAGTCCTTGACCTTGACATTTGTATCCTGAGCTAAAGGTTGACAAATATAGATTTATTTTCCATTGGAATTTCCATGATTGCAATCTGCTAGGGCAGCAGAACTTAATTGAATGCATTTAATTAAATGCAGATTCCTAGCGAACTTTTCCTCCTGCTGAAATTCCCCAGCCCGCCTCTGCCTATGGGCTGGGTGCAGGCGGGGTGATGGTCTGCACAGCTTCACCACAAGCCGTCTGGTGCATCGTTGTGGGAGTCTCCAGGCAGGAATTTTGTACGGTCCTGCTGTGTGAAGGCCAGTGGGTAGGCACCACCTGCCTGTACACGTGTGTTGGCTACCATCCTGGGCACAGAGCCCAGCCATCCAGCGATGCCCCAGCCACTTCCCACTGCAGGACTCACCAAACTGCACATGATTTTAAGTAGTCAGTAGAACCTGTCCTGCAGGGGCAGGAACAGTCCTGTAGGATAGTCTTTTGTTCATAGTTAAGAGAGTTAGGATATGCTTTTTATGTAGTTTAAGATAACCAACAGTAATGAACCACATGGTCAGGTGGGATGAGTGCTCAGTTGAAGGATGAGAATTCATAGCCCAGTCCAGGACCTTTGCAATGGAGAATCCCATCATCATCTAGACACTGACTGACCAACCTGTTCAAGAGCTTCAATTCCTCGTAAGAGCATCATCGTATGCAAAAGAACCCAATAAATCAGGTGGGGTTTGTTTGTTTGCTTTTTAACAAGCATTCTGTCCATGAATGTCTGGGTAACGTATCCTTTTCCTCCCTGTGCTTTATGACTCTGGGTTACCAGTGTGTACACAGGTTTACCAAAGAAGCCAATGCATTGTACGTAGAGACAAGTCTTCCTAAAGTCTGTGCAGTATTTAATGCTTTGTGTCTCAGTTATAATGGCCCCAAGTAATGTATGGTATGTTATGTATGCCTACTGTACAGTCACCTTTCTCATTATCTCTTTATTGTAGTGTCATAAAATGTAATTTTGTTTTTTTTTCCCTGTATTCACATCACAGTACTAAGCCAAGTGCTACAAAATGAAAAGTTAAACAAATTTATTTACAGTCAGCAAGAATTTGTTTTTGCAAGACCCGCTAAAATGTTCAGTTCAGTATTTCTGAAGCTCTGTAGATTACTTGCTTCTCATAAAGCCTTCCAGACAAGACTGCAAAGATCAAATAAGTTCTCAGACAATCTTCTTGTTCTGTCTGATCTCTCCCTCTTTCCTCGCCTCATTGAAGGACCCTGACTTCAATGAGCGAAAGAGCAGACCCAGACAGTTTTCTGTCTGGCAGTGCTTGAATTGCTTGGGCAATTTGCCTAAGTAAGTGGTTTACCCTCATGGTAATGTATTTTCATGTAGAGACTGAAATGAGAGGGTTTGAGGAGCATGCTATACATTAAATGCATGAAGGCCAAAGCCATCTTTCTCTGTGTGACAGAGTGCTCCCTGATGATGAGGAGTCTGTATTAAAAACACATTAAAGGAATAACTTCTGTCTGGCTGCTGAACATTACACAATTGTGAAACTTTTCTAGGGATTTGTTTATTAATTTTTATTGGCAGAAATATGAGAAAACAAAATTAGTTATATTGCTTTCAAACTTGGTTTCACAGACTTTACCCACTGTTGGTTATTTTAGAGATTCTCAAACCTGAATAAAATTAGAGTGTGAAATGTGTCATGCTGTCAAAAACAGAGCATCTTTCCCTATTTTGAAAATGTCCCTAAGAACCTGCCAAGGCTCACAATTCTTTTAGTGGGACTTAGGTTAACACAGAAGAATTATACTATACAGAAAAGTTAAGCCCAAATATCAACACGGGGAATAAAAACTATGCAATTAACTATGGATATCTGTGTAACCTAAGAACGGTCTTAGTTGTCAACCATTTTATTAGCAATAGTAAAAAGCTTCAAATCTGGGATACATGTTAACTTAAATGTTAATAGATTGCTTTTGTGGCAGTGCTTAAATGTAGATATGGGTGCTTAAAAATCAGCTTAATAATAATCTGAAAACATAACCCTTTTTGAAAAGGGTAAAATAGAGCACTGTGACTTCTGCCCTCTGAGGAAAAGTGCATAAAAGAACCACAGCACTACCAGCCATAGCCTCTTGATTTTGCATTTTTTTGAGATTTGATAGTACACTCCCTTTCCAAACCATGTATACAGCTAGAGGCACAGTTTCAGAAAAGGTTGGCCATGCCTCACTTAAGTGACAGGTCCATGTTAGATATCTTTTCATACAAGTAATGCTGAAGTGAAGTGCTAACTAGGGAGGGAGAGAGATGCTTGACAGTATGACTGATCAAAAAGACTGGATAGGATTAGCCCTTCTAATATGAGCCGGAGTCCTAAATATCTCCAACTTTTTCTACTCTGTTCATCTGAAAGAGGTGGGAATTGGAGAAATTCTGATAGAGTTAAATTAGTCCAAACTTTCTCCCTGCATTTATCTATCCACAGCTTTCAAATACTAGTTTGGCTGCAAATTATTGCTGTTATTTTTAAAACATGTGAACAGCTAAAACATTTCCAAACTGGCATGCAATCTGTTCACCAGTGGCTGATGTGCTATAGAGGGCGATGTGGAAAGGACACTGTTCTGATTTTTAGAAATTATTTTTCAACAAATATTCCTTGGTAAGACCCAGTCCTACATATCTAAGGGACAAAACAGGACTTCCAGTCTGGGAGGAGATGCCAGATCCTTTACATCTCTTGCCTCTGTGGGATTTTTGATATGCTCTTCAAAATAATTTAGAAAGCTCTGTGAAGCTGCTCAGTCTAAGACTGGCTTTTCTTTTCTGTCCATAGGTGGCAATGCCATGCTGTTGACAGTGTTATCACTAGTGATCAAGTCTTCAATACAAATAGTCTTGCAGCTATCCAATTCAGTGGAATGGGACTGAAATACAATATGTGACAGAGGCTTTTTTTTTTTTTTTAAGTACTTGCCTCTTTTCTTAAAAGCAAGGGCACATCCTTGGCTGCCCTTCTGTAATTCTGCACTACACAGCAGCAGTGATGCACAAACCTGCCCTACAAAAGTAGCTTGTGCAGTCACCTTTCCTGCTTGTAGAGAGAAAGCATAACAGATTTGTGTTGCCTTGTGTTTCAGCTTTTCACCCAAAGGCCTTTTCTGGAGGATATGGAGAGCAGCCAGTATGCATCAGTCTTTTCTGTTGGCATGAATCCTTGAGGCCACACCACTGTGGCCACTGGAGACTTGAAGGACTGAAGAGAATACATCCATTTTATGTACCTCAAAATACCTTAGAGGGGAGCTCTGAAGAGCTTACAAGGCAAATTTCATTACCTGGTCCCTGGATTTTGTTCCAACACACAGAAACCCGTTGCCCAGAAACATGCCACCATCTTTCACGTTTCTTTTTTCAAATTTTCAAGTTGGGCACAAAATGGAGAACATCTTAAACAGAACATGCAGCATGTCTCATTTCTTACAGTGTCGTAACACACACTGCATGCATCACATACTGCAGTTCTGTCTATGCCAAAGGATCTGACTGTACACTGAAGTAACCAGTGATAAGGCATGGTGTGCAGGTCACCTCACTGCAAGTGCTTAGATAAAAAAGTGACACTAGAAAAAGTAAGTGGGCTCTATAAGAGTGTGTGTCTAACATCACACTGATGAGTTTGCACATTAGAATAAACTTCACATGGGTCTGTGACTCACGGCGACTCTGTTGCAGCTCAAGTCAACTTTTTGCCCCCTAATTCCAGTGTCCTTAGGTTGCACAAATATTTTAGAGTCTGACTTACAGACAAATTGTAAATAAAATACCCAATGAGTGACCTCAAAAACATTTTGACAAAAGTCAATGCAGTGGAAATGACTATGGGTTAAGATTACCAATTATCCAGCTCTTTCTAGCCTGTTGACCACAGCAGGCTAGACCTTTCTGGTGCCAGCCTAAATTACAAAAGGGCTAAAATGGTTAAAGCCAAGCAGTCACAGGAGGCTACCTGATGAAATTGATCTTGAAATGTTAGCATAGTTTGGAGTGGTTGCAGATTTCTTTCTAATTTCCTCCCAGGCTGACATGGCACAGTGTGAGCCTCCAAAGTGTACTTTCTGAAAAGTTTTATTAGCAAATGTACTGATTTTTTTTTTGTAGTGCTGTGTTTCCTGTGTGGTCTTTAGAGAGTATACAAACTTAAAAATGAGAATGACCTCTTCAACTTCAAAGATTTTGGAAAAACATTACATAACTGGCCATCAAAAGAGAACTCTGTATTTTGGTTTTGAGGGAGCAGTAATAAATATTTCTGTAGCAGAGCCTTTCCTCAATTTTAATTTAATGTCAGTATATCAGAAATGGTTTATCTGTTAGTTATCTCTCAAAGAGAATGATGCTGTCCCCCAGAAAGTGTGTGGATTTCTCCAGGGTGTGATGACATTTATGTAAAATGCATATGCACAATGTGTATGCACAAATCTCCTTCAAGAAAATATTTATTCTAACACCTACTAAGTTTCTTCTTGAAATACTTAATTTTGCAGTCCACAAGAAAAAGCCTTATGTATTGACTGACAAACGACAAAATGTATTTTGGTAAACTCTGCCATGAATAACAAATGGAGACATTACAAATACATTACAAATGCTCTATAAAGAGAAAACTGTCTGACGGTATCAAAATTTTTATTTTTAAATCCTTCATGCCCCTCATAGGCAGAGAAAATTGAGCTGTAATAGCACTCCAGCACTACTAAAAGTTTCTATAATTCCAGTATGAATTCTTCGTGTCATTCTGGACTGTGATCTTGGGTCATTGAGTCTGTTATTGTGGAGAAGATAAGACAAAAAAATAATCTCTCTGTACCCTCTTTCCTTAGGTTGTAGCTGTACTTTCAACCATCCGTGGCCTGATGATGTTACCTCTTTTCTGAAGTACCCTGAGTACTTCTTGGAAGAGGAAGACCCCCTAAACAAAAAAAAAACCCAACAAAAAACCAAACCAAACCAAACCAAGAACGTAAAGTGGTTGCAATCATTTGAAATGAAGTGAAAACAAGATAGAGGAATCCACACTCCAAGCAGCCTTAACCTGGGAAAAATGCTGTCAGTTCAATGTGTTTTTTGACACAACTCTTTCTTTCGTCACAGAAGAAAAATGTGAGCAAAGAAGTGAAATGGCCTGCTCTTTCCTTTGTCTCATTCTGTGCCTGCACCTTCCCTGGAGGATGTTCACCAGGGACACAGTTTGAAAGTGGATGTGGAGGAGATGCTCTGAAGGAGGAAATGGTGTTCCTGGCAAACGTGAAGATGTCACCCTATCAACTGACAGCCATGGTCTTACAGCAATCTTGCTGAAAGGAGCCATTGAAACAGGTCTGTGCTGTGAATCTGTGTCTCTAAATGTGACATTGCTGGAAAACTGCTGAGACTATAATTTGTATGTTCAGCCTCTCTGAAGAACTGACAGAAAAGATGAGTGTAGCGTGAGCCTGCATCTGTGCTATTACGCCAGCTGTGTGTGTTTACCCCATGCACTTATGTACTAACGTTCTCGCAAAAGGCGTAAATACAATGAAAGTCAAAATAATGAACTCTGATTCATCATGCTTCATCCTGACTGAATCAGAGCAAGAATGTGCAGTTGTTTCTATCCTCAACTTATATCATTTGAGCTTAGACAGCAACCTTTATGAGGCCAAAACTGCCACTTAGACCTTCACTGAACAAAAGTACCTAAATAATGCCAGTGTCAGTAGCAATGAGAACAAAACTGAAGGAAATATGACTGAGGAGCCCATCTAGGAATGACACCTGGTAACCGCGGGCCTCAGAGCCGTGGGAGTAGACGAGATGGGACTCCGTGTTCACCTTCTGCTCTCCCTGTGTAGGCGCAGAGCTGGTTTTCTGCCTAAGAAAACCAGGCGTTCTGACTTGCAGTGTCCCTGCACAATCCTGCAAGGCCAGAGCTTGAAACATGCCGAATATTGCACTTCTTGCTAAGGCTAGTCAAAGACTCAAGGCAGATCAGAGGGTTTTTTCTGTCCCCAGACCGCTGTTTTAAAGTGGTATTTACCAATAAGAGATGCTGAATGTTAACATTTGCATATGCATTGCAGAATAAGCAACACCTTCAAAAGCTGTAGAAATTCTAAGTGAGTTTGAATTTTCACTGTCACTATCTTAAAAATTTTAAGTGTAGATATGTTGCATGTAGTTTAAGAAAACTTGTCTACTTGGAGGAGGGGAATACCAATGGGACTTGAATCCACGGTAAGGTTATTGCAAGTACCGACAAGTCAAAGAAAACAGTCTTGTATTTTGATTCATTTAAATCTTAGCTAATGTCTAAATGATGGCCACAATTTTTCCCCCATTTCTTTTGTTTTTCAATCCCAAACTTAGCAGAGTGCCATTCAGATAAACAAACAATAAAATTTCTCTAGGATGAGTACAAGCTGCATGTTAAGAGACAGACAGCTGTTACCCATGATTTATCGTTGGCCTGTAAAGTTGTATTGAGTGAGGTTTGCCCTAGATGATGGATTTGCAATCAATGACCAACATGCTGGAATAGGAAGCATGTCTACAAACACACAACATGCAAGCAAACTGGGATGCACTGCCACCAACTGGGGGGACAGGATAAGAATAAAAAAACAAACTGGAGAAACTGACAAAATTGGTTCTGAAAAAAAGGGAGGATGGAGTTAAGTAGAGCACAAAGCAGCTTCATAAATACAGGAGGGAGATGGAAGCTAAGTAGTATAGCAGAAATGGTATAGGAGTTATGATGGATAGGAAGCGAAATGCGAGCCAGTAGCGTTGTGCTATTGTGAATGAGGCAGACACCATAGGAAGGAGTTTTAGTAGACATGGCAAAACATATGAAATAATCCTTCCACTCACACGGCCTTAATCAGGGTACTGTGTTTCATTTGCACATGGCACTTCCAGAAAGCTGTGGACTAATTAGAGCAAGGCAAGAAGAGAACAACAAAAAAGTTCAGAGCTTTCAAAAAAAATGTGATATGCAAGAACTTGGAAGAAACTGAGTTTTTTAACTTCAAAAGAGATAGGGTGAATACAGGGCCATGACAAGTCTTAAAAGATACTAAATGCTCCTGCAAAGCAGAAGGAAATTGTTTTTCTCTGTCTGAGGACAGTAACACAGTGCAAAAAACTGAAAAGGTTGTATTGTCTCTGCCCAGTGGTGGTTTTTAAGAATAGAGCAGATATAGATAAACACTTCTCAAGAATGAGAAAAAAGTGCTCATCCTGCTTTGGGTCAAGTGAATAGACAAGATGACCTCTTGAGGACTTCTTCAGGCTATTTTCTAACAGCCATAGACAGTTTGGAGCGTGTAGCTGTGATCTCATGGAAACGGAGAGGAGCTATGTGCTTACCTTCTTTGCACTTGGAGCTGGGTGTGCAGTTCTTTTGGATTCCTTTCACATCCCAGCCTCTTTGTTTTGGTGATTTGAACTACCGTTAGGCAAGAAAAAATATTATTTTTGTACCCTCACTAGAATTTGTCAGATTAGAATAGGGGAAAAAAGATACCATGTAGGTCACAGGAAACCTTCACGCTTCTGTGAAAGTTTTAAAGTTACCAGCATATGAGTTTGGGGCATTATAGCAGAAGTACAGATTAAGCTCCTGCTAAATATTCATTTTAGAATTGCTAAATTAAAAGTCATTGGTCCTAGAAAATAAAGGACTAGCAGACAAGAGGAAAAACTTTACTTTTAGGACTTTTAATGTTAGGAGGAGTGTTTTGTGATACAACACTTTATGATTATTCTGTGTAAACTGATATAAAGGAAAAGCATTCAGACAGATACAGATTTACCAAGGCAAGCTAAGAAGACTAGGAAGGGTGTGTGCACTGAATCCAATCCTCTGTCACATGAGTCACTGAGACCCAGTTCTCTGTTTTAATAAGAAATAGTAGTAACTTCTGTTGCTCCTCTCCCTCACCTGCCATTTTTCTTCCTTCCTCTCAGTAAGCTCTTTTCATGTCATTCCCACAGTCGTTCTAGTATTCCCTTTAGGGACGTGAGCTTGCCAAGCCTCGCTAAAGGTAGTGAGGAGCGAGGGTGAAGAAATCCTCCAGTGTTGCTTCTTTCCAAAACCTGCCACATCTATGGTTTGTCTTCAGAGGACTGTTCAGAGCAGGGTGTCATGAAGTGACCATACCACAGGGATAAAGCAGCTCCTTTGTGTTTCTTTACCCTCTCTAAGGTAGCAAGGCCACCAAAAGGGAAAGGACAGCACTCAAATTGCAGAGCCACATAGCACAGCTCCATTTTCCCTGCACTGTATGTCCTGCCCCACCCTTTTCCCCTGCAAAAGACTGGTACCTCTTCAGGGTCCTTTTCCCTCTGAAATGAACATAATAAATCTGAATGAGCTATTGATGAAGCCAGCGCTCATGTCACCTAAAGACACCTCCAGGATAATGGCTATCGTGGACTAAGGTATGACAAGGTAGGCTTTTATTTGCATAATACCTCACCATTTACTTACAGCTTTTCAAGCCTCTGCCTTCTGGAGGCCTCAGCCCAGACCACCTTATTCTACTTAAACAATGATCTGTCTTTTCTGTATTTTTGTTAAAACTGCATAACTGAATTAAAATTAATTATTTTTTTCAGATGATCTACTCAAGTGTGCTGAGCAAGGCCAAGGCAGTGCTATGTAAAAGATGTTTGTTTCATGTGATTTATGGTTGAAGGCAAGGTGTGAGCGATATCCTTAGCAGGACTTTACTGACACCATTGTCTTAATTTTTTGTGAGAAGAGCTTTAGGCAGTCTAGTCTATCAGGGAAAACCACAAGAAAATCAATGGTATTTATGTTTTCTAGCTTGTAAATATAAGAACGCCTTTCCATGTATCATCATGGTTTCCTCATGAAGGATGAGCATAGGGTCTGCATCCGTTATGTCACTGTTGCTATTAGTATTGTTCTTGCTAACACTATGTTGGAAATGTTTATAGTCATTTAGGATATATATATGCTTCCACTAGCGTAAGTTGATATCAGTGTTCATTATGTTTCATAGCTCATTCTTCTTGCCAATAGTTTCTGAATCAATGTTTCTACTGCACACAAGATCATGTGCTTTGCACTGGACATACTGCACCAAAAACATGATCTCAGTAAGGAATCTCAGTGCTCTGTTGCTTTAGATTTGCCTGCTGCCTGGCTCCTTCAAAATTTGTTGAGATCCTCATCTCACACCTCATGCCTAAACTGCATCCCAAACCTCAGGAAGAAATCTCCCATGTGTGAGCAGAGGGGAGATATCAAGGTCCACAGACTTCCTGAACCATCTCCTCAGGCTAAATGCAACTGCTCTCATGTAGATGCAAATCTCTAGCATCTGAAACCATACCTTAGTAAATTTCATCAGGAAGTCCTGTAGACTCTAGCCTCCTCGTCTGGCTCCCGTTGGTTCCCCATCTTCGGCTAAATCTCCTCAGCAGCTTCTACATGGCTCCTTGTTTGCCTGTTTTCCAGAGTTTTTCTACTTTTCCTATGAGGCCACCAACCAAATTCAAGCATGAGATTAGGGCACTAGGGGACACATCTTGATAGTTAAGGCAATCCCAAAATGCAGCTCCAGGGTCCCTGGTGGATCTTAGCCCACAGTGTGTTGTACAAAGTCCAAGCCAGTGGAAATTAACAGTTGCTCAGACCTGTGCTTGTCTGTCAGTGGTGCAAAGGTACTCTTGAATCACAGGGCGAATGTATGTCAAGACTAGAAAGAGTGTGATATTCAGAAAGCGGGTCATCAGCTTTCTCTCCACAGAGGTATGGAGCAGAACTCCCCTCCAAGTCCATAGTATCTCTACTTCTACTTACACAAGAAATAAACTGACCATCCCCCACACTGATGACATTCCTAGAACACCTAGAACTCTTGAAGAGATCCTTTTTTTCCAGGTTTCCTTTCCCTGATTCATCAACCATCCCTCATTCCCCTCTGGGGACATGCTTGTCACATGCTCTTTCATTACCATCTGTGTTGTAGAAAGAGATTGTATTTCCTCTGAGCCCTCATGCCATCCGTGCACCACAGCCTGTATACACAGGCAAGGTAATTGCTAAAAGAAGGCCACATCTGCAACGGGCTCTACTTTCACAAAGGTGGGGCCTTGATTCCATTCCCTTTCTTAATTGTCAGTGTTTGGTAAATACAGAAATTAATGCTGACATGCAAAGGGTGCTCTTGGGATTGCTCTGGGCAAACTCAGAGTGTCTTACCTCCCAAGACCTTTCATTAAATAGCCTTGGAGCAGTTATCTCCCAGCATTGATTTTTTTTGTGTGCCCCCACTAAATGCAATTTCAGCTGAAGTACAGGATTTTAACGTATGCATAATGGGAGCTTGTTCTTTTGTTCCTATGTGTGTGTATGTGTGCATAGAATCAACAGAGAAAGATGGAATGGGAGAAAGCAAGCATGAAGCTTGTGTTAGTAAACAAAAATCATGTAAAAATCACCGCTGCTGCTTTCAGGAGACAAGTCCATGGATGGGGAAGCATACAGAGCGCTTTACCTGCCTTGTAGCTAGAGCCAGAACTCAGACTTATATTCCATTTGCCTCAGAGCTTCAGCCCAGCAACATGGCAGGGACCAAAAGCAACGGTGGTACAGACAGCTATTCCCCAAAAAGCTCAGGAGCTCTGGTTTTGCTTTAGTGTTTTCCCAGGCCAGAAAAAGCCTGTAGGCTTGTTGTGCACTTCTGGATAGAAAAGGCCCGAACACCAGCCAATGGCCCTCATGCGATAACCCACTGTACAGTGCTGGTGTCTGCAGACTGTCCTCTGACCTCAAGCAAAGACGCAAGCAGCTGAAGTTTGATATCAGCTACTTCTACACAAAAAGAGAAAGCAAACATTCCGTCTGTCAGCCCTCAGAAAAAAAGCAAGACAAAAGGTCTCCAATGCATCTTCCAGGCCAGATGGGACCCTTACCGCCTGTTCCACCTGAAGCGGTGGTGAAGCCCTCAGCAGCTGTCCTGTGGAAAAACCCAGGGGCTTGTGAATGCAGACTCCATCCCTTGCTTTCGCCCATCAAGCACTGGGCTGGAAGCATCTGCACTAGAAAGGAGAGAACTATAGCCTCACACTTTGACATCTACACTCCATCCCGTAAAAGCCTATTATTTAGGATTTATGTGAGTGAAGTGAAATTCATCCCCTGTGGAACATTAGCCAAATCCTCATTGCTTTCTCTCCAATTTTTACGTAAATCCAGATGTTCTGATGTACTGAGAAGAACAGGCTCAATCTGTTGTACAGCACATATGTGTGCTCTCTATTCCTTTGAAACTTCAGAGGTAAGACTGGATTTAAGACAAACATGATGTGGATCTGTACAGAGACAAGGGCATTCAAGAAATCCTGCTGTCCTCTCTCATTTTGCTGTTGGCTCATCTGAGCCACCTGCCTTTCACTGTCAGAGCCTGGAGACTCCTCCTGGGAGGCCTGGCTCCTCGGGCAGTGATATGGCTGACTGAAGGATATTCTGGTGAAGAAGGGATCTGTTTTTGTCTTTTAGGTAAGCACAGAGATTATGTTCATTAAAGCATTGTGACCCAACTTAGAGGAAATGTCTCGGAGGTCAATGCAGATCCCTCTCTCTGTCTGTTGTGTTGTGACTAGAAGTGGATTTCACCATTTCCTACTGAGACAAAAGGGTCAGAAATAATGGTGGGATAATCAGAGGAACTTGGCTTTAGCAGAGTCAGAGCCTTAGTCAGATGTACAAGATTACAAGGCAAGAAAATGCCTCCAAAGGAGTTCAGTCTCCCAGTGGTATCTGTAAAAATGTCATTGCCCATCCTTCCAGCCATGCTCCCTCCTTCAGATGCTGTGCCGCTGATCATGGACATCACACCATACCTTCCAGGCAGCTCCAAAAGGTGTCTGCACTGCTGGGGACACCTTGCAAAGCTTGACTTGAAGCCTGTTGTCAGTCCAGGTATCCCAGGATGATAGGAGACCAAACATATTTTTTTTTATCCTCATCCTTGAAAATCTGAAATTCAGAATTGGATCCAGATTGTAAAGCATGAGCTTTGTTACCTATTTTCTATATGCCCTACCAGAGTGAAAGAGGGATGCAGTGGTACGGAAGTAAATGCAAGCCTTAGGAATCATTTTAGCTTTTGTTATCGTGGCCTGTCACAAGTCTGTTCTTCCTAAGGGTTTTGGAGATTTTTCCCCATTCCCTTTCATCTCAAGTCAGTCCATCAAAAGGATTCTCCCTCACTATACTAAAGCATAAATTCTAAAAACATCATCAAACATATACAATTTTTGTGTGCTTCACATGTAAACATTTCGTAAAGGCATTTATGAACAAAGGTGAATTTCGCCTCAAATGCAGACAACAGATTGAAGTACGTCCATGTGCTTTACAAAGGTCCTAAACCTTGAAAAAGTATCCTAGAAACTTTTGTAATCAAACCAAGACCTCTGGATTATATTCTCAGAATACATGGGAAAGAATATGATTTGGATTTGAAGCCTAAAGTTTCAGAGTCTCTCTCTCTCTCTCTCGGAGGTATATCACAGTCAGCAATAGTTACACATTTATTCATAGGCTGAATATAGTTCTTTGAATCATCTCCGTACATGAATTACCTTTGGCAGATGGTCGTCTCTCAAAAGAAGGCCATTAGTGAGTTCTTCCATGGTTACTGAGGGTTTGTCCTGGTGGGTCCTAACACAATTCAGCACAATTTAGCTGTTTTGCATACATGTATCCTAAACGTTTGCATAACAGTCTCCATGTAAAGAGTAGAAGCCATATGGGGATAATTGCAACATAAATTTCCCCTGACCTGAATTTCCTTATTCTCTATTAATAACCAAAATTCTACTCTTGACTTCTTCTCCTTGAGGCTGTCCTCAGCAACACCCCTACTCCAAAAGCATCACGGTGACGGCTGGGACTGCTGTCCCCCAGGGGACAAGCGCTGCCGTCTTGGTCACAGATGACAGCTACAGAGCCCTCTTCTAAACCCCCAACTCAAGGACTGGACACTCAGCTGGGCTTATGCATCCAAAAAGATGCAGCACAGGTCCATCACACAGGTTTCTTTATCTAGGGTACCACCATACTTTCAGGCATGTATCAGTGACAGTGTTATCCTCTCCCGCAAAAACCTGAAGAGTTCAAACTGCACTGTCCCTCAAAATGTAGTTAACTGGTTCCTCAGATGTGCTATTCCACATTCTTCTATTACTTATAATCTCACATTAGCATCTTTCATAAATCTTTAACTAATTAGTTACTTTATCCCTATCCTAAGCTCACATTAAAATGTCAGCTATTATCAGCATCAGGTGTCCAGTTCTTGCTGACACCTTAGTCTATGCACCTTCCTGCAGCATCACAAGTCTTGCTTAGCCCTGGTTAATCCTTTGATGGATTACAGACATCCTGTTCATTAATCTGTTCTCAGTTAAACTCTCACACTACTCATTATTGTGGTTGCCCAGGTACAATAATTACATTTCATATTTTTCAGGTTTTTGCTTTAACTTACAGTTGCAGTGAAATTTGTGGAGCAAGGGACAAGAGGCAGAGAGAGTGAAAATGAGCTATTTTCTCTGTAAATGATACTGTTAGTGATACAGTTAGCTGCTTTCCTGGTAGTTGGAAGGAGCAGAGATAAGTGCTCCAATGCTTTTTAAAGCTTTTAGCGTCCTGGGAAGAACTTCATCTACCTTTAACACTGTCACATAGCTTACTAGAAAGTTTTGCTGTCTGTGATCTATAAAGCAAAATAGCTTATGTGTTTGAAAGTTCAACTGCAATATCTCTGCTTTAACCACATTAATATCTGTACAATATAATAACAGTGGGGAAAAGTTACCAACTATGCAAGAATTACAATAGGCTGCTTCTGAGCAATTTCAGATGCTGTTTCTGAATTGTTATGAAAGTCATGAGGACATGACAATGATAGCTTGAATGCTGAACTCTTTATACCCTTTTCTGTCCCTTCAAAATTACATCAAAATTAAGTTATACAAATGAATCTCGGAAATCAGCAACATAAAAGGTGGTACTTCTCATCTCTTGGATCAGCTTCTCAAGTTAGTCCATCAGCCCCAGAGAGCGATAATATGTTCTGCCTGAGTGCATATGAGTGAGAAAATATTTTGGTTTTAAAATCTTCTTATTTTCAGATACATGACTTTTAGGAAAAAAAATTAATATCCTCATTCCCACAAACAGTCTTTGACCAGCTCTGTTGAGGGAGAAGACAATGCAAGCAGTAAAACCACATCTTGTGTGCAAGCAGACCCAATTACTCTTAAGCAAGTTCACAACTGAGATCTCTCTCCAGCCTAGATGATGCAATTATGTAAGTTTAATTTCACCTCTCTTGGTGTGTGAGTCCTTAAGTGATAATTGCATATCAGAAATCCTCTCGTTATATTCTCTACATAGATTGGCATTTCTGACCGTGAAAGAATATTTGAGGATAAATCACCGCAAAAGATCCCATTACTCTTTGGAATAGTATGAACAAGAGGCTGATAACTGTGCTCTAATGTCATCAGTATAGATCTCCCACAGTTACATTATCATCAAGGGAGCAATTTTGAGACTGTTTTCCTGATCAAAAGGAAAATTTTAAATTGCAAAAATATTATCGCTCCTTAAATAAGGATGTGAATGTCACTTAACATAATCAGAATTAGTTCATTTTGAAGCCATAGTTGTCATTTGGTGTACAATCTTCTCAAAATGGTAATAATATGTGACAAGAATTAGCAAAAACATTTTGAAAGCCCTTTATCAATGTCCTTTTTCCCTCAGTCCTGGAAGTGAACTGTTAGAAGCACATGCCATACTTCTATATACGCAAATAAGGAAGGTAGCAATAGATGCCACTTGATAAAAGTTGGCATCATTTGGAGGTTTTGTAAGACCAATGCATCTAGCAGCTGTGCACAGCAAACAGCATCCTCCAGCTGCTCTTTGCATTAGCATTTAACAGTATACTCCAATTTTTGGCTCCAGTCCTGCAAATTGCTGCATACACATGCAGAGAGTGTGTGTGTGTGTGTGTGTGCACGTGCGTTCATTTGTGCCTACTTTGGCACAAGTCCATCAGACCTAAACTGGAAGATGTCTGTCCAATGCTATCAAATTTACAAAGTGAGTGTTGTTGCACATAGCATAAATTTAAACCAAAAGGCCTCTGCCACTAATAACATTGCTTTGCACAATTCCATGCCTTTTTATAGGACCAAAATAATTTTTCAAACTTAATAAACCAGTGGTTGTTTTGCATGGGGCCTTGTATACACCGTTATGACATATCAAAGAAACTCAAAAGAGAGGAAGAGTGCCTCAAGAACTTGCTCTGTACATACAGAAAATTAGACAATCTAAAGTATTGTCTTAAACATCCCACTTCATTTTGGAATAGGTGTCCATTTGCTAGGACAGAAACTTGAGCATAGACGAGTTCTTTCTTGTCATAAATTTTAAGGATTTTCCTGAGGTCTAATTATCCACTGCCCAGTGCTAACTAGGTTTACACTTTGATAAGCTAGCAGTTTGCCTGTTGTTGCTGTCCCGCTTTGTTTTCCAGTTTTTTCTCTCATATATTCAACCCTTATCCTCCATAGAATGTGGCTTGGGGTACACACTCTAATGTATGCAGTTATGGAAGATTTGCAGAAAAAAACCCAAACCCTTTAAATGGACATTTTATCTCTTACCAGGCTGACTGGCACACCTTCCTAATCAGGGCACCCTCCTTGTCTGAGTGGAGGCACCAGTCTCACTGGCTGGAACCAGAAATATCAATGCGCCCATAGCTATATCGTTCATGTCTATGATAAACTGTAAGTATACATTTATATAGTACATAAAACATATTTCTGTTTATCCACTATGCGTTTATTCTCTATGTTTGTATTTATTTCTATTTTATGTTTATCTTAAATATGTTTATATTTATGTCCACGATTTTTCTTTCTTCCCACCTAGTTAGATCTGCTCACTTTGTAAACAGTATTGCTCCTACTGGTATTTTGACCAGTACTTTGACGTAGTATTTTGACCACTGGTAGTATGCATTACTGGAATTGGAACAACTATTTGGTTGCAATATTTGATGCAACAAGTAAGGAAGAAGCAGGGACATTTCTTCTGTATTATTAGAACAAGATGCACGCTCAGTTTTGTAGCTATTTTCAACTTCAGTCTCTTTCCCTTCGTTTTGCTGCCTTTAATTCTAGTTCCTCCGTACTGCATGACTGGTAAACCGACGCCTGCGATTCTGTCATAGCTCCCATCCTATTGCATGCTTATCTTTCAGGAAGAGCAGATGTTCCCATATGTGCCCTATCTTTATCCTCTGATGCTTTTGCTTTGCAAACAGAAGATTGTATTTCCATTGCCCTCTGTGTCTGGAGAAAAAGATACAGCACTAAGGAGATTTTCTGTGTTGCTAATCAATGGGGTTTGTAGGCAGCCAGGCTGATCCCTTTCCTACCTTGTCCCCATTACTACTATTCCCAGGTATTTTCCCTTGGCATTTGTTCTTTATCTCCTCTCCCCTCCTCTAAACTTCATTCCACCTGGTGTTTCCTTTCAGCTTCTTGGTCTGATGAAGTAACAAGAACTTGCAAAGCTGCACAAAAGGTATAACTCCATTCTGCTGGTTTTTCCCCCACCTTTACAGCACTGCCTCCTACCAATGCATGCTGCTGCAGAAAAGCTCTGGGCAGGACCTAGAGGATAAGCCACAGGACAGGTGCCATATGGGATTAACTCCTGCCTGCTCTCCACACAGGCAGATCCATGGCTGGGGGAGTGTGGGAGGGCCTGACACAGTTTTTTGGAGGTGAATACAAGCACAACTCCTTTGGGATGCACCTGCAGTCAAGGTGTGACTGCCTCCACTGCAGACGTTTGGTGGTCCAGTGCTCCCTCTATCCAAAAACTGTCCCTGTCCCTCCTTGTGATCCCTGAAACCATTCCCAGCACTGCTCTGTGCCGATGTCTTGTCAGCAGAAATCCAGAGTTTGTTCCTATGCAAGCTCCGATTCCACCCTTACTTCCACATCCCAGGTATCTCTTCTTCTTCAGCACATGGGGGCTAAGCACTGAAAGGTCTCCTGATACGGCCGATCTCAATGACAACACATTTCCTCATTTGTTAGTAGAGACAGTGTTGGGAGGCTTTGACATGTGAGTAAAGTTGATCTTAATTGTACGATATGGGATGTTTTGGGTCTTTGGCTCAGCTACTTGAATGCACTGGCCTGCTGGCAGTGGCAAGGGGTACAACACAACAGGACTGCATCTGCAGAGCAGTCCACGGGATTGCAGAGGACTGAAGTCCGCACTACATACATTACAGGGGCTTTATTTCGTATTAGCTGTAGGCTGGGGCTATGGGCTGTACACCCATTAGTGGCTGAGACTCATCTTCTTCGTGCTCTGTTTCCTTGTTAGAGTGCCTGCCATAAGAACCAAACTGCGGTAAATAGGGGCAAACAGGAAACCTACTTCAAAGCACAGATCCCAGCTGAAATATTATGAGAATATAGACTCATTTAAAAACTTATAGCAACCGAAGTTTTCCCTTGGACTATACAGGATTTTGGGGTCTAAATACTCTTCCAGATCTATCTTTAGCTGCTATTTCTCATTGCCATCATTTACTATAGAATCCTTTTGTTCTGATATTTATTCCATAAAGCATTTCCAGATACAGCTGGCATCAGGAATGCTGCACAAAATAAAGTCATATTGGAGATTTCTTTCATAAATAGAACATAAGCCCAATATTATTCCTGCCTAGGCTATTATGAAAAGTTAGGCCTTTTATGAAATTTCCATAACATAACAGCTTAAACTGACTTCTGCTCTTTGTGTTATGGTAGGGAATACACATACATGGCAGGGCCTCATCTGGTATTCAACTACTGCACCCAGCACCCCCTCCCACAAAGGATATTGCAGAATTAGACAGGGGTCAGAGCAGGGCACTGAAAATTATTAAGCACATGAGAAAACTGTTTAGGAAGATAGATTAAGAAGACTGGGATTGTTTATTTGTGAAAGGCTGTGACTAAGAGGAGACATGATAAGAGCATTCAAAATAATGAAAGTTACAGAGAAAGCAGAGCAGAAACCTCTATCCTTCCTGTCTCATAACATGCATGACAATGCAGCATTCAAAGAAATCAAAAGGTGGCAAATTCAGATCTGATAAAAGGAAATATTACCCTATACAAAACATAATTAGACTGTGGAAGCTATTACCACTCACTGCCCCGCTGGCCAAGAATGTAGTTCAAAGTTTAAGTTCAAAAAGAAAAGAGAATGCATTCTTTGTATAATAAGCTATATAATAATAACGCAAAAGGTGAAGAAAAAGGTGTCAGAAAATCTTAAGTATTTCAGAGATGCAAACTGTTCAGTAACTAATAGGACTAACTAGGATAAGATGGGCCATGCTGTTTCCTATCTGCTTTTCACTGGTTTCGTTAACCTTCCTGAAAGCACATGGATCAGCCTCTCTCACAGTGCATCCATCTGGCATTACATATGGAAAACAAAACACAGGGCACCTGAAATTAATACGTCAGGCTGTGAACTTCAGTGCTAAGGACCCTGCAGTTACCACTGTCTTTGCCTGCTTAGCCGCAGAGTGAGGGTAACTGCCAGCATCATCTTAAATTGTCTTGGCTCCATTTACCACAGCTTATCTGGATGCACTCTGAGACAATATGAGGCAAAATACTGTCATACCTATCTGGTTGTCACTTCATGCATATTTCATAGTCACAGAAAAGGTCTTTTCCGCTCTTCCTGCTGATACCAGTTTGAGGAGAACCAGATCTGGCTTTTACAGCTTGAGATCCTTCACTATAAGTATCCCTCATAACAGCCTCTCCAACATGAGGTCCATAGCCTTCCGCACCGCATGGACATGCAACAGCAGATACAAGTGAGAAAAAAGGCCCTAAAGCTGCAGCAGAAGATAAAAGTTGCAGTTATTTTGCATGGAACTTAAAGATTTTTATCAATTCAGAATCCTGAAGGACAGCAATTCAATGGTGTTCTCGATGCAGTGCTTTGGGAGAAGGTAGGGAGGTAAGCAATGACTTGCTCCTGCACAGTGTACGTTAAAGCTAGCATCAGCCAGACTCTCTCTGTCAAACTATTTTATTAATATTAGCATGCAGATTGCCTGGTGACCACAGTGCAATTAAATAGGTGTCTGAGAACAAAGGAGTGAAATAATAAGGTAAATAATCATTTGCTTCTTCCATTGTGGGTGCATGGAACAGCTTGAGATAACTCAAGCTACTTGAGACTACTGAGTCTTACCCTCAATCATTGTTGAGTGACTATTCATTTTAGAAAAATACAGTGAAAGACCTTGACATATTTTAGACCATTCCATATATTACATTTATGTACATGTTACATATTAGTGATTACTTCAGTACAAGTTATTTTGATCTGCACCAGAATAATTAAGAGTTATTTAACTACTTAAAGTTTTTTCTAAATATGGTTCAGTTTTTTAATCTGCTTCTCACTTTGGAGCAGATTTTGGTGATTATCAAGTATTTGGTTTATAGATTTCATTAATGAAAAACTCCATGAAGTCATTAGTGCTTTTGTAACAGAAATCAGAATATATTTTTAAAAATCATAACTCAGACAAAATGGGCACTATTTCATTTAGAATACTTAGAAATAGTTGTTTTCAACTCCAATTTTAACTGGAATTTTTTTTCATGCCAGAAACAAAATTACCACTTTAATCTTTTGACTGGCTCTGAATGAAAGACAAGTAGACCAGGGAAAATTGGTTTCAATCAACCATATGGTACAGTTGAAATAGAGTAATTTTCCAAATCAGCCTAAGGATCTTGGGCTGAAATTCAGGAGTTGTCAAAGTACGGGAGCAAATGAGGTTGAGAATTAGTGTGTCAGACAAATGCTTCTTAGAATCTCAGCTCCTCCTTTTTAGACTAGACTAGACTAGACTAAACTAGAATAGAATATTTCAGGTAGAAGGGACCTACAATGATCATCTAGTCTAACTGCATGACCAACTCAGGGCTCAGCAAGTTAAAGCCTGTTTTTAAGGGCATTGTCCAAATGCCTCTTAAACATCAGCAGGTTTGAGACATTGACCACCTCTCTAGGAAGCCTGTTGCAGTGTTTGACCACCCTCTTAGTAAAGAAATGATTCCTAATGTCCAGTCTAAACCTCCCCTGATGCAGCTTTGAACCATTCCCACACATCCTATCACTGGATTCCAGGGCGAAGAGATCAGCGCCTCCCTCTCCGCTTCCCCTCCTCAGGAAGCTGTAGAGAGCAAGGAGGCTGCCCCTCAACCTTCTTCTCTCCAAACTAGACAAACCCAGAGTCCCCAGATGCTCCTCACAGGACATGCCTTCCAGCCCTTCCACTAGCTTTGTTGCCCTCCTCTGGATGCATTCAATGACCTTAGCACCCTTCTTAAATTTTGGGGCCCAGAACTGCACACAGTGCTCAAGGTAGGAGGCTGCGCCAAGGCTAAATACAGCAGGATAATCACCTCATTTGACTGGCTGGTTGTGCTGTGTTTGAAACACCCCAAGATGTGGTTTGCCCTCTTGGCTGCTAGGGCACACTGCTGACCCGTATTGAGACTGCTGTCAACCAGCACCCCCAGATCCCTTTCTGCAAGGCTGCTCTTCAGCCTTTTTTTCTCCCAGTTTATACTTGTGCCCAGCATTACTCCATCCTAGGTGCAGAAATTAGCATTTGGACTTGTCAAATTTCATGCCATTAATCATTACCAGATGCTCCAATCTATCTAGATCCCTCTGCAAGACATCTTGTTGCTCAAGAGAGTGAACAGCACCTTGCAGTTTGGTATCATCAGCAAACTTGTTAATGGTGCATTCAACTCCTGCATCCATATCATTGATAAATATATTGGAGAGAACTGGCCCTAGAATTGAACCCTGAGGAACACCTCTAGTGACCTGTCACCAGCGAGATATAGCCCCATTCACTACAACCCTTTGAGCTCTGCCCTTCATCCAGTTCTTCACCCAGCACACCATGGGTGTCTGGGTGCACACAGTTGATCAACTTGTCCAGAAGGATGCTGTGAGCAACAGTATCAAAATACAGAAAAACTACATCCACCACTTACACTTCATCCACTGAGTGGGTGATGTTGTCATAGAAGGATACCAAATCAGTTAAACAGGACTTTCCCTTTGTGAGTCCATGTTGACTGTGCCTGATGATTACGTTATTCTTTAAATATTCTTCATATTTTTACCAGGAACTGAGGTTAGACTAACAGGTAATGGTTTAGTTTTTTAAAAGTTCAAAAAAGTGAGAAGAAAGTGTACTTCAGTCTGTTATTTATGATAAGCAGATATCACAGACTGTTTCCAAGAGTGGCATTGACATGTTTTTTCACCAGTGAATGATAAGGTTTTCTATGGGAGCGAGGCCCACATAATGTTGCTGAAAAAAACTAAATGCTTTGGTTTTCATTTTAAATGAATGAGGGAAGGCTCCTGCATGCTGTGTGCAGGGTAATCTGCTCCACGGTGCCACCTGAATGCAACTGAGATCCACCATCCCTATCCAAGTTAGTATTTGTCGTAATTAATGAGTAGATATCATACATGGGGTTATTTTTTCCCCTGATTCAGAGAAAGTAACTTTTTCTTATAATACCATAGTTCATATAAACAACCACAATGATAATCTGTTCTTTAGAGCCAACACTTTATCTATCGTCTCTTGAAAGAAGAGAGAGAGGAAGAAAGGGATAATTCCCATTCATAGCAGTTTTTCTCACACTCAGCGCTTTCTAAAACAAAATCAAACTGTTGATCTCAAGCCACCTGGTAGTATTCTTTAAAGAAGTCTTCCCAGTGTATTTTCATACCCACCCAGAGAGATGGAGTTCCTGGAACACTTTATCAGTTCAATGGGAACTGGGAGGCTAAGACATATAAAAGACACAGTGTTCTTTCAGTCAAATTCTTCCTGTTTTGATAACACCATCCGTTATGAAAATAAAAGGTCTTCAGTTTCTGCTGATTCAGGGTCTTGGACTAGCTGTGTAATTCAGACTCCACTTTGAAAGAGAGATCTCCATCTGCATACACAGACAGTGAGAATAAATGGGAAGAGGAGCTGGTTCTTATATATTGTTTAAACATTTTGATAACTTTGGGGAAAGCCAGTCTTGAATTAAGTCAGGAAGTGATATGAAAAGCAGCTCAGACCTTGCTGTATGCCTCTGATTTATTTTTATATGTGGTTGCCAAAGCTATTAAAATAATGTCAAGCATGTAATGATAAGCTTTAATAAGATATATCTGACAATGGAATAGCACCTAAAACGATGAAATATCATGGTGAAGTGCATTATGTGCTATAATGCACCATTAACAGCTGCTGTATGCCAGCTACACAGCGAAAGGGATGCTATGGATTATCAATGAAACACTTTCAAAACACTCAATGGCACTGCTTCTCCTCAGTCTTCTGCCAGTCAGCCACTTCAGGGAGAGTCAGGCATTTTTGTCAAACCAGAAGATTACCTCCTGGGGCTAGGGATAAGGCACGTAAGTAAACTCTTGTTATGGGAAAATTTCACCTGGAAATGTGGATTTTTCGTTACAGATCTGGATCAGGACTTTATACATCTTTTTTGTATGTAGCAGCACTGAAGCCACCTGAAGCAGCTGAACACTTTTACTTCACTGCACAGTAAGATTTCAATACCACTAAAACCAGAGTGCATATACCTTTACTGATGATCTGAAATGCATGACTTAGAATTTTTAATATACTCGGTTTAGCACATCATCAGAAAACACACAAACCCACTGGCCCCTTTCTTTTATGGCTCTCACTTCCACCTTCCTGGTGAACTGCCTTGATCTCTCGCTGATCTCCTCATATCCTATATAAAGTATGGATTATCTCATGTCAGATCTCTGCCTTAGGAAAAAAAATATTAAACCTTCTTTTGAGTCTTTAGATGCTTTTGGAATTACCTGAGACAGCGACAAGTACTGCAAATGTGAATCTTAAAATTAGAACAGCAGGTCTTCAATTTAGCTTAAGGAGGATTAAAAGTGTCGTTGAGGCAGTGTACACCCTTTACTGATAATGCCTTTGGAAATTAAACCCAGCTGTGTATCCCTCACAGCAAGTTTCCTCCTCCAGCTCTCCAAATCCCTCCATGACTCTGCCCTTTCCGCCTGTGAGCTGTTGTCCTTTCCTATCGCAGAGCTGACATCCTTACTTTGTTACCTGAAGGTCCCCAAGTCCTGTCTGCTCTGGTGCCCCGTATCCAGCACTTCTTCATCACTGCGAGGGTCTCTGAGCTCACCTTCTTCATGGCTCTTCTCACCCCCTGCCTACACCAGTGGAGAGACCTGCTTATGAGGGAAGAAGGCTGCTGGCATTTTGCAATACCAAAAATTTTGCGCACATACCTATAAGCAGAAACAGTCTGCACACCGTGGATTGCAGCCTTCCCTCCCTCCTGTGACAGCATTTATTTCCCACAGCTTTGCAAAGTGCCTGGCACAGCAAGCTGCCATCCTTTGGAGCAGCTGTAAATACAAAGTGGGTGTGGGAGCAAACTCTCGTAGGAATTTAGCATTGGGTTAGCTAGTCTGTAATGAAAGGTGAGGGCAAGCGCTATTATTCATGTGTAATTTTACTGTGCGATTTTTTCCTGCCCATGTCTGATCTCCGTTGAAGGCAGGGGTCCTGTCCAGGCTGCAGAACGCTCTCTGGATTTGCCCTGCACCTCCTGGCTTCGGGGTCCTGCTGTACCTCATGCAGGAATAAGACCAGGGTTGTCAAGAAAGTCTACTCAAGGAAGCTGTTGGGGTTCTTCTGTTAGTTGCTTTGAAAGATCATTTGTCTGACTGACCTTCCAGCACTAGAGGGATTTAATTTTCTTCACATACAATTCCAGTATTTCTATTTCCTGTACACGGTGTGGTTCAAGTGCCAGTATAGTTAGTGCTACATCCTAGAAGATGATGATATGCATGGGAGTGAGGAGATTAAATCCTTTGAGGGTAACCACGATAAACACAGACGGGGTTTATAAGTGAAACAAGTCTGGGGGGTTGGCTTAGTCTCATTGAAGGAGCAGTCACATCCAACAAACATCTCTTGGAATGAGCTGTAGTCTCTAATCATGAAAGCCCAAGGGAAAGAAGATTGACAAAAATGGAAAGATTCAGAGAAACTGGGCAGTAAAAATTGCCCAGCATCTGGTCTCATTCTAGCTATCTTTGTCAGTCCCTGACCCGTACAAGCAGCAAAGCTGAAACTAAATTTTGAACTAACAGCGTTTTGTAAGAGAAAAGGAAAAGCCATATAGCAGTTAACAGCTATTCAGATTAACAGTTTAAGTACATTTTCTTCAGATGTGGCCAAATAGCAAAGCGGTGACATTTGTTAATAGAAACTAACCACTCTTTAAAACATGCTGTCTCTACAAGGAATATAAATAATCACAAGGGCAAATTTGCCACAAATTACATACTACAGTAACACAGTAAGTGGGCTTTTGAACAACAGGGTATTAACTTTTCTGTCTGAAAAAAAACATGCCCCAGATTTCCCTTGAAGGTAAGGTATGGGATATGTCACATAATTTGTTTTTCTGAAGTCCTTGATCTTATCCAACAGGAGGCAGTTTGCACTCCTATTGTCTTATAATGTGCTTTTATGTTTTGGTAACCATCCTGTGAAATATAAGAAGACAGGCTTCAGAAATCAGCCTGTTTTAAATAAAGATCAAGGCAAGAACAAACAGTGGATCTGAAAGTTTCATTTCACCCTAAATATGCAATCTGAAGAGTTCAGGCTTCATTCGCTAATTTTTTTTTGTATCACTGTAGCTCATTCACATATGATGCTACATTAAGTAGTTCAATCCATAGTGAAATAACACTGTCGATAAATGGCAGCGAAAAAGGAAAAGTTGGGTTATTCTTTCCTTGTGGGAGCAAAGGTGCTCACAGAAGAAATGAGGATGAAAAATCATGTCTTCAGTCATTCCTGTTACTTAGGCCAGATTTGCAAAAGGTCTTCCCAGCACTTTTAAAAGCCTCAACACTGTTTTTATGGAGAGGCATTGGATCACCCCAATGTAAAATAGTAATGTCAGGGATTTGGCAGTTCCTCTCCCTGCAGTTCTCTTCCCGCCCCCCATACTTTTATGTTACTGTTACAAAAACTGTCCAGGTTTCCCTCCAGCTTTTCATTAAGGCAATGGAAATTTCCCGAAATGCATACCTCTCTGATTGTCAGGGGACCAGCTAGCTACCCATGGCCTGCAGGAGTAAGATCAGGAAAATAACTGATATTTTAAGGAAAAAGAATTGTGAATTTAACAAGGAGTTTTCCTTGACCTGAAACAAAATGTTCAGCTCAATTCTGGGTATTTGAATGTTTTTCAAGTATCATTGCTAGATAAGTTTTGAAACAAAATGTTGTTCTAGAGTGAAAAATTGAAACATCTCACTTTGAAAATGTCAAAACACTATGTTCCAGAAAAGATCGCTTTTCTTTGAGCTTGAGCTACTTGAAAAAAACTACAGACAAATTCAAGAATTATTTTGGACATTCCAAACCTTCATTTTTTTGGCAGACCTAATTCCAACCCTAATATTTCACATAACCAGAGACAGCAGTATAAGCACAGCAACATTTGAATTTACATACTGTGAGCTCCCCTGAGTGCCCCTCAAATTTTGGGTCCAGCTTTTCTGATGCCAGTAGACAAATTTCAGTTTTCTTTTCCTATTTTTTTTCCCTCATTGGACAAGTGAAAGGATGTAAGGTAATGTAATTTGAATGTCAATTAATGTACTCAGGCTGGAAATTGCTTCATGTCTTCAACAATTAGATTAAATAGCTATTGTCAGCACTATGAGGGAAGAGCTTTCTTGTTTTAAATATGGCTCAGTGAAAACTGCTGGAAGTAAAAGCTCTCAGTCTAAGTCTTTTGTTTTCCCTCACCAAACACACTTGTGTTTCTCTGAAGAGGAACAACGTCCCCCACCACGAAATATTCCCAAGCAGCCGATTCCCTGATGTTATCTTTGGATGCAGCAGCTGACTGGCAGCTCCAGCGCTGCTACGGGCAGCAGGAACTTTTCACACTTGCTCATGGCACTGTCAGGTTCCTCAGGATGCCTCCAGCAGCACGAACTAATCACCTCCCTGGGTGTGCAAGATGGTCAGAAGATGCAGCATGGATCCCACCAAATCTAATGCACCTGCTTGAATCCTTTCAGGAGAAAACTCCAATTCACCAGTAACTAACTTTTTGGAAGTCATAAGAAGGACCCTGCAGACATGTATTCTTAATGACTATTTCAATAATTAACTGGCTCAAATAGTCTATGAAATACTGAAATTTTGCTGCTTCCGGGTATAAGTTCCTGTTAGTTGCATAGTTTAGGCTTGCAGAAGACTGATGTCAAAATCTTGCCTTCCGTAATACCTGTATTTCTTTTGAAATTATTCCTCTTTTAAACTGTCAGAAGTGAAGACTTATACATGTGCTTGATTTTGAAGTTCATCAAGCCTATTGAAACTGAGGGGCATAGAAGTAAAGTCAGGCAATTCTTTGGAAGATGAAGGCATGAAGAAATAAAATACAGTCTAGTAGCTCAGGTCTGAAGGACATTCAGAAAGACACAGTTTCAACTAGAAAGTCTCCTCTGTGGACTTTTCTTTTGGCCAGGGAGAAGCTATTACAGCCCAGACCCTGACAGTACTGGCCTGTCTCTTTTTTCTCGTAGCTGTGTCTTTGAACGAAATGATAGAAATAGGAGGTCTCAATTTACAAGGGTTTTTTGAAGGTGGGTAGAAAAATTTTGCAAAATGCTCCAACATTAAAATAGAGAGAATTACACAAAAAACTAAGATGGGTGGCTGTGCAGGTCTGGCAGATTTGCATGACTTCTACCAGCTGCAACCCTCTTCAGCAGCCACACATACTCCTATGCCGTGTGGGAGTCTGGCAGATGCCTGGGGCCAGGGTCTTTCAGTGGTGTCTGGGGACAGTACAAGAAGTAACGGGCACAAACTTGAGCTCAGGAAGTTCCACCTAAACATGAGGAGGAAATTCTTTACTTTGAGGGTGGCAGAGCACTGGAACAGGCTGCCCAGAGAGGTGCTGGAGTCTCCACCTCTAGAGACATTCAAACCCCACCTGGACGCGTTCCTGTGCAACCTGCTCTGGGTGACCCTGCTCTGGCAGGGGCTTTGGACTGGATGATCTCCAGAGGTCCCTTCCAACTCTGCCATTCTGTGGTTCTGTAACCCCACTGGAACATGCAGACAAATCTAGGCAAGGATGATGCTTACAGTGACCCTTGCATATGTGCTTTGCTTCCTTCTGACATCAAGAATTGGTTTAGTAAATGTAAAATATTGCCCTGATTTTAATTTTCAGGTCCTCTAATGACACAGAGGCTATTAAAGCTATTTCTTGGGAATTTTGTTTGTGGATCAGTTTACAAGGTGGTTTGGGTTTTTTTCTATCAGTTGGGAAATACCTTCATGCCTCAGTTGTTGCTTACTCAGAGCTGACATGATTTAAGTGTAAAGTTACAATCCATTTAATGAATACTATCAAATAGGAAATGAGAAATACACTCTCTGATGCTATTGCAGACATATGCATTGCAGCCAGGAGGCACAGATTGCACTTAGTCTTCATGCTTCACAGGGAGCGAAGAAACTCCTTCTCTATCTTTGTCTTTTGGAACAGAAATTTGACATCCTGTTTTATTCATTATTCCTGATGTGAGAAAAGCTATTACTTTCCTTTCAGGACACAAAGAAAGTGTAGAGTTGGCACTAGTAAAGCTGGGACTTTTGAAACTCACACAAAAGGGACATAGTTTTACCCAATGTGTTACAGGTAAATCTCTGGAAAGAACAGCAGCTTTTCTTCAAAGTCTTTTGTGCAAACCATTGAAGATATTTAATTACAAGCATGTAGTCAATGCAGTTACATATACATATATAAGTTCACACCATGCACACATAAACGCTTGTGTTTTTTACATGTTTGAAATCATACTCAACGGTGCTGTTGGAACATAGCTACTCCACTCTACTAATATTTCTGTGATTGCAGGCTTAAAAGCTTATTTCTGAGAAGAGATTATGGGCCATTGCAATGATAATGGTCATCTTCTGAAGTGCGTTGCTGTGTCCCCTTCAAAATAATTAGGATTCTGACATGCCTCCGCAGCAGTTGGCTAAAACCCCTGCAACTTTTTAGGATGCCAAACGCAGTTAGACACAGGTAGATTTTCCCTGGAGGCAGTAGGTGTCTAGCCCACAACTGGGGATAGCAAAAATATTAATTAACTTCCACAAAGCCAGCTGCTTTGTTTATAAGCAATGAGTTTTTATGCTGGGTGAGGTAGCTGATCTGCTTCATCAACTTGTTGCTTTTATTGTAGTAATATGTCAGTATTTTTCATCATGGTAATCCTTGTCAGGACCGATGGTCATATGGAAGTTGCAGCTTCAATTAGAACAGAAAGCCACATAGTTCTGTATACACTAAACCACGTAATTGTGAATAATGCATTTCCTATCACTCTGTGCCCCTTCTTCTCCTCCCACCTTCTATTCCTGTGTCTTCCTTTGCTTATTTTTTTTCTTTTTTTTTTTCCCCATTATGTACACAGGATAACAATAATTCCTATATACAGGAGTGTCCTGGATACTTTATGTATGTCATATACATGTAGTAAAGTAAAAGTAAAATGGCTTATAAGCATTTTGCTGTTTCTTAGTACATGGAAGAATTTTCAGCCATTAGCCTCTTCTTCTGTAGCTCAAGACCAACCCAAAACCAGTCACCTAGACTGTTCTTTATGATAGGTATTTTCTTAGAGCCTGTCACATCTTCCTCCTCCTGTTACCACAAAACATGAAAATCCCATTTTCCTTAGCTTCGTAGTCCAGTCTGAAGCCACAGTGGGTCCTGATGCAGCAGATGTGATTAATCACTGGTCAGACTCACTGAAATCAGTGGGACTGCTCACATACCACAGGTGGGCACCTAACTCAATATAATGTCTTGGCCCACTGCAAGCATGTTTTGTGTCAGGCAACTGAATACAGCAATGTACCACGCCAGGACAGTACTGTACTAACCACCTCTGAAGTTTAGGCTTCATGTCAGAGCAGGAAATCTGGCAGTTTCAGGAAAGCCCTGTAACACTTGGGTAATTTTTTCCAAAATTTATTTTCAAGATCCAGTTAATAATTGTATTCCAGAAGAAATCACAGACGGGTTTATTTCCTGCTTGAAAATATTACATGCCTCTAATCCTAGAAATACAGTTGACTAGAGCAGGTAATATCAAGACTGCAATTAAACTGAATTCTCTCCTTCCATTTTGATCCATTTACTTAATATATTCCAGGTATGGTTTTGAGTGCAGCTGAAAGACATATTTTTTGAAGACAAAATGCTCCCTTTCCTCCAATTACATGGAGTGCTTTTTGACTGAAGTAAAGAAGTGGGAAGGCAGGCCTCTTGCCACAATGTCCTTCTTTTATTTAGGAACATTATTTACTGAGTACTGATTCACATTTTGAGAGAGGCGGTCTTCCTCCCTTGCTTATTATATAAAATTGCTTTAGTACTACAGTGATAGAGTGAGACAGATGCTAGATTGCTATGCTCTTTGCCACTGTGATCAGCTGTGTCATGGCAATATCCGTGACACAGGATATATGTTCTAAGTGTGCCCTTAGAACATTAGCATTCACTGTTATATTCAGTTTATACCTTGACGCCTATTTGTTTTCCTGGAAAGGGGAATTTCTGGTAGAAAATCTGTTTTTAAATTGCTAATCAATGTGAAAAAAAAAAAAAGGAATTTATTTATTGTCAGAAACTTGTTAGGATAGTGTGGATTAGATGTGTGTGTGTCTATATGTATGTGTGTCTATAAATATGTACATAAAATACATAGCATGAAAATGTTCATATATATGTGTATGTACATACACACATACATGTATATGTGTGTGCATAGATATATGGATATAAAATAAATGCTGAGAATGTCTACTGACAGATGTTGTATATGAGGTGCTGTACTGTAAGTGCTTCACTACAGTTGGCACTTATACACAAGATGACCAGGTTTAATCTCCATACTCGGCAGAGACACAACAAATTGGGACTTAAAAAGGGTGGCATCGCTGTCTGAGGGTGACCTGCTCCTCTCTTGATAAAAAGAAGCCAGTTGAGTCACCAAGAGGTGCCAAGAGCTCCAGGTTAAACAGCTGTCAAGCGGTGTGGTCCTGCATGAAATTACCATGAGATGGTCTCTCTCCAAAGGAGGTTTTAGACTCACAGACCCATGGAATGAACCTGCTGGAAGGGACCTCCGGAGGCTGTCTGGAACCCAGTGGTTGAGGACCCAGTAGAAGGGCTTAAGGGAGCATATTGTTGGGGATTTCACCTTCCAAGGACGCCTGCCTCTCCTTGTTGCCCTGAAGACGACAATGTTTCTGGAACATATTTTAACATTTTCGGATACAGTTGCATACAGACACAGGCATGCATATGTTAAGACATAGTGTTCCTCTGGGGCTCATAACTTTGGTTTTAGACATATAGGAAAAGGTCATGAACTAGCTAGAGATTGTGAATTAGCACAAAACCTAGGCATGGAAGTGCCGGCACGTAACTCAGCAAAATGATCCGGAAACGACCCTTTCTTTGCTGGTGAGTTACAGTATTTTTCTCAAGCAAACAAAAAGCATGAGGAAGCACTTGAAACGGAAAGTACACCCTACATCACACAACCCCCCACCTTTATAACACAGAGAGAGAGATGTAAATCTGGCAGTATCCTGGAATACTCCTCTTTAATCTAAAATAATTTACTGAGTATTAATGTGTCATTTGAAAGATTCTTTGAAACCAGCAAACTATCACATCAGTACAACATACCTAGTTTATTAACAGAAGTGGGAACCGCTGTATTTAACAAGCCTGAGTGATCTGAATGTATCCTGTTTGTTACTTTTTCACATAAAATGAAAAGCGCTTAGCAAGCCGTCTCTCCACAACTCACCGGGTGTCATGTGCAAAAAGAGGAGGCACTAGATGCAATGTCTGACAACAAACTCTACTATACTGTCTCCTCTGCTCAAAAGCCCTACATTTGTGACAAAAGCCTGAAGCTTATTCTTGTGAGAGATTTAGACACCTGGAGACCCGTTGAGGTGCCTAAGAATAGGTGCTGAATGCCATCTGAGATGCCTGTGGGAATCTTGTCTGGCCTCCAGTTCCCACCCCAGAAGGAATGAGATCTACCTTACCATACACACTGATACACAATAGGGGAGAGCTGGAGTCCTTAGTTCTCCCAGGTGCCACAAGATCCAAGTTCTTTATTTGGATTTTGTCCTACATGCATAGGCACCACTCCAGTTCATGACCCAAGTTACTATTAATTACATGTTCTAAGTGGCTAAAACTAATTTCTTATTGCTGTTCACTGTGTTATGTAGATCAGAGGACTATCTTATATCAGATCTCACTTAGACCACCGTATAAACTCTAGACATTCATCTCAACACTACTTAAATTTACCAGCAATCAAGAATCTACTGCAGCCTTTCACAGATTCTTTCAATGCTGTCAATAATGTTCAGTGCTCTAACATTGGCTTGGCCAGTTCTAGCTTCCAGGCATTGAGACATATACTTTTCTCCGAAAGACCAAACACATCAAATGTACATTCCTCAAGTAGGCAGTCAGAGGTTTTGTAGCAAACCAATCCTTAATCTTCATTTCAATCCAGTAGATACATGACAGTCCTCGAGGTATTTTTGCAAAGCATGTTTCTCCTGTCTAGGATCACACCATTAGCTCATCTCTGATCCTTTCCAAAGCTGGACGTACTATTCCAGGAGTGACTTTATGGCAGTCAAACACAAAGGTTGAATGATTTGTCTACTGAGGCTGATGAAACCTTTCCAGATCCACAGTCTTCCCCTGACCTGCCCCCATCTGTAGGCACGGGCTGAGTTTTGGCTCTATGACTATGAATTTGGCTCTGTTAAAATGCGTTTGTTTGGACAGACAAGTTTACTAAGTGATTGAGGTCACTCCCTCAGTGATTTGTCTTCTGCAATATATATATTCTCCCTGCACACAAATATTCTCCCCAATATTTGTGTCATCTGTTGTCTCTGTTGGTAAAGATTTTCATTTTTCTTCCAAGTCATTAACTAATAGTATAGCCAGCTTTTAATGCACTTAATGTGGGACACGTTGATTTTGTATTGTTCTAATTTCTTACTTAAAATGTCATGTGATATCAGAGCAAATGTTTTACAGAAGTCTAAATACATTACATTAACACTATTACCTTTAACAGTCAAACTTGTAACTCCAGCAGAAAATATATCAAGCTAGCTTCACATCTATTTTTTAAAGTAAGCCTATGTTGATTGTACTACAGGCCTCTACTCCTCTGGATCCCCACACCAATGATTTCCACATGTATAAGTGGCCCTGAATAATGTAATTGATTTTTTGTTAGCGTACAAAAGGAAAACTGAGAAAAATGTATTTCCTACGGATATCATTCCACTCAGCGCATGTACCTCTTCCCACATTAGTTGCTCTATTGCATAAGCTTTTAAGAAACATATTTTTTAATGGACTACAATTTAGACTGCAGAGATTTGGGGATGGGGAGTGGAGGAGGATTAAGGGTAGAATAGCTAGAGACTTGTGTGCTAGCATTTATATTTACAAATTAATGTACTTTCACTATGGGAGGTGTTTTAAAAAGAAATAAAATCTAAATTTATTTTTTTTTGAGCACAAGATGGGTTGGATAGATTTTTTGATATCCAGATAAATTGAAAGGCTGATCTTTACACATTCATAAAGAAAGTAAGTGTGGTAGGATATCCTTGTCCCATTGTAGGACAGCAGAACATTCTCAACACGACAAGGGAGTATTTTCATAGCAACATGATGCACAGGCTACTACAGCCAGGGAACAATCAACTATTTATAATCAAAGGAAGCTAAGGGTTTGTATTTTCCATACTATCTTTCCTGAAGGAATCGTATTAAGAACGTAACACTTACAAACAAGGGCACAGTTAAGATATTCATTATAAGTTGTGAATAGGATTCATTTTAATGATAATTCCACTTGCCTACACAGTGTTCTTAGATGTGAAAAAAAGCCATGGGATTAGGCCAAATATTGTCATGGTAACAGAAAGAAAGGGAAATCATTCTAAAAGGGTTTCCAATAAGCAAGAGCAGCTAGCATTCAGTAAGTAGCCTTCAATAGAAGTTGACATCTGTTATTCATTTGTTGTTTCTAGGTTTGAAGAAAAGCAGGATAATTGGAAATAGTACAGTGTTCTGGGAACATATTGAGTGAAAGGCTCTTAGTGCTTTTTAAATATTAGTCTATTTATCCTTAAAAACATTTAGTATGTACCTTTGTCCATTTATAAATTGGATAGCTAGTTGGAAGGTTGTCTAGACTCAATTATGCTTAAGCAGTGGAAGATCAAAGCGAGCTACTTGCTTTTAATAAGAGGAACTACCGTTTCAGCTGAACAGGGAACACCTATTTTTGGAAATTGAGGAGAAGACGAGGACGAATAAATTGTATAAAGTTATGTGTTTAGTTCATATTGAGGATAGAGTGGGAGACATATTAACCTGCACAAGAAACATGCACCAGTACCAGTGCTTCTTTTGTTCAGGCACACCACTGTGCCTCGCACAGCAATGTGAGATAATCCTCACAACTCTACTGGTAAGAAAGAAGCAGCAAATCAAAATTGAGTTGTGGATCTTGAAGGAAAAAAATGCAAACCAAAAATCAGTCATGTTTTTAACATCAAGGGTGGCTACCAGTGGAACAGTGTACCATTGGATCTTCCCATATGTGGAATTTTTAACATGGTCTTTGCAACTTTTCTAAGAGGTTGATCATGGGCTGTTGAGCATGCTCTGCCCAACATTAGAAACCTTGTTTTCTCACCTAGACTAGACGATGCACCCAAAAAATCCCTTTTTCCCTATGAATCCATGAGACCTTTATACTCCAATTTTCTAGGGAACTGGATGATTTGAAACACACAGAGCTTTGTAGTAGGAGCTTGCAAGTTAGTTTATGGTTAAAAGCCTAGACATTTGGTAGGAGTGAAAGACAGACAAGCAGCAATGATTTTACTTTATTTATCCTGAATACTATTTCCTTATCTCTTCATAACAGAGAAGAAAAAGGACAGAATAATACAAGCTTGAATCTTACCTGATGCTACCGAAATCTAAAGTCTGGAAGGATACTGCTGTGCAAAAGATTTGTGGATATGTTCTTAGAGAAATACAATCCAGCTAAATTTTATATACCTCTGCCTATATTAAAAATATTTTCAAGTTTTCAAGGTAAGTAAAAATACTTCAGTTGAATGAAGTATTTAATGAGTACTTCCGGAAAGTCTGTGCAATCTAATATTTTAATAATTTGATGTTAAGATTATGATTTCTGTCCTTAGCGGTAGATATTGTACAAACACATGAGAAGACACATGGACAGATTTGTAAAATGTACTCGGGTGCCCATGGAAGCACCCTGGCACCCAGTGGAGTTGTCAGTAAGGCTTTTAGTACCCACAAGAAAGGCTAATTTCTTAATTGTCTCACAAACTAGTAACCCCAAGTTAGCCCTGAAGACAAACACTAAAAGGTGCCAATCAATGTATGTTAACTACCTGACCAAACATCTATTATTCATCCTCTTTCATGCTTTCTACACAGCATGCAGGGGTCTCAGAGGTCCAAGGTCAATAAATATTCCAACACAAAAATCTTCTCTGTCACATGATGGAGTGATGGATCAGTACAGAAGACATCAGATTGTTTGGATTTTTTTAAATTTTTTTTTTTTATTTGGCTCACTCTGCTAATGAAATCAACAAATGCCTGTGACAGCCAATAAGCCAGACAACGTGCAAAATAGCTCCAACATCTCTCTATGCGTGAGAGTGTGTGTATACATACATACACAGTTGTACTCCCACACACCCCTTGCAAAGCCCCACACCAAAGAATTAAATGTGTAGTGGCCATATAAAATAAGATGCAAGCACAGAAAGGTAATGAAGTCCTGCTTCAGCGTTATAAGTATTTTTTCCAATGTGTGTTCAGAGGAATAGCTTTCTGACTTAAGGCCACAACACACTGCCTGCCCTGAAGCTCTGATCATCTTTGCAGCATCCTGAAACATCACGTTTCAGGCTCTGTTAAGGATCAGTACAATGGGTGTCCCTTCACGTTTTTGTAATTTTCCTTAAGAAAGCAATAGCACATAAAACACTCAAGTCAAGAACTAACAAAGAGCCATAAATAAACACGTTTCAGTTTATAAGATTAAAACAAACGAAAACAAAAGAAAGCTAGAAAAAACCCCAACAACCCAGCACCAAGAAAAAAAAAAACGACACAGACCATTTCCAAAACTATTTAAACTAAAACATAGTTGCAGCATGGCCTTGTTTTCACCTGCAATGTGCCACTCGTACTCTTTTTTTCTCTCCAGATTGGCAAAAATACATCCATAAATTATTGTTAACATCAACTCTCCCAGTCCTACTCATTCATTCATGCAAGCTTTGGGGCAGCACTGAGATGTCCAGTAACTATAGGTAATGAGCTAGATGCGATTTCCAAATTGAAAGCAGACCGTTGGAGCGCTTTTCTGAAAAGGGCCTATTTTCAATGCCATTTCATTTCAGGTTGCACTCTGTATATGCAATCATATGCAGACATTGCTTTACGCACGCTTCAGCACCTGTGTTCTGTGTTACAACAGCGTGTCCCGGTATCAGCCTCCAGCTGAATTGTGCATGACACGGCTCACACCTTTTGCATTCCCTGTCCCCAAGATCAGGTTGCCCGCGTGTGTAATTCATGCTGTCGCCAGATCTCCTCTGGCCAGGGATGACGGGGAAGCTCTGTGCTGCTCAGATGAGGCTCACTGTCCTGCCTGCCTGCTGAGGAGACTGTATGTTAACAGTGACATTTACCAGCTTTTCAGCAGCCAGGAAATTCTGAACATTAGGGCAGTTCGGGTATAGTCATATCTTATTTGTGTGCACAAGAGCAAAAACAAAACCCAAAACATAAAAACGATTGAGTGTGGGGGTCTTTGTTTATAGAGACATTTTGAAAATACAGCTCCTACTTATTCTTGTGACTATTTGTCACAGCAAGGCTAGCCTTCATTTTCTCTTTCTTTTTTTTTTAAACTTTATTTTGATTTACTTGTCTGACAGTTTTAGGCCTTACTGCCTTCTTCAGCATTTGCCTGCATAGCAACTTCACACGCTGGAAAGACTGCTATCAAGCAGTGACCATCACTAATGAGCGGCAAACCCCAAGAGATTTCATTCTTGCTGATTAGCCCTCAGGGACATAGTGGTTTTGCCGCCTCGTGCTCATGTTAGACTCCGTGATTGTGACCCACTCAGCTGAGAGCAGAATTAGTTGGGACGGGGCAGCCTGCACATGTGCCAGGTTCCTGAGGGAGCCTTCCCTCTGTCCCACCGCTCCTCTTGCAGCTCCCATCACCCACCGTCGGAGCAACCACATTGTCTCCAGGGGTCAAAAACGGTCATGGGGAAGGCAGATGGACCTTTTCAACTACTGCTGCTTCAGCTCCCATGGCTGGTGGTGCTGGGTTTGCTTGGGAAAGGGAGGACAGGGGCTCAGAGTCCAGAAGCCACCAGTGTTGCAGTAGTCTTTACTGCTGTGTTGAAGAGATTACCAACTTGAATGCACGGCCAGGGGTAATCACCGTATTCTGCCAGCTGCGGAAATCACCTCAGATAGCTGGAGATTGCATAATAGGGCTGGAAATGAAAAAGTAAACTGATTTATTCTCATTGTCCATTACTGCAATTCAGTGCAATTTATTTAAGGCCCCTATCTCTCACTCTAAGGGAAAATGCAAACATTAGTCTTCATAGACTGTATCTTAGATACCGGTGGTCTGGATAGTTAGTTTGTTACCCTCTGTGCATGTGCAGTCTTTTCATGTTCAGTGGGAAAGATAGGAGTCTAATCAGCTGTGGTGTACATGTGGGCTTGTGTACACATCACAGTTTAAGCAAACAGGAGATGGTTGTTATCTTCAAATCAGTGAAGCCCCCAGTTTTCTTTTAGTGCCAGTTTTTATTTCTTTTGAACTGTACTTACTTTCTGACATCCCAAACCTCAATGGTTCTACAGAAACCTTGTCTCTCTTGCTTGGGTTGTCCAGAAATCTTTGTGGCAGGAGTAAGATGGAGATGATACATACGTACAAGCCATGACCTGAGAGTTTGCCTTGGTTTTAGGACAGATTTTGCTGTCCCAGTTAATCCGTGCATCCCTAGCTTATCTGTCCCATGCAACTCCCTTCTGGTGCTTTTCAAGGCGCAGCTACATCTTTATTATGGCATGCATCTCCCATGTACATTCATCCTCCAAACCCAATGATTGCTTTATGAAGACATCTAGATTCAACAAGTAGGAGCCCAGCCTACTTTACATGGAGCTGAAATAAACACCACCAGTGGGCTAACATTCAGAGACAGTGAAGTAAGCAAAAATCACTGACTTCTGGTTTCCTCTTGACCCTATGAAAATATCCATCCTCCAAGTAATGTCAAGGGGTCAATCTGTGTGACCTCTCCCACTGTCAAAGACAAAAAGCTAAGAGAATAGAAGACGTCTTGCAATGCAAAGACGAAAAGCTCAGCTTTTGCCAGTTCTGCTGAAAGTAGAGGAAGTCACCAATATTTTCTGCTTGTGGGATTCTGAGATTTTGCCTGCTTTACATTATTCATAGTTCCTCCTTGACTGCCTTAGAGCTAGGACTAGAGGCAGTTGTTTTTGCTCTGCTGGGCATGGTGTAATGGGAAGAGGAAGCCAAGCCACCCAAGGACAGAGACTTTGCTCAGGTAGGATGAGGACAGCAGCATCTTAGTGATGTTACATGCTAATTCCTGCTTTCCCAGATAGCTGCCAAATGACCACACGATGCTTCAACAGCATCAGTGAATAATATTTAAAATAAACCAAAGAGAAAAATCAGGTGTGGGTAATATAAGAGTGCACCGATTAATGGCATGTTTGCTGAACAGGTCTTCATGTGCTCTTCAAAAAGAGGCATACCCTAGAAAAATTATTCTTCCATGGTGAATTTCATATCAAAGACTAAAGCTAATTAATTTACATCATATGCATGAGGAAGACACCCTCAGCAGCCTACTCAAGGATGACCCAACCTTGTACCCACCACTGAATCTTTCTGAAGGTCCCTTGCCCAGGCCTGGCCAGACTGGCTCCTTGAGTTCCCCTGAAGACAAATGGGCTGGGGGCATTTGCAAGATTGGGTCTTCCCTGCAGGTCACATTTCACTTTCTGACCTTGGCCCTGCCAGGGAGCCAGGGGAGTGCAGTGATCACAGCTCACTGCTCTTCGGTGAGCCCTGCAGCCGTGGTTTCACACAGGGCTGTGACAGACAGACCCCATTTTAATACTTCATCCCTCCCTACTGGCTGTTATTGCATGGTTTGTGGTTTATTCTCTAAATGTCTATGAGAAGATTAATAGTCTTACTGCTAATGGGCTCCTGATTATAACCAAAGATCCGCAAAGGCTTGGCGCCAGATTTTCTCATACCCACTTGTGCAATCTAGAGATGCCAGAGAGGGGAGAAGGGAAGTTGGGGGGGCAGCCCCCTGTCCCAAACTGCCAGTGTCCCTCTGCCTGCATGCACACACACACGCCTGCACAAGTCACAGCCGCTCCAGATACTTTTACTGGCCTGTTTCTCTCCTTGCCTTTAATGCTCTCCAGCCTTGTACGAAGCCAGGCCTGATCACACTGATGGTGTGAGAGGAGGGCTCCCATGGGCAGCCAGCAATCGTAACAACGCAGTTAACTAGTCCCAGTCATTATAAGCAGCATCTTTATGTGTATCCCTTACCCAAATATTTAGAAAGGACTGAACTTCGAGCAACCCTTTGTAAGAGAGACTGTCCTGTAGACAGCGATGGCCCTGGACTTGTGTAGATTAGGACTGCTGGAGAACCCCAGGAGACCCTGACAGCTGCAATAAGATACGTGCAGCTTGGATCAATTTAGGATTAGTATCTGTCCTCTCTTGACATTTGAGTATAGCCAGGAAAAAGAGCTCACACTCCACTTTTGGATAACAGAAGTGAAAGTCTGTGACTTTCCTGCCTGTACATTTTTCTGTGCAGAGCTACTACCCACAAAAAAAGAAAATCTGGTGCTGTGTTTGCTTTGCCTCATGGTACCTACTTGGCATGTGCAAACAGGGCCAAGGAAATAGGAACCAGACCATAAACTGATGTCTACCCCCATTGGTTATTGGCTTAAATGGAGGGTCAGTGATTGATACCAACTGGATATTTGGCCGCTGGTCTGCTTCACATAGCACTGCGCAGATTAACTTTTGGATCAGCCAAAGCAACTTGTGAAGCTAGGTCTATTTTGTTGAGAACTGCTGGCTGAAGAAAAAGAAAATAAAGAAATACTTCTGGAAGCACAAAATAGTTTGTTTTGGGTTTGGACTTGAAAATCACAAGAATACACAGGGTCTGCATGCAGTGAGAATTTCATAGGCTTTGCACTTGTCTCTAATCCAAGCTCTGAATGTTGTTGAGACGGGACTTCAGGCCAGGTCTCCTGTGTCCAAGCATGCTATTTAATCCCTGGCTTAGCAGAAGGAGACCACCAGTGCTTTTTTCTCATTGTCTTTGTGAGTGGCAGCTGAAAAGACAAGAGAAATGTCATTCTATGCCAGTTGACGGAACTTGCCTGCCCCTTTGTGTTTTGGTTTTGAGCAGGGTTTTTTTATAAATGAAAAAGAACAATCAGGATGATCCAGAAGGATAATTAATTAGTCAGGCAGTGTTTCATTTAAAAAGGCACCTATAGGGAGGCACCAGGAGGCGTAAGAACGAGCTGCCAAGCAACAGCCATGGTGAAAGGCTTCAGGGAACCAGGAAGAGGTTTGAGGGCAGCATTGCTCCCTTGCATCCTGCTCCCTTGACCTTCCCAATACTTCTCTGTGGCAGGAAATCAGAAGCTATCAGTCCTCATGGGCACTGTCCAGGTGTGGTTTCCGGTCATAGTGCTTTTCTTAAGTTGTTCACCAAACATATCTTTGTTATGGGTGGGTGGCAAAGGCTTCCTTCTTTCACGTATAAAGATTTTTGCAGCTTTTATGGATGACAAAACCTTGAGAGAACAGCCTGTCTGCAGCAGGTATGCATAACCATGGGGCATTCGGAGTAATGAGCATTGGTAGTAGTGTTTTTTAACCCGTAGTACATGGGAACATCTACTCAATTGACAGCACACGCATCAATCACTCTTACTCCAATCCCTTCATCTGGCATCATGAGTTTCTCTGGTGATGTGTCCTGGGAGCATTACACTGAGGAAAGCATCCATCCATCACAGAGTAAAGCTGTTCTGCTGCTGCTACTTCGCCAGGGCCGTGCACAGTGGGGCAGAAAGCAGGCTGGCCCTGTACCTGCTCCTCCATCCCAGGCTCATCACCTAGAGATGTGAAAGAGAAACTTGATGGGAATTCGGGAAAAGATATTTCTTTTTGAGAAGGAGAAGTGAAAATGTTCAGGAAATGCTGCCCTGCGATCTGTTAGCTAAACATCAGGATTTATTACCAAGTATGGGAGTGCAGCTTGTAACTAGCCCTAAGAGAGACACTGAAGATTGCGAGATGACGACAATTATTTGGATGCGTCTCAATTAATTTGTTGCTTTGCAGACTGAAGGCTGGTGAGCCTACAACCTGGGAAAACTGTGAGGCACAGACTAATCTCTCCAACACTCACATTAGAAAACAAAGCAAAACCATGACCCCTGTGAAGTCAATGGGAGTTTTTCCACTGACTCCAATGGAGCCAGGATTTCACCCTGTGTTTTCCATAATGAAGGCCAGATTTTTCCCTTGATTTATGAAACATGGGATTTTTCCAGCTTCAGTGCACGTTGTTTCTTGTTTTCCAACAATGCATTCACCTCCATGAAACAAAGGGAGATACACAAATGCATTTAAATAAAATAAGCTTTATAGCAATGGGACATGATGTTGACTGAGTTTGCTAATTCCACTTTGTGACCAATATAAATGCAAACAACACCTCTTGTTTTCACAGGGGAGTGCTGTAGTCTTAGAAAAGGAGGATCACGGCACTGACCTTATGCTGAGGACGAACAAACTGAGATGAACACAGAAATCCCATGGTGTCTATCTCCAGTTAACTGTTTGTTCACCATGTTGGCCATGCTAAATTTCCTTGAGAAAATAGTAGCTTTTAAGAGAAAGCAGTTCAGTAACTTCTTGCTGTTCTGCTGACTTCTGTGAGTCTGTCAAGGTCTCCAATTCAATAAGCTCGTGGTTTCATTTTTAAGATCTTACGTTCTGATTTGAATAACCAATTGTTGTCTTTTTCTTCTTTGCATGTTTTCAGTCTCAATGGAAATACCGTGGAAAATGTGATCTCACAGATGCAAAGGATTCAAAACTAAGTATTTTTGTGTCCAGTCTTAAGGTTTTGAGCTGCAAATGCTTGAGGTCATCAAGACGAAGCACACAAATAGGCCTTGAATTCAGGGACCTCAAAGTTACTTTGTGGTGCATTGACACTTTTATTTCTAATGTGATCATCAGGTGGCATGAGGCTGAAAGATGCCACTTATGGAAGGGTCTTACAGAGTTTTATGGTTTGCTCACCATGGAAAGGAGTGAAGTGATTAAAAAATAATAACCCATACAGCAGGGCCCTGGGGCTATTAAACAAAATGTATGGTAAATGCTAGATTGTGTGCTTAGGAGCAAAGAAGGCAGGCAGTCCTGAGAGTATGTGGAAACATATCCTTGGGCTCAATGGCCCTGAATGGGCATTAGGGGACACAATGCAAAAAGCAATCAACATGAGAAATTCCACTGATGTGATAACAAAGTTAATAAGAGCATTGAGAGTATGAACAAGGAAGAAGTGAATGGGAGAGGAGATTAAGGTAATTTTACCTCTGTGCAGTACAAAGCTGACTACTAGGAGAATCTTGCACAACTGTAAAACAACACTGAAAAAAACTGAAGAAACACTAAACTGATACTAGGGCTGAAACAAGTAGAGCATTTTCCAGACAGAAACGTAATAAATTCAGCTTATCTTATCAGAAAACAACTGAAGCGAATAAACAAGAAATAATCTGATGATGGAAGGAAAATAGGCAATGCTCATGAGATCTTTAATTTAGTGCAGAAAGGCACAACAAAGCCAGCATGTGGGAAAAGGTCCAATATATTTAGATGGAAACTGAGGACACACCTTTCTTTACTTGATATAAGAGGGACCAGGTGTGAGACACGTTTCCAAGGGATGTGACGAGTATTCACCTCCCCCTGTCCTGACTTTAAGTCTAGCTGCCTTACAGGAAAGCACAAATAAATAAAACAAAGTTAATGGAGCACAATACAGCCATAACTAGATGAAATGTAATGGCTTGTGATATACACAAGGTCAAACTAGATGATCTAATGGTCTCTTCTGGCCTTAAACTTCATAAATCGTTTCTCACAAGCTGCCCTAATGAGCTAGCTCCTTGTTTGGACTAGAGTTGGCTCTGAGTTTCCCACTCTGGTTTCACTGTGATGGGAGCATCCAGGACAATTTCAGGGCTAGGAGCAGTGCAGGTGGCTGGGAAGACATTCATACCTGGCATCCTACACGTCAGGAATAGTACAATGCAGACGTGCATAGGGCTTGGCTTTCAGGCTTTTGGGGTTTTTTTTTGGTTTCTGGAGGTGCTCTTTGAGATTTCAGTGTCCTGGCTAGCTTATCACCTAAAAAGTGCATCTGTCAAAGGATCTTATTTTCCAAACTCACTATTAGGGAAGTCCAGCAGCTGGTACCCACATCTGTGGGGCCACACATGCACCTGAGTGTGGCTTTGCTCCAGCTCTGTGCTGAATGGGCCATAAGTCCTGGTTGAAACCCTACAGAACAATACCCTAAAAACAGGTGTTTTAGGTAGAAGGGTGCTCTGCCTGAAGACAGGTTGTCTCATTTGAAAAACAATCTCGTAGTTTCGTTCATCAGACGGCTGCTCCTTGCTTCAGGGTCTTTGTGCAATGGAGAATATGCTTTTCTTCTTCATCCTGCCAAGCTCGCCCATATATTAGCATTTCTGTGTGGAGTTGATTGACTTGTTAAGAGATTCAATTTCGGTAGGCATCACAACAAAGACAGACGTCCATCAAGTTTGTTAGAAATTAGCGATCTCCTTTCATTCAAATTTAATCACAAGTGAAGTTTAAGTTGCATTTGTGAAGGATGAGGCATTCTGATATGGCTTTATGGTTACAAAAAACGTATAATGATTTTGATACTGGAGCCAAAAGGACATCATCAGACAGGAATAAAATTGTCTCCTTGGCAATATTTAAAATACTTTCAAAACCAAGTGCCTTGAATTAATGCTTTCCCAGCTCTTGAAGGGCATAGTAAATTCTCTAATGTATTGGAAATTATATCTAAAAGTAATCAGCAAAAGCACTAGTACAGTTTATTTCCAGATGAGACCTTGAAATTCTGTCCTATTGTTCAGATATCTTTGTTACACTTTCATCCTGTTAATTAATTATTTAACACAATTATCCCTTCTTGCTCTCCATGTGAATAAGTAGGTGAATTAGTTATACTGAAAATCACAGTCCAATGCAGTTTGCTGACCCCAAACCTCACCACTAGCTTGTTGTATTTATATGTGTAGAAATATATATATACAGACATATTTGCTCATATAATATAGTCGATAAATTATCTTCCACTTAAAAAAAATTAACTGGGTACTCTACCCTTCACATGCCATTAAGTAAAATACATGCTGAATGCAACAAGGAACAGAAAAATTTAAATACTATTTATGGATTTACGTACGTGTATGTGTGTAGTTTTCTGTGCTGCTATTTAATGCACTTTTTTTTATATAATTGCCAAGATTAACTGCAATTAAAAACTTAAAGTATTAAAATGAATCAAAAGTAATATAATGGTTATATTCTTTTATAAATGACTGGGTAAATACTTAGTTCTAAATTTATATGATGTACCACCATTCCAAAATACTTATAGGTATAAAATGTAAGCACAGAACCATCCTTAAATACCTTTTTGATTACTAATGTCTCTTTTGATTTGAGGCTTGACTTCAGGACAGTCAGCTAATTGCAAATAATCCTATGGGCTTCCCTGGGCTTTGGACAAATTAACACACTTTAACACAAGAAAGAAAGGTCTTGGGCTTTGGCACACACTCTGCACCATACCAGAGTGAGACAACACACTTAAGTCTAGTTTTGTGCCACTTTCTTCTCTCCACAATATGAAAGCAAGTATGAAGGAAAGTAAGACCATGGTACTCACATCGAGTTTTTTGGGGACACTTAGAAAGGTGTGCAGTAGCAATTGAATTGCACCCTAAAATGTCAATGAGCTTTTCACTAGAAGAAAGAGACTTTTCCTTAAATGTATCCATTGACATGAACAAAGTACAATTTTAAAAAATCTAATCAGGCAAATGCACCACATGTCAGAAGCTGCGGGTGATTTGAACTAATGTTCTAATCCTTTCGAAAATCACAGTCCTGTGCTTGGATCCACATGTTCCACAAGCCTTGCTCTTGAGCAAAAGTGGTGAAATTAATTGGATTACCATTACTAGTCCTTGTTCTTTCAATAAAGCTCAAATATTTTGGGAAAATTTAAGCAAGGAAGAAACTTGTTTGGTCGTGAATTATGCTTCTGGAAAAATTACGCATCTCTGCAAAACTTGTTATTAGGCCATTTTTAAGTGAATGATACAAAAGGAACTGGAAATTCAATCTCATCTGTCTTACAGATTTAATTACTCTCTTAAATAGTTCCTTTTTATTGGTTTAATAATTTGCAAATATTGAGAAGGAATTATTATATGCTCAGAATAATTTTGCTGGTTCTCTTAAATAAGTATTTTCCATTGGCAATGTTCCTTTCCCCCTGCTCTGTACAGAGACATTTCTGACTGACATAAAGCAGATGAACCCAGCAGGCTGTTCCTACGTCCCTAGGAGCAAACAAAAACAAAAGGCCAAAACAGAGGAAAAGAAAGAGATTTCAGACTGTCTTAAAACAAAATGAAGCTTTTGGCAAGAATTTATGTAACATATCTACGGAAGACCTCTCAAGATTACCAATCAAACCTTGTTGCTTCTGCGAATCTAGTATTAACCTTTGTCTTTTGGGTGAGATCTTTTCAGATTCTGTGAACAAAGCATTGAGATTTTAATGAGGGCCACTGTCGTCTTGAAGATGATTTCACAGGCTGTTACAGCCTTGGTGTTAATTAGAGGGAGTTAACAGATAAAGATTAAAATAGTTACTACTTGGAAAATGCACGATTTTCTCACTGTACCAAATTTTTCACTAGGAAATTTTCACTTGCTGCAGCTACAATTATCATTTCATTTTCTTCTAGGGTTTCCAGTGATTTTCTAAACTATTATTTTGTTCACAGATGAATGACGCCTAAGAAAAATCGGTTAGCACTACAACATTTTAAAATATGCTTATTTTTTTCATGTATCATTCACCTCCATTATCCCTGTTTACTTGGGAAAAAAAGTGGTTGAAACCCTAGGCCATTCCCAGGCTGAGAAAAAGATAAAATTGGCAGGAAAGGTTGCAGACAGCTTTGTGATTACTTTGACAAAAGATGCTCCAAAAGATGCAGTATGATTTGGGAGTCAATGCGCTAACTGGTTCCAGATGTTTGCATTGTATTGCTTTCTAAGAATGGGTGTGCAGCTGTGCATGATATCCTTGCTTCCCAGCTCCTACTGGTGTCATTCTGTCTCTACATCAATCTGTCCTTATTTTCTGGTGATAGTTAGGAGAGAGGAATCAACACATGCAGCAGAACAAATGATACCATATGAAACACAGGAATAAATATACAAGGGTTTGAAAGAAGCATTAGTTTAAATTAGTGTGTCAAATGTGAAGGCAATGACGAGCTGTCCTGCTCATAGCTTCAGAGGCATGTCACCATTTCTCTGTTTTAGGTACTGTGGATACAGGAGTTAGAAAAGCTGTTAATTCTACTTATCAATTAATTTTGACCTAGCACCCATGCTGTCCAGTAAACAAGGCTACTGAGTATGAATGGCAAAGGAATCTGGATACGCTTCACTTTTTAATGGCAGTGCTGTCCTGAACTGTAGTACCACCTCACTGTACTAAAAAAGCACAGTGCTTGTGTCAAAGTTTCTGGGGATAGTCTCTGAAGATTATGGGCCTGTTGCCTGTTAGCGATTGTTATGGCCAATATCCCATCCTGTGGCACTTCTGCATGGAGCAATGCGCTCGTGGGAAGAGGAGTCAATGCTCACGTGTTTGTGATGAATTATAGATTCCCAGACTCCGGTGGAAATGAATTTGTTGTCTGCCACAAACGATGTAGATGTCATGTGAAGTATATGCAGTGCACAGCATAAGGAAACACTTTGCACAAGTATCTCCCTATTCAGAGTATTATCCCTGTATAAATAGCTTAACAGGGAGAATGGTGGCTCTTCAAAACAGGGAATATATAAGCTGATTGTCTTATGCCTGTGTCAGATTGCCTCTGTTAGTGCTATCTACAAATACTCTTGATCCCTCGCTGCCTTGAACACAAGTGACCTCAAGCACAGCATGAAACATCCTGCAACTTCCCAGTCACTGGAGGCAAACGAGTGTCTCTTCACAGAAACCTGATTTCTGATCTTACTGGTAGTTTTTGTCAGGCTGCTAAGGTTTCTCACCCTTTCTTCCTGATTCACCCTGTACGTCCTGCTAAGATGGACTACCCCATCTGCAAGCCTCTGCAACTACCTCCTCCGGTTCTTGTAAACCTGCACTCTTACGCACGCTTTTTTCTTTCTTTATGCCCCCAAACGCAGAGCTCAACACAAAAAGCAGAGAAGCAAAAGGGCAGATTAGAACAACAGGAGACGACAAGAGCAACAAAAATAAGCAATGCTCTTGCTCAACAGTGTTTCTGGAAAAAAAACGAAACCACCATGCTACATGAACATCAGACTCCATCTTCCTTAAAATGAAGCTACGCATTTTGCAGAGAGAACTAGTGGGATTTACTATTCATTTATGTCAACCCAATCCTTTTAATTATTTCTTGTAAATAGGTGATTTTAAAAAATTCTCCAGTGGCATAAGACTCACTTGCCCTCACTCACTTCTGCTATTTACATTATCCCCAATAAGCAGTCTAGGATCCACTACAGACTAAAATCTTTGTTCATTTATAAATTGTGTTTGTTTCTGTCTAATGCACCGAGATAAGCATTATCCCTGTGAGAGGAGGAGCCACCCTCAGTGTAAGTCTCTGCTTAAAGCTCTCATCGAAAGAACATCTTCAGAAACACCAGTGAAATGGCTGGTTTTCATTTTTAAAGATAATTATGAGTATTCTATTTACCCACTGTGGTTTGCTCTTCATGGCAGAAATACCCAGCTAAGAAACAGCAACAGGTTTTGCGGGCTTTTCTTAGGTTTTGCTCCTCTCCTTTCTTATTTATCTAAATAATTATTTATTTAATAATCTGAAAGATAATTTTACTTTGGGATTAACGTCCTTAAATATTTTTTCTATGCCATACTTACCAGCTTTCAGAAAAAGACAGTGTTTTGTTTGTTTTGGTTTAGAGATGAACATAGAGTGGAATACAAAACACATGAATAAACATGTAAGAGTTTAAAAGAAGCCTTAGTTCTACTTAAAATGTCAAAAGTGACAAAAATGGTGACCTGTCCTGCTCATCCCTTCAGAGGAGTGTCACCATTTTCCCATTTTACATGTTACGGAGACAGGTATTTATAAAGGCATACACAGTATATTAGCAACCACACATAATCTACAGTTTTGAAAGCTTTGGGACGTGATCACCTTGCAGTACAAGAAGCCTGGGATGGTACTGACAGTACCACCTGGCACAGAGACCTGCAGCCTGGGTGGTTCTTGGGACCGCAGCCAAGAAGCACAGGGATCTGAAAGGAGATCACACAATGTGCAGCTTTTATTTCACCTGACTTTCAACAGGGGAACTATTCGCTTAATGTCAATTCCTTCTGAGGACTTTAACTGGTCATTAGTACAACAAACACCTATCTGAGATTTACTTTTTAAAGTCATTTAGGGGATAAGAGTTGAGTGTGTGGGTAATCTCACGGAAAATGACTAGATGACAACTGAAAAGTGTACGAGCACAGATTTTTCTCTTCCATCACTTTGTTTCCTTCGCGTACACTTGTTGGTAATTTGCATATTGCTACAGTCACCTTCACTACAGATTCCGGTTGCTTCTAAGCACCTTTCACATGAGAAAAACAAGTAGAAAATAGGAAAATAGTTATACAAAAATCATTAAAAATCTAAAGAATGCTCATGAGTGAGACAAAGAAGTAAAAGCATGGACTCCTTTTTAATGAGGTTAGGTACTTACTACATCTGAGAACACTTCATTTAAGATAGAGTTTGTTTGAATACAGAGGCATTGTTTTCTTATTATTCAACCTGAAATTTCATTATCAATTCTCTTTGGTTCATCACCAAAAATACAACATTTGAAAAAATATAATAAATCTAATTCCCCTTCAGAAACAATATCATCAGATACTAATGATGTCAAAGAATCTTTTAATATTGTTAGTATTGCAACTAATACTTCATAATTCACGTGAAACTCCTATTTTCAGAAATTGTATTGCTGAAAGCTATGGCTGCAGTCATCCCAACCCCTCTTTCCCAGAAATAATCAGGTGAGCCGACGGGGAAGAAGGCCAGCCTGGCTAAATAGAGAGCTTTGGCTGGACCTCAGGAATAAAAGGAAGGCTTACATTCTCTGGAAAAGGGGTTTAGCAACTTATGAGGATTATCAAGATATAACAAAGCTATGCAGCGGGAAGATTAGAAGGGCCAAAGCTCAATCAGAACTCAGCTTGGCCACTGCAGTTAAAGACAACAAGAAGAGATTTTTCCAGTATATCAACAGAAAAAGGAAGACTAGGGAAAATATAGGTCCACTGATGAAAGAGACGGGTGCCCTAGTGGTGGAAGACACAGAGAAGGCAGAGTTACTGAATGCCTTCTTTTCTTCGGTCTTCACTGATAAAGCCGTCCCTCACACATCCCGTACCCTGGAGGCAAAGGGAAAGGTTGGGAGAGAGGAAGTCTTTCCCTTAGTTGAGGAGGACCGGGTCAGAGACCACTTGGCCAGGCTGGACATTCATAAATCCATGGGCCCTGACAGGATGCACCCACGAGTGCTGAGAGAGCTGGCAGATGTTATCGCTAGACCACTCTCCATTGTCTTTGCAAGGTCATGGGGAACAGGAGAGGTGCCTGAGGACTGGAGGAAGGCTGACATCACTCCAATCTTCAAAAAAGGCAAGAAAGAGGACCCAGGGAACTACAGGCCGGTTAGTCTCACCTCTGTCCCTGGGAAGGTAATGGAGCGACTCATTCTGGATGTTGTCTCCAAACACATAGAGGAACAGGAAGTTATTGGAAGTGGTCAGCATGGATTTACCAAGGGCAAATCATGCCTGACCAATCTGATAGCTTTCTATGATGCTATAATGGGTTGGCTGGATGAGGGGAGAGCCGTAGATGTCATCTACCTCGACCTTAGCAAGGCTTTTGACACTGTATCCCATAACATCCTCATTAGGAAGCTGAGGAAGTATGGGCTAGATGAGGTGACAGTGAGGTGGATCGAGAACTGGCTGAGTGACATAACTCAGAGGGTTGTGATCAGCGGCACAGAGTCCAGTTGGAGGCCTGTAACCAGTGGTGTCCCTCAGGGGTCAATACTTGGTCCAATTTTGTTCAATATATTCATTAATGACCTAGATGAGGGGACAGAGTGTATCCTCAGCAAGTTTGCTGATGATACCAAGCTGGGAGGGGTGGCCGACACTCCAGAGGGCCGTGCTGCCATCCAGCGTGACCTGGACAGGCTGGAGAGCTGGGCAGAGAAGAACCTAATGAGGTTCAACAAAAGCAAGTGTAAGGTCCTGCACCTGGGAAGGAAGAATGCTAAGCACCAGTATAGGTTAGGGGCGGACATGCTGGGAAGCAGCTCTGAGGAGAAGGACCTGGGGGTCCTAGTAGACAGCAAATTATCCATGAGCCAGCAGTGTGCCCTTGTCGCCAAGAAGGCCAATGGCCTCCTGGGCTGCATAAGGAAGACTGTGGCCAGTAGGTCGAGGGAGGTCATTCTCCCCCTCTACTCTGCACTGGTGAGGCCACACCTGGAATACTGCATCCAGTTTTGGGCTCCCCAGTTCAAGAGGGACAGGGAACTACTGGAGCGAGTCCAGCGAAGGGCAACCAAGATGATTATGGGACTGGAGCATCTCCCTTATGAGGAAAGGCTGAAAGAGCTGGGACTCTTTGGCCTGGAGAAGAGAAGGTTGAGGGGGGACCTGATTAATGTTTACAAGTATCTAAAGGGTGGGTTGAAGGAGGATGGTGCCAGACGCATTTCATTGGTTCCCAGTGACAGGACAAGGGGCAATGGGCACAAGTTAGAACATAGGAAGTTCTGTTCAAATACACGGAAAGACTTCTTTACAGTGAGGGTGACAGAGCACTGGAACAGGCTGGCCAGGGAGGTTGTGGAGTCCCCTTCTCTGGAGATTTTCAAGACCCACCTGGATGCAGCCCTGAGGGACGTGCTTTAGGCAATCCTGCTCTAGCAGGGGAGTTGGACTAGATGATCTCTAGAGGTCCCTTCCAACTCTGAAGATTCCGTGATTCTGTGATTCCGTGATTCCGTGAGAGTGGCTGTACCCTGACAGATCAAAGGTCTCCCCATCCCAGGAGCTGCCTGTGGCAAGTGCCTGGAGAAGGATGCAGAGACAGGAAGAACATACAGTAATAACCAGAAACTTTTCCCAGCTTCCTGTTGGCTGTAAACCAATTCCTGTGGGACCTCCCCAGTCAGAGATGGTGTCTTAGTTGTCAAAGATTTTTGGTAGATTTTTCTTCCAATTAATTTGTCCAGCAGTCTTTGAACCCACTTTCATTCCTGGTGCCCACAAGAAGTTTTGGCCATGTTATGGAACTAAACTGCAGATGTCGAGGGGTATCTTCTCTTGTTGCCTCCAGAACATCCTCTTATTTCTTTTTGATGTCCCTCAGCACTTGTATCTGAAAAAAGGAGGAATAATTGTGCCGTACTCACCTTCACTATGCCACTTGGGATTTGACAGTTCTTCACTGTAAAGTCGTGAAGTCTGAAGACTTAGAACTGCATTTAGGATGCTACTGAGGCATTTCTTGCATGACAGCTGCTGCTGTAACCTGGATTTTCTTTCCGGATCTTCTTTGAATTCTATCCAGTTCTACAGTACTGTTCGGCATGCATGCAGCATTTAAGAAGTAAAGATTTCCTTGAGGATACAAGGATATTTTCTGGTTTTCTCTATTTTTTTTTCATGTTAATTCTTACCTATGTTGAGTGCTAGCACGGCTGATGAACTGAGCAACAAAATAATCATTATCTCAGATTCAGAGAGAGACATGCTTTTATGTCCAGAGTGCCTCAGTATTTCTCTTTGGTGGAAGCCTTATATCTGTTGGGAGCTTGTTGCAGGCATAGGGGGTGTGAAAGCATTATAGTCGCAGTAGTCAGATTAAGATCCCTCTGAAGTCAACAGGAAGATTTCCACTGACTTAACCGAAAGCTCTGCCAGGCCTTGAGGCACTGCCTGGCCACCACTTAACCATGAGAAAACATGAGTGTATGGTTCACTAGCACACAATATAAACTTTATAAGACAAAGACACAATATAAACAATATAAGACTAAGCACACAATATAAACTTTCACTGTTAGAATAAAAACAGCTATTCCACAATGAAACAGCTATGCAGGGAATTTTTCATCTTGAATAACAAATTCTCTCTCATCCTATTTGAGGACAGCCTCATTAAGTCAACAGCCAAAGTAGAGGGCAAAAGCCAATCATCTCCATGTTATTTTTCTTCTTTTATCAGTAAGATACCTCAAACCAATTAAAAAAAAAAAAAAATCTGAAAGTGTGAAGATTTCACCCAATTGTACTTCCCTGTGTATTTAATCTTTCCACCTCCCTTCTTCTCTCTCCCATACTTCCCTTTCCTTGCTTGCTTTTCTTTTCCATAGAACTACTGAATGGCACTCATTGCAGATTTATCCGTATTCCTTACAGTTCTCACTCATCCCAAGTCCCCAGAAGTGTCCACTACTTGGAGCTTTCTCCCATGCCCTTCCTACCCCCACTATCAGAGCTTTTCCAGAATTCAGGAAGATTTGAACAAAGTACAGAGCAGAAGCTAAAAAAAGAGGTGGTTAAAAAAAATATTAATTATGCATGTGTATATATATCCATATATGCAGAAAGAGAGACAAATTAAAGTAACAGTTACACTTTTAAAGGAGATTTCTTGTAGATATATACAGATGTTTTTAGGAATATTAGTTGTGAAGAAAGTCTGTATCTCAACAGAGAAATGTTGAATGGCTAGCCAGCTTTGCTTCTGGGCTATGAATGGTTTGTATGAAACATTTTAGCTGTTAAAAAAAATTAAATTGCCCTTAAGACCTGGACAGTCTGTAATAAACAACAAGAAATAGACTGTCACTAGTAAGTTCAAATCATGTTATGAAATGTTATAAAGGTGACATGAATTCTTCTATCTCTGCTTTTTTGTGCATACAGATGAAACAATTAATTTGTGTTTCATTGAACTTTGTTTTGGTTGTTCCTAGTGTATGCCTGTTTGTTATAGGTTTGCTATATTTCATATAGCTGCTATTTTTTTTTTGCTGTGTTATACAACTGCATTGAAGTGACTTAATTTTTCTCTGAAATAATGCATTTTTTGACACCAGGAAGTAAAAGGCAGTACTGTCTTGATGCTGAGATGCAATTTAACAGCATCACTGATCATTTTTTTTTGCATATTATTTTATTTAAAATCCTCTTTATAATTCTGGGAGTTTTTTTACTGAATATCATGATATGATGCAGCAGTTCAAAAATGTGACTAACAAACTCCACTCCTAACTGCATGAAATCTTACAATAATGGGAGGGATATGCACATGGGAAGACAACCTTTTCCTAAGCATACTGCTGTGGCAGGTATCAGTGAAGATGCAAGAGGCTGAGGTCCTTATGGTACTGGCTAGCAGACCTCATTCAATGGCACCATATGGAACAGTAAATGCTATTCACTGTGAATATAAAAGAAAGAATTTGGTTCAAAAGTACTGCCAGGAAAATTGCCCTGTCTTCAGGATGTTTATACAGGTATGTTAGCAACAGTACAACAGTTACTTAAATGGGGAATGAGGAAATGAAGACGAAATTTGTTGAAAGACACCCCCATGCTCATTCAACCAAGTAATTCAGAATGGCATTGGAGTGTCTGAACATAAATTCACCTCTTGCAGGTCTCACCTATTGCATTAAAAGAAATTTTACCGCTTATTTCTGGAGGGAGGAAAAGGTTTCCCCATAGATATTCATTACAGACATTCCGCTGCTCACGGTCAACTGGAGCAGCAAACTCCTCAACCAGAAAACCAATTTATCAGGATTTCTAGAAGTGTTATAGCATGATACACAAAGTCTTCTTTTAATGTGAAAGCTTCGGGGTGTTGGAGGCAATTTGGGTGGGACACAAGGGTTTCCCAGCGTGGAGTAACGAGGCCCTGCATCGGGTCATGTACTCCAGCCTGAGGCACCCATGTTGAACGGTTATTCTCTTGCTCCAGGAGATACCTGAAGATGTACATTTTCTGTGAGTTTTTCCTGGTGGCCTGGCATGGCTGTGACTTGTACAGCCCAACCCAGGAAGGCCCACGCCTTGGTGGGAAACGCATCATGTCGCAGCCTTGGTCCTGCACCTGCCTGGTGCTCTAGTCACCTTTGAGTGCCTCCCATCTCAGGGAGGGCAACCTGGCTGAGCTCCCTCTGCCTGGCTTACGGCCATGTGTCCTGATCTGCCGAGATCTTTGGCCCAGACTGCAGCTACCAGGACTACCGACCACAATCTCCTGCAAAATAAAAGGCAGTCTAATTGAAACCCCTTGAAAGCCTGCGCTTCTTTGAGAGTATGGGCCTGATCCAGCACCCAGTATGGTCAGCTGGAGATAGATCAGCCTCTCCGTGAAGCGCAACCTCGTTAGCAGCTCTAATTTAGCAGCCGGAGCTATGTCTTTTTAATCACTCGGCAGTTCTGCTCTGTTCCTTCCCAAGCACAGAGCATTTCCGATTTGAAGAATCGCTTTCCCATAATTAAATGAAAAAGAGTTAGTTGCAGCCCTCTGCACAAATTACTACCCAGTGAATGCAGAATAATGCATTATAAGTAGTACTTTATTCTATTTATTGTACAGGTATTGATGTGTGTTGGATTCATTCTATTTTAGAGGCAGTGCCATGGTAACTCGTCTCTCTTGACAAAGGCTTTATGTCAGAGCAGAAGTGGAAGACGCAGAAACTGAACTTCGGGTAGCCAGTGGGATGAAGGCTGCCAGCATTAACCTCACCAAAGCGTCACTAGGAAAGAAGCTAGTTGTGTCCGTCTCCTGTTGAGTGTCCCACTCACAGGGAATCACCGGCTGTGGGGTGAGAATGGAGGCAATGAGGCAGCTGGAAGTGTCTTTTTAAGGTAAAATGCAGCAAATCTGTGCTGCGTTAGTTTCCGATATGCTGGCTGACCACATAGATTTAATCACTGGCATGTTTTTAAAGAGCAAGTAACAGCATGGAAGGGTTACCTTGATCTGACAGCGTTATTCAGTACCATCAGTAATACGGCAGGTAACCAAACTGCCAGAAAGATAAATCTAACGCCAGGCACACTTTGCTGTCTTTCACTACTACTGTTGTTCTCATTTTGCGTGTAACAGCTTTCCTACCATTTCAAGGTACTGCTACAGACTGTTTCAATTTTAGGGGTTTTTGGGCTAGGCCTGGTTTGGTTTCCTAGTCTGGCATGAGATTGTCTAATCCCCTCCCAAGTCCTTTCTCATCACACCCTCTCCCCTGAGCACCCCAGGTTTTGACCTCTGAAAGGCAAAATGAGAGCAGGGCTTGATCCCTGGGCAGGGTCCCAGCAGACACCCCCATTGCTCATGCTGCAGCCCACAGTCTCTGCTGGTTTGGGTTTTATGGTCCCCCCAACGACCAGCTCTGCAGTTGTGTGGGACCCAGGTTGGACATATTGGTGCCACTGACTTGAAATCAAGAATTTTCTTGTCCATCGGTTGCACTTCTGGCTTTCTAAAAAAAGCCTTGACTTTGTCCAAAAAGAGCTGGCAGCCAAGTTTCCCTCAAGGTACCATTCTGGCTTGGGAAAGCCATCCTTGAACCCTGCCCTGAGTCATACTCACAAGATGTTTAGCAGCACATCTACTCTGAAAATAATCGCTGAGCAACATGTATGATGGGGTAATAGAATTTTGCACACCTTGGGAAAACAGCGTGGCCTGCGGTTGATATTGCAAACTTCACTGATCCCTACCCAGTTGCCTAGCATGGAAGTCAGTGAGATTGTACAACACAAGGTGAGCCAAAAGAGCATTGGAACAGCTTGCAGAGAGCCTAGCTTTTGCCAGAGTGATAGTCCCACACTGGTGAAAAACCCAACAACATTTACTGCCAATAGGTGTTATTTTAACCAAGCAAAGTGCATATTTATTTAGTGGCTTCTGTGGTATCGGAGGCACCATGTTTACTCTCCATCTGCTTTCCCTCATCCAAGCCTCTTTAAATTCTGGGTCGCTAAAAATGACTGGTGCTAATGACATTTGTCAACATAGTTCCCCAAATCACAAAGCAGTGAAAAAAAACCATAAGAGGAAAGAGATGACCTGAATTTACAATGGATTGCTTGCAGAGGCTTGCTTTCTTGTGTAACAGCTTGGAGGAACTGGAAGACAAACAGACTCTGAGCCGAAACCCCCGTGTTTGGGGATGAGGGGGGAGAGGGGAGCAGGGAATATGAGATCCATATGTTCGCCTTATTTTGTCTCCTAAAGACTTGCTGTTCCCGGCCGTGATTTTTCTTGAAACGTTAATTATAGGAGCTGGGGATGTCAGCGGTGCTCTTAATAGACTAAGTTAAGTGCTGGAAAAAAAATTGCCCGATGAATAAAAAGCCAGTTTTAGAAATAGCAATCAGCTGCAGCAAAAGCAAAATACACCAGTGGCTCGCGTGAGGAGCTCAGGACTGCACCTCTGCCCACCCTGCGCTGCACTGCCCAGGGACCCCAGCCGTGGGGTTGTCCATGTGCCTCTCTGCTTGCTCCCAAAACCGACTTCAGCAAGAGTGGTGGGGATGTGTGGGGCCCAGGCAGTGCCACCAGGGCTGGCAGTGGAGGGGCACACAGGTGCAAATACTGCTGGTGCCATCCCAGGTGTCACCTGGGTGAGACAAACAAGAGAAAGGCGATGGGACTGCGTGTGCCTCTGAGGACTGTTAAACAGTCTCTGGGACAAGGCATGTCAGTTATCCCTTTGTGAGTAGATTTAATGGGTGCAATAAAACCAGGACCAGTATTTTTGTGTTCCAGTCTCAAGATCATTAAAGCTACAAAGCTACGGCACTGTGTGATTTATCAGCTGCCGTGCCAGGGAGAAGCTAGACTGTGCCTCACGGAGAGAAGGTGAGTGACTGGAGGCAGGGAGCTGGGACCTCCTGGGGCAGGGCTGGGACCCAGACAGTTATCTGCTGCCAGAACCCTGCCTGGAGGCAAGGCACACATCCGCACAAGGCACCCAAAAAACAGCCAAGACCAACACACAGGGCCAAGCCCGGTTGCCAGCCCTCTGCATGGTAAACAACATGGGGCTGCCTGAGTGGCAGTGAGTGGCATCCCCCAGCCAGCAGGTCTACCCAAAACCGAGGGTATACTGAGGAGATGCACCAAGGTCACAAGCACTGGTCCGTGCCAAGACAGGCAGCTCTGCAGCCCTCACGGGCACCCTCTGCTTGCTGGCTTGGAGCTCTGGTGCCACAGCAGCATGTGAAAGTGGGAGTGCAGGCAGCTGTGTGTGGGGTGTTTGTGATGAACAGGGTGATAGGTGATTCCTGTTGCAGTGATTAACACCTTTTCCCACTGTCCTCAGACCAAGGCCGTTGCACGCTCAGCCCTTTGCCTGCCTTAGTGAAAGTGAGATTCCTCCCTCCCTCCTCCTCTCCAGTATTGGCCCTGGGGTGCTCCAGAGGCCCCAGAGAAGAGTCGAGAAGGATTACAGGCTGCAGGCTGCCCACAGCCACGTGCACCCTACTCACGCTGGAGCTACGCCATGCCATCTCCACAAGCCTCCCCTGGGACTGTGCCGACTCACCACAGATGGACAGGAGGCTTGGTGACAGTCTTGGACCATCAGCATTTGCCAGCAAAGGGGAATCATGCCCACCACCTCTATCAGGATGTGGACACAGAGAAACCCAATCAGCGCTGGTACTTGGGGACAGGAACTTCTTGGTTGATAGGACTCTCCTCAAAAGCCACATGAGCCTGATGGCCAAGGCTGTGCTCTCCCAGGTGGGGACACCCATGCTGTGGCTGGTCTAGCCCTCCCATACTGTGGGGTACGTGGGGACAAAGAAAGACTAGTGTTGGGGGGAATAAGACATGAGCATGTTGAGAAGAGATCTTCTCACATTGCTCCTTGGAGGATACCATGGACCTCTCGGCACTGCTTAGCAGCTGGAGTCCACAAGTTCAGCTTCTGCCCACTTTGCAGGCTGTGCTGGTTTCCACTTACAGGGTTTTTTTCCTCTCTACTGCATGGACAACAAACACTGTTCCCCTTACCCTCACATGTGCTGAGAGCATATGCTGTCTCCACAGCATCAGGGCACAGAAATTAAAGTGCACTTACAGGTGCGAAAACCAACCGGCAAGGAACCATCTGCTTTGAGGGTGAAGTCAATCGCTTCTGCCAAGTTTGAAGGCTTTGCCCTGGTAATTCATGCTGGGGAAGAAAAAGGTTTCAATTTAAATGTTAGCCAGGATCAGGTCTGGTAGCTCTGGCCAGAAGGACATACAGAAAGGTGCTCTAGAGAGGAGATTTTTTTGCCTTTGATCAGCTATCACAAACCAGTTGTAAATTGGTTCCAGACTGGAAACGAGAAGGTGCTAAATGCCTTGGCACTCCTGTTGCAGCCCCAGCCTTTCAGACAAGGACTTGGGTTAGCCCGAGCAGGAGCCTGTCCTGGGAGTTACCTATGTCAATATTCCCATTCTCTGCTGATCACCAATAAATTACTTATTCATTCCCAACAGTTTCTAACTGGGCTAGCTGGCAAACGCAGATTAATTAACCCTGGAGTCATCTCTGCCCATGCTGTGACATACTGAACAGCAGTATCAGTCTTTTTGTATTTAAACAAACTGTTTCAGAAAAAAAAAAGATGTAAAAATCAGGGTAATAGAGGGTCAGACCTGGACTTCCATGAGACTAGCAATCATTGTATCATAACAAAGAACCACCAGGCCTAGAAACACCTTCTTCTGTATTGGAAGTGCTGAAAATATGTGTAAGTAATTTGTCAAGTGTCTGTTTTATTTGTCTTTATGGTCAGGCACTAGGACAGCAAAACTACAGATCTAATATTTACATCACATCTTAAACAAGGGTTTGCTCACTTACTCTCTGATCTTCTCCCATCTGTCTCTTCTTTCCTTGCATACTATTTGTTACAGACCAGAGCCACAAAGAGCACAAGCTCTTCTGTTCTGAGCATCCTTACTAATCCCTGGTCTAGGCAGAGTTTTAGCCCAAATTATGATAATTTGTGATTGTACATATTTTTGCATGATGTGACTATCAGTTCAAGACAGTAAAGCAATTGTTTTTCCACACCTTTCTTGTTCTGCTTATGGGCTTTTTTATTAGTATTCTTCATTGCATCACTGATAAAAATAGACCCACGCCCTAAAATCTTCAACTCTAAAAAGGTAGCAGTTGCTGAAGGAACCCTATGCGTGTTGTGCAGATCAAACCATCCTCAAAAAGTTGAAGTACAGGGCTCTTAGCATACAAATGAGTAGGGTGATTCCTCAGGTGATTACTTCAAATATTTTTCTTTCTTGCATGAAGCCTTGCCTGGAAGAATCTATGGTTTATGATAAATATTAATAAGCTGCTTTGGCAAACTAACCTGTGAGCTGGTTTAGTAGAGTCAACCTCACCCTGTCCTAACAACATACAAGACTTCTTTTTCGTCTTTTCTGGGGCCATCATTCTTCTTTGTAACATAAACTTTCTCACTGATTTAAAAATAAATTATTATAGCCATTAAAAACACTAATGGGAGTCATCAACTGACACTGCGAATCACTTTTAAAATAATACAGTGATCAAGATGATTGATTTTCCAGTTACATGAAGCATTTAGCACAAAGGCTTCTTCATCGTGAAATCAATCGTGGAAGTTTGTTGAGCCTTCGCAGAAGCAGGCACAGGACTTGCGTTGCATATCCCCTCCTGGCCCGTTAGGTATTTCACAACTCTCCGTGGACTTTGTGCGGAAGCCAGGCGCGGGAGGAGTTGACGGGTCTTTGGCTGCTGCGAGGCTGCGTCAGGCTGTCGCTGAGCAGCAGATGGGAGGGGGCTCGGCTGGTTGTGCACTGAGTCTGACAGGTTTTGGAGCATCAGGAAGCTCATCAGCTGCATTAAAGGGTCTTCTGCAAGCCCCCTGTGCAGCCTGAACTAATACCTTTACCCTTACAGCTGCGGTGAACAGAAGGCAATAAAAATGGCACTGACCATTACTTTTAAGTTAAGCCTCTGCTCTGTGACACAGGGCACACTGCAGGGCCACACGCACCCAGGTAGGAAAGACAGGAAAATACCCAAAACTTCTTCTCCCTCAACCGGAAATGAGCAAGAGTATCAGTGTATCAACACCTCCTGCCTGCCCAAGAGCCCATCTGGGAAGGCTGGGATGAGCTAGGAAGGCGCTATGGCACATCGTGGGTAGGTGGGAGGGCTGCTGGGGAGATGAAGCTCAAACTGTAATTTTGGGGGGTGGTCTGGTCTGCACAGGAGAGGAACAACCACCTTCCCCTGTTGCGATGCTGCAAAAATACTCGGGGTACTGCTGAAGCTGGGCACTGCTGGCTCATCTGGCTTCATCCCTCATGATGCAGAGCAGCCATGAGGGGTGGCAATGTCCAGTCCTGCTGCTGCTACGTGCCCCTGCACTTAAAAATCCCTCGGGGAAAAGAATGGGGAGAGTGTGTGGGCTTCGGTGCCCGTGCTGCTGGGATTGCAGGGCGATGCTTATACAGGCTCGGCGCTGAGACTTTCTGCACCTCTCACTGCTGCCCAACAGAATTCCTTGCAACCAGTCCTCTGCCACAAGGTGTTTCATTTCGGGATGGCAACACAACCCACCGAGTCTGGAAGGCATATGGATTTTACCAGAAAAGCAGGTAAGGCAGTTCTAAGTCAGTGGATGAACACAAACTGCCAACAAATCTTTTTAGTGTGGTTCAAGGATATTTTCACAGCTTTGGACAAACTTGATGCTGAGGCTTCTTCTCAGTGGATTATTTTCCTTTGACCTTTTGAATGCTCGTAGCCAGCTCGTCTAATCTCAGAGAGGTCTCTTGGCAGAGGGAAGCAGACGCAGTCATAAAGTGGCTCTCATATTGTTTTACTCTAACCTTGAAGGGCTTGGTAGATCAATAGCTTGTGGAGGGATCTTTAATCAAGTTGCTGAACCTTCCTTTGGATGTCTAAGCACTCTGCATTCTGAATCTTAATTATATTCTTCAAGGACTTGGATTTAGTGCTGTATTTGTTCACAGTATATTCATTCTAGACTGACATGAGTTAAAAAGAACAAACTACATTTTTAATGGGGCTGTGGTTTGAGGGACACTTTTAGCAAAAAGCCAGAAAATATCTGAAGGCCTGTTTCTGCTAGAAGATAAACAGGTATTTGCTAAGCCAGCTCCCCAAATGAACAAGCATTCGAACAGGATCTTCATTTAGAAAATGAAGAATAAAAAGGGTCTGTCATCACGTTCAGATTGGATATTCCTTTGCCCTATTATTATGGGTCTCCTCTTTCATCAACTACGAGTTCAGCAACATGTTTTTTTATTCAGAGTTTTAGACTGCAAATATGTCACGTTTGTAAGCACACCAAACTGTACCTTAATTTCATCCTTTTAAAAATTAATGGAGCTAAACAAAGACATTCAAACAAAAGAAAATCGCACACAACGCTTCATGAAATTTTTAAGTTTTCTAAAGTAATTATTTTCTCTTTCTTTTGGATGACATTGTTTATTGTAAGACATCATTTTTATTAAATACACTGTAATACAAGAGACTTTCCATGTCATGTTGAGAGAAGCTGGTCACATGATTCACAAACAAAACTTTTAACACTGATACCTAGGCATCACTTTGAAATCAGCCAAGATGCAATGAAACTTTTAAAGCAATGACTTGTTATAACAAACTGCAAAACAAGAACCACTAAATATTTCCATGGAGACATCACATTGAAAAAAGAAAAAGAAAAAAGAAAGGAGAAAGATAGCTCTACACACCAGGTCACAGTTTGGTGACAATATAGAGATTTATATTTATATGTAGATATCTTCCTCTTTACCTTAAGTGACAAAGAGAGTGATATCTAGAAATATATATATACATAAAGTATAGGTGGAGAGCAGGGCTGGGACAAATATTTCATAATTACTTGATTCTCTCTCATTGGTGATTCAATTAAACATCAATGTTGAATTAAATTACTTGTATATAAAACATTCTTAGCTGCTTTTCTTTAAGTTACAGAAAGATACATATAAGCTGCAAGATATAGGCCTCTGGAAAGATTTGATTTGATCTCTGTTTTCTCACGTCTTTGAATCAAACGGCCTCACTACTAGCAGCTTCTATTATCCTTGCCCAAAGTATTCAGTGTTTATAAAATACCAGCCGGTCATCACTCAGAACCTTCTACAAGCAAACAAAATATCCCCACAGACCTGGTCTAGAATGCATAGACGGAAAAATAACACACCCATCATTTCCCATTTCTTCTCCTGAGACATATGTTTAAAAGATGGCAAAATAGTCACTTGGTTGCTATTGTGAAATTCACAGTGTTTTCCCTGCAACATGTAGACTTTTTTTTTTTTTTTTTGCTTCATATTTGTGATGAATGTAGCACACTCCCCTGCCCCACCCAAATAAAGGTGTTTTAACTAAGGCTCTAAAGGACCTCTTGATTCAAAGCAGCAGTGGTTCATCCCAGCCCTCACAACAAGAAAATACAACTTCTTGTGCTATCAAAACCTTCGTCTTTGACGACTGAAACCCTAATCTGTTCCCCAGCCCCTCCCCACTTCCCTCCCTCACATTTTATAGCAGTATTTGAAATTCAGTTACAGGCTGCAACAACCCAGAGACAGACTTGTTCTAACACATATGCATTGTACCTTAGTCATCCAGTGACCTAGTCATTTTATTGGGTTATTTAATTTCTTTTTAAAGTGTTTTGTGAAAGTCTACATCAACCACAACAAAAACAATCTCTCAGGAAGGTGGGGAGGGGTACAGAGAGAAAGACAGGGAAAGAGAGAAAGGAAGAGAAAAGAAGAAGGGAAGAGGAGAAAAGGAAAGAAAGGAAAGGAGAAAGAAGGAAGGAAAGTGGTACAGAAACAGGAAGTAAGGATGAAAAAGAAAGAAAAAGAGAAAAAATAGGCAGTTACCTATTTAACTGTAGACAATATAGAGATATATTGTTTCACAAACCAAAATGAAGTCCTTTTGAAAAGGGTACACTCCATCATGCATCATGGGGTGCTGTTGCTTTACAAGTATCTGTTCTCCACGGCCAGTTCTGTGTTCTGCAGATCTATTGAGAGTGAAGGACAGAGGGTGGCAAATGCTGCTATTATTACTGCTAAATTTTGGCGTTCTCATTGTCCTACAAGTCGTGTTGCAGTCTGAATAGTCCAGCTCATTCTTGGTATTATTTCATTACTGCAGACGAGTATAAAATGCTAATGGAGCTGCACTGTTACTCTAGGACAATAAAGCAACGTTAGCACAAACCCAGAAATGACAGTAAAACAAACTCTGTATTCCCAGCTTGGAAGCTTGTCTGTTCTTTTCATTGTGAGAAATCAACAAGTGAGATGGGAATGGAAGAAACGTTTTTATGCAATCATCTGGGGAAAAAAAAGTGCTTGTTGTTATATCTCTGGCATTCTAGCACTGCCTCTGCTGCACACCAGTTAAAAAATTGAATCTTACAAACATAGAAAAACAAATATCAAAAGAAAATAATATTTTGGTTACTCAGCAGACTTTATCAATTTATTAATAGCACTCTAATCATCATTTGTAATAATGTAGGTGTATGTAAATTTATACATATACACACAGCCCATACATAATGTGCATGCATGTCTGCACATATATAAATAAAATACAACAGACATAGGCATACATGTATATGCTATGTGTGTGTATATATATATGCCATATACAAACACACATATATAATATATATTATATATATGATCAGTTCGTAGCACAATCCAGAAAGACTTTTTTAAATGAGCCTGATTGTCATATTTACTCAGTGTACACAATTTAGCTGACAGTGCAAGCATGATGAATATGCACATATACTCACCCTTCATTGTGATTTGAACATAATTCTTCCTCTTCTCTGCTCATTCTGCTACACTTACCCACCTTTTCATGAGGAAACGCAAACTATGTATAGCTACAGTTTATAGCTTGTCTACTGTGATTATACATCTTATGCACTATCAAGAACATTAATGATACAGGTCATGGTTATCCATACCAGTGGTTCTGTAGAACATTTGGTCCTTTAGAAGTTTAACATACTGCTATGTTATTGCACAACGCATGATAACACTATTTATTCTCTGAAACGACTCTAATAGTCTCACTAGTAAATCAAAAAGAAGATGCCACTAAGTACAAATTCAGGGTTTTGTGGTTATTTTTGGTATACATTCTTTCAGTGCTTGCAAAACCCACCTGTTTGCTTTCAGACTGGAGCCTGCTTTCCAACAGAAGCAGCATCTCAGATGCTTTTTTCTTCAGCTCATAAGAAACTAATACAGAATACATCAGGTAGAAACTTAGCACCCCCCTCCACCACCTGCAGCCTCCTCCCACTGCACAGTAAGAGCGTACTCTGACACCTTTGTTTTCCACAACTGTTATTTTGAAAATCAATTTCAAATTCCTTTAAAACACAACGTTTGGGTTCTCAAGATAATGGGTTTCACTGGATGCTCAGTCTTTTTCTAGCTTTCTGTGTGAACTTCCAAGACAGACTAGTTAAAATCTTAAGGCCCATTTTGTAGGAATCTTCCTCTGGCTTTTTTTGTGTTTCCAGTTCAGTAGTGGTTAAGAAATAACATCTAGTTTATGAAAGAAATACCGAGTATGGCTTTATAGTTACACTGTCATGTTTATTTGTAATGCTGCCTTTTCAATGACATTGAGAAGGGTAAAACTTCATCACTGTCCAGTGAACTATTTTCTTTTGAAAATGTTCAGATTCTTTATGAGCTAGCTCTAAAAGCTTCTGAAGGAAAAATCTAAAGTGCCTCAATAAATAATATATGCAAGCAAATTATATATTAAATGTGCTATGGGAACACTTACAAAAATAAAATGCTTAATTTATTAAATAAAATATCCCCAACACAAAGATGAAGGACTATTTTGATCTGGCTCATATCAATAAGAAATAACAAAAAGAGAGAAAGAAAGATCACTTTTTTGCAGTAACGCCCCCTCACAGAGGGAGGCAAAAGTCTCGAGGAATAGGTAAGGTATGTTTTCATTTGTAAGAATTCATATTAAAAATAATCCTAACTCTAAATTTGAAATCGTCAACTTCTGGTTTGAAAAATAACAGGTATGCCCATGCAGCTGTCATCAGCACAGTGGCCATGCAAATGTTGTACACATACAATGCCAATCCAACTAAAAATAAATTATTTAAGAAAGAGTGGATGTAGGTTATGACAGCACTAGTACCAACACAAACATGGTGCTGAGCTCAGGGTCTTTGCACTCTGAATAGTAAGCCATAACCTCAGAGTAATTTGTTTTCTCTAGAGATGTCTATCCCCTGCCATGGCTCAAATATAACCAGTGATCTCCGTGCTTTAGATTATTCATGTTATATCAGCCTATTGTAACATTGTAAAGGCATTTTAACATGGCTAATGTCCTCCATTAGCCCCTTCTAATGAAATATAAGTTATATTGTTATGAGTTCGCTATGCCTACTAGGGTGTACTACAAGATGAGTGATAGTTTCTGCACAAAGGGCATTAATCGACAGAGACCATGCACAGTTTTGCTTGCACGGTTGAAAAAAAAGAAAAAGGATTGAGAAAGGAAGGAATACACTGCTGGACAAGCACAGTATATGATACACCTGCCCCAGCATCTATAGCTTGCCCTATCCTATCAAAATCCTTAGTTTCAACATGTGATCCTGAAATTAATACTGTACATTAATAAGCCTAGCTTCAGCCTTTATTAAAAAAGACTAGCTGGAGAACATTTTTATACCAGTGGCATGACAATATCCTACCAGAAGACAAAATAAGGGCATGTATTTAGTTTATCATGTTGTAACATAATTGTGTGCAGTGCAGGCAGCATCTTTTTCTCTTTTACTTGTATCTGGCAATGAAAGGTGCTGGCAAAGCACCTCCTTGAACAATCCCTTTAGTCCTCAGAAAGACTCTTCAGGGAAAGTGCTAAACCCCCTCTTGCCTTCCGTCAAATCATTGAAGTGTTTTTTATTTTTGTGGCATTGGATGCCATCTGATCCCCTAGATCCTCCAGATAGTATATCACGTAAGTCTTTCCATCTGGCTTTATCTCTGCAAGGAATATGCTTCATGTAGAGAACACCAGTCTTCTTTTTCCACCCACATGCCGAAGCAAAAAAATTGAGGTGAATCCATAGAAACTCCCAGTAGCTGTACAGCAGAAATCACAAAGTTCCGAGTCAAATATATTTTTCCCTTTTTTCATCCACATCAAAGGCATGAATACAACAAGGCATTGTTAGTTGTGGTGGGCAAACTGAAGAGTCTGCTGATATAACAGATCAGGTTTTTAAGGCCTTTGTCTATGCAGAGTTACAATAATGCAGAAGCCAAATTGATTAGAAAGACAGGAGAGAAGAAAAAAATGATAGAAACTGAGAGAGAGAAAGAGAGAGAGAGAGAGAGAGGAGATACGTCTCAGTAATGTCTAAAAAGTCGATACTGTGTCTACAGATGGAGAAGTGCACATTGCTTGCCCTTTAGAAAGCTTCTCCGCAACTTTGTCATTAATACTGTCAAAGTTAAGAACACATTTTAATGGAGTTCAGCGGCAGTTGAACACATTCATTCCCGCAGCCCATAAGAAGAAATGCTAGGAGACTTTAGCCTAAAATATCCAAGTAGACTGGAGATGCCTTGGCCAAGTTCTGGAGGAGGGAATGGATTTCTTTGATGTTGAGCCTCATGTGAGGCTCCCGTTGCCAACAGCCCAACATCAAGTCATACACTTCCTTGGGGCATGTGCGAGGTCGCTGCAGGACTCGGCCCTGAGTGATGCACTCAATCACCTATGAGAAATCACAAGGAAAGGATCAGCACACCTGTGACAACTATTGGGGGGGTCATCCATGGAAGAGTTAACTGCTAATTGCCACAGCAACTAGCCTCACCGGTGGCAGTCTCCCAGCCAACTCTGCCAAGGGCTGCGTTTCTAGGCAGATGCATGAGCCGCAGGATGTGATCTGGAAAATTCACTGTAAGTTGTCAGTATCTTCACTGATGTGAAATTCATCAGTGAAGTATCTTCACTGATGTGAAATTCACCCACGTTGCCCCTTTCACTCTTGATAGAATGATGGGCCAGGAAGTAATCTCATACCTCCTCTCTCTACCCATCTGAAAACCTCACCTCATCTCAGAAGGAGGCTAAGTTTTCACCCTACTCACATAGAGCATTAGCGCCTCTCCCTCCCTCCTTCTCTCCCTCCTTAAACTTATGAGTATCACTGTGTCTGATTTCTGGAAAGGAGTTACTGCCTGTAAATCAAGAGATTTCCAGATTACCTCAGTCTATTCAAGAATGGTTCTGGACAACCACTTTGCAACAATGACATGTATGGTATGGAACTGAAATCACCCAAAGCCCATTCAGGAGATAGCTAAGCTCCTTTTCATTGCTTCATGGTCATTCTCAATACCCAGAGCAGATTTTATCCTATATAAAGGAAAAAGCTAAATTCCAACTGGCATAGTTCTGCTTGGGCAACTTCCATCCACTCTGGGGGGGAAAGGGTGAAAAGGAAGAAATTCAACCGCAAAGTTCATGACAATACCATGAATACCTAATATCAGGGGTCTTGCCTTTACTAAATAAATTTGTTGCCGTCCCTTCTCCAGAGAAGCTATACCAACAGTTAATGTGCCAGCCCTCCCAATGCAGTTTGAGAATGTATTACACACACCTCGTTGTTTGAGAGCTGATACCATGGCTGTTTGCCATAGGTAAAGATTTCCCATAATACAACCCCAAGGCTCCAGACATCACTTTCTGTGGTGAACTTCCTGTACATGATACTCTCTGGAGGCATCCAACGAATGGGCAGCATGGTGTGACCCCCAACCTGAGAAAAACAAATGAAAGAGTCAGAAATAATTCCTCCAGACCCTCACAAGAAAGAGTATCAAGACGTTAAATAAGAAGAATCCATGTTTTCTTTCTTTCCCATCTGATACCATTCACTTTGAGGAGCTTTTCAGAACTAGGGATTCATGGTCCAAACTCCTCTCCCCCCAGCAGCAATCACCACCATGACTGGTTTCTCTACAGAATCTCCAAAGACATTGTTTCTGAAGTGCAAACTCATTCTTAACATTTACTTGGCACATCGTACCCAAGTATCAGGAAGCTCTACAAAATTATTAATTATATTATTATTATTAATTAATTAATTTAGCCTACCAACCCACTTTAAATTAGCCCAGTTTTACTCTCCATTTTAACACTGGGGAAACTATAAAAGATTCATGAAATGAAATCTGCACTGCTGATTCTCCTAGAAACTCAGTAATATCAGCTAAAATCCATGAAGACACAGTGGTCTAACCGCATGACATGGTAGGATCAGGATCTGTATGGTTTAATTTTGAGTGAATTAAAGCAATGCTATTTTGTGTTGATAAATTCCAAAGTTTAAATCAAATTATTTTGTTCCACATTAACTACCCAGTCCTACACAGCTTAAAAAAAAACCAGTCCTTTGGATGTATTCCCTTGATAATAAACAACTTGTAAGACATAGACTCTTATGCCAAATCAACTCATGTTGAATTGGATCTTTCACTGAATGAATGCCTTAGAACATTTTTAATTTTCTCCAGAACACTGTACTTCCTCAAAATTAGGTATCCTAACCCTAATTTAATTTTTTAAAAAATCTCTTATTTCTAGTTTCTAAACAATTTATTGTTCCTGGTATGTAACATTCTGACAGGATCACATCAATAAAGAAATCCACCCAAGTACTTTTAAAATAGCGTAACTGCTGAGATATTGTGATATATAGATATTCTGATTACTTTTGCATCAAGACAGCTGCAAATATTTTCAAGGAAGTTAAAAAAATCAAAAGGAAAGCTTTTTCAAAGACATCTAACTTTTGATTAACTCTCATTTTCCTGTCTGAAAATGCATTTAATTTGAAACCACGTTTGCACTTTCAAGATTCCGTCAATTCAAAATATTGTTTCTCCTTGTGGGACTTCACATTTGTTGTTATAAAGAATGCCCTCCTTGTTCTCATGTTGAAACAGCAAATGGAAGGAGAACACAACAGAAATTCAGTCAGGGTTCATGTTCTTTCTAAATCACTCCGAACATCCATTTCCAGATATTTGTCAGTAATTCAGCATTAGCACAGCATACCAAAAACACAGCTATGGCTGTGAGAGCTCAGCCCTGTTCCGTGCATCGCCACAAGTAAACACTTGCTACTGACTCCATAAAAACAGAAAGTAATGCTAAAAATTCCACAGACTAGGCTCTTCTTCTCGTCCTCCTACAGGAGATGTCAGGCGAGCAATGGAGGAGTATTTTTTGCCAGGATGCCGAATGAAAGACAGTGCTCCTGAGTTCAGTTCCTGGTTACGTTGTGGATTTGCTTGTGCCTCAATGCATGTTGCTGAGCACTGGTTCAGAGACATTTAAAAGGGGACCCAACTCCTGTGGCCTTCTGCCTAATTTAAAGACGTGAGCACTCCATTGACAGAAAATGGATACACATTCTTAAGTGCTTTGCTCAATTCAGCCCATTCGTCTCTGTGTTACAGTTTACACCTCTGTCAGGCAGACTGGCTGTAAGGCTCTGTGCATCAGTATTTTTAATCCTCTTTGACAGAGAAATCACTCGATGTGGAGAGTTTGAAGTAACACACAAACCCGCTGAGACGCAAACAAAGTATCAGTTTCCCACCTTATCATAACCTAAACTGACATGGTAACCAAACAATTCCAAATCACCACTTTTACCCCCGTCATGAGAGGTGTTTCATTCGAAAGTCAGAAAAGTTAGTCCCTTAGAAACATGCAGCCACATACACACAGACAAAGGGCAAGTACCATTAAAAGATGGTTAATGATGAGAAGCTTTTGGTCTCATCAAATATTAAAATGGCTCTTAGATCTGCTTATCATATAGCCTCTGCTACTGGTTCTTTTCAGCAATTTCTTTGACTCGTTTCTTAAAAATTAATGAAAGCTATAGACAATAAAATATGTGTCTCTATTTTTTCTTATTTGTCACATCTTACATCAAGAGATTTTGAAACAGCAATTAAACAAAAATCCCAACACTCTCCAAATCTTCTTTTCCCATGGTTCCTTGCTGCAGAACCACAGTGTATTTGTGGTAGGACTCTACGCTGAGTTTCTAGTGTCAATCAGTAAAATGAATGACACACCTCTAGAGTGATGATGATAAATTGCCACCAAATGATGGCTCTGCAATGAACTGATCTGTAACATCACAGACTTAGCTGTCTCTTTGCAGTCATAGCAAGACTGACTCATCAGTATTGACACCAAGAATTCAATTTACAGATAAGCACATGCCACAGCGTTCTTTGGTGTTCCTTCCACGCCATCTTGCCTGGAGCTGTGTTCATTTCTGTTTCTGAAGGCAGAAGACTTCACTGGGCAGAGAACTTGTCCAGGACTGAGATGTCCTGTGGTATCTCTATGTCTATCATTGCCAGTATCAATCATTTTAGGCACAGTTACTTCCAGTGCCGCAGCATTTTTGTGAAGATAATAGTTAATGCCTTGCAAAGTATCAATAAAAGTATTATAAGAGGTGTTCTTCTTGCCAGATGGCATTACAATGAAGGATACCTGTGCAACCTATGGAAGGTTCAGCATCTACCCGTGGTCGAAGAGCACCTTCAGTTTCAACTCAGATTTCAGTTCAGCCACATCAAAAGCACAGGGAAGGGCTTGGCCAAAGGCAGTTCTTCTAAATGCACATTTCCTTCCCTATTAATGATCCGTGGTTACTGAGTCAACACTCACTCAGCTCAGAAAAGCATTAAGGGCCGTGTTAGGTATATGCTTAAAATGAAGCACATGCTTCAGAGCTTTCTTGAACTGAAGCCTGGGACTTGACACCACTCTTTGCAATATGCCTGAAACAAATTGCCATTCAGTTGTGAGCTTCTTTCGATCTTTATTGGACTGTTGAGTCCAAGCACCCACAGTTGTGCCAGTGAAGATAGTGGAGTGCCTTTTTGCCGTTGTTGCCAAACTCTCAGCAAGGCTAAGGGGTGTTTTCCAAGAAGGACCAATGAAGGAAAACAAGATTAGACTGACCAAACTTTAAAGGTGCTGAGTGCTTCAAGGGGATGACTTCTGTGTATGCTTTAATAAGAAATGCAACTATTACACAGCTCTCAGGTATCATCAGCATTCTGCAGAATAAAGTCCCTGCTATGCAAACTGTCATTGCAGTGCTGTTTGATACACGTAATTTTAAAATGATTGTGTGCTAAGCAGACTACAGTTGCAGGTAAATAACACCTTTATATTCAATCTAGCTAAAGTTATGACAGGTTTAAAAGCATTACAGTTTTAACTTAATATGCTATTACTTTAAAATCCGTGCTGTAGCTGTAAAAATGTTGCCAAAATTACCATTTTATGGATATAAATTAGGGTATATTTTCTTGATGCCTACCTGAAAGCAGCTACATTATGAAGGTTTATTTTTATTCAGAATTGTACTTCCTCAGAGCCTTTCTAGGACTTAAGTACTTGCTTCCAAATGTCAGTTTATGAAACCAAGCACTCCCTAGCCCAGATGTAGCCTTGTATTACGTTCACTAGTTGTTTTTACTAGCAATATTTGTCTAGAATCTAAACCAGAAAACCTGGTGAATTTGCTTCTGCAATGTGCAGACTATCCACAGGGAGGAGGCTGCTATGCCAGATCAGTGAACTACGATGTTCTCCAAAGAAGCACTTCCAAGGGGAAACCGCCACACTGTTCCATGTATGAAATGATGCACTTTGAACAATGCAATGTCATTCCACTTGTCACCACTTTCAGCACTCAGCTTTTAAATTAATTTAGCACTTTGAAAGGTGCCAGGTAAGCCAACCTTGAACATTGTTTTCATCTATTTGCAAATGTCAAGTTTCAAGGATTGCTGTAGAAGTACCATGCCTTGAAGCAGGGCATCTAATCCTAGAGTTTGCTGAAATTTGTTCACTTTCTGGTTTCATATGTTCCATATCCTGCTTCATAGGCACTAGGAAATGCAGAAATTTTGGTTTTAAGAAGGCAACTAGGCCTATAGTACAAAATTCTGTGGAATTGACTTTTGTTGCCCAAGGGTTGGCACACATCCATCCATCCATCCATCCATCCATCCATCCACCCACCCACCCACCCACCTGTCCAGTGTAAACCCAGCTTTCTTGCACATTAATATTACTGCTACAGAGATGAGCCCTCAGCTGATTGTCATCAAGATAAAGGCAGGCAATCACTGCAATTTCCCTATGCCAATTAAAAAGGCATCTGCTGACCCTGCCTTGGTCACTGTTTCAACTTCTACTGCACAGCTTCCATGGGAACCCAAAGCCCTGTTGCCTAATGGTTGTGAGCAAATGGATACGCTCTCTTACATAGAATGAGCAAATGAAGCCTTGTGCTTCTGCTGGGAACAGGAGGCTGTGGGTGGAGCCAGGGGAAGCCAACCTATAGAGATATGGAAGAAACAGGCTGTATGTGGGGCTGCACAGATAAGACACAAGCCACAGGCTGAGAAAGGCACAAGAAATAATGTCACTAAGATGACCACTCAATCAATTCACACCAGGTTTATGCCTTACTCGTGTACCATGAAGAGGGAGGGCTGAATGGACTGGCCGCACTTTTGCAATGCGTGCCAGCTGCAACCGCATCTTACCATAGCATCACTAGGGGCTGTAGTGCTGAGGGTATGACAGAGGCCCAGAGCCATGCCGTAGGGTGCTGCAGGGGCTGACCAAACTTCAGGACAGGGACTAACTGGAACAGGGAGTAATCTATCGTCCTGCTAAATGCTGGTGGCCATATTTGGAGAGGCTCCTGCACTCCTGGAGAGGATATCAAATGCAACACCCAGCTTTTGCAGGCATTGTATTAAATAACCCCTTCCCCATTTTTTTCAATTTCTGGCTTTAAGTAGATGATTACTCTGAATTCATGCAGTAAAAAGCACAGCAACCAATTGCATAGCCTTGGAAAACAGACTTCCTCATTGACGTTCAACGTTCCCAGGCTCCCACGATTCCCACAGAGTGACATTGCAGTAATGTGTCAGAGCGCTTTGTATATCCTCTAAAGACTAGTGATGCTTTTCTGCCAACAGGATAAAAGTAATCTTTTTACTTTGTAAGCTCAATGAACCTGAGTGACTAATGCACGGGTTTCAGCCCTGATCCTGCCCAGTGCCTTGGTCCAGCTTGACTGCTGCATCTCCAGAGAGCCCTGCTGATCTCACACTTTTGCAGTTCAGGGTGGTAGTCTTGAAAGCAGCAACACAGCTTGGTATATGCTGAAATTAACTGTCATGTGACAAGTATGTACTCAGTCTCTTTAATGCAACTGGATCCTAGTTTGTCAGACTGTAACCAAGCTGATGTATTTGTTCACCCCTCATAAAAAAAAAAAAGCATCCTGTGTATTTGTGGGATTACGGCATTTCAGGGTAGTTTTTGCTATTTATGTTTTGGTCTTCTGACTTGTTTCTCCATTTCAGGATGATATAACTGCAAAGAAAATTTTGATGCAAAAATTACCATGTCTTACTGCTAAAACTGAAAACCTCGCCTCTCTTGGTGAACATATGCTCTTTCCCCTGCATATAATGCTGGCAAACATTTCTCTCAGCACAAGAGAAGATCAATAATTGTTATTTTCATTTCTTCCATGTTCTGGCCTTGCAGACTAAGTCAATCTCTCCTCTTAAAATATCACCACTCCTGCCATGTCCACTTGCAGAAAAGCAATATATTATTTTCACAGTCATAACAAGACATACCGCTCCAGCACATGAGGTTACTGAATTGTGAAATAAGGCAGATTATTAGCCAATTGCTAAAGATGTGTCCTTTCATTTTCACTTTTTATCATGCTTTAGTTCATCTCTATTCAAAAGGGGTTTATGTCTAAAGTTCTTAATTAACTGACAGTGGTCTTGTCAGAAAACTGAAACAATATCTAGAACATTTATTAGAATCATAGAATAGTTTGTGTTGGAACAGACCTTTAAAGGTCATCTCATCCAACCCACCTGCAATAAGCAGGGACATCTTCAACTAGATCAGGTTGCTCAGAGCCCTATCCAACCTGACTCCAAATTTTTCCAGGGGTGGGGCATCTACCACCTCTCTGGGCAACCTGTTCCAGAGTTTCACCACCCTCATCATAAAAAATTTCTTCCTAATATCTAACCTAAATCTACCCTCTTTTAGTTTAAGACCATTACTCCTTGTCCTATCAAAACAGGCCCTTGTAAAAACCCTGTCCCCATCTTTCTTCAAAGCCCCCTTTAAGTACTGAAAGGCTGCAATGAGGTTTCCCTGGAACCTTCTCTTCTCCAGGCTGAACAACCCCAAACCATTCAGCCTGTCCTCATAGGAGAGGTGCTTCATCCCTCCAGTCATTTTTGTGGCCCTCCTCCGGATCTACTCCAACAGGTCCATGTCTTTCCTGTGCTGAGGGCTCCAGACCTGGACACAGTACTCCAGGAAGGGTCTCAGCGCACCGGAGTAGAGGGACAGAATCACCACTCTCAACCTGCTGGCTGTGCTTCTTTTGATACAGACCAGGATATGGTCGGCCCACGTCCACCTTTTCATCCACTGGTAACCCCAAGTTCTTCTCGGCAGGGCTGCTCTCAATCCCTTCATTTCCCAGCCTGTATTGATACAGGGGGTTGCCCCAACCCACGTGCATGACATTGCACTTGGCCTTGTTGAATCTCATGAGTTTCCCACTGGCCCACTTCTCGAGCCTGTCCAGGTCCCGCTGGATGGCATCCCATCCCTCAAGCATGTCAACCACACCCCTCAGCTTGGTGTTGTCTGCTAACTTGCTGAGGGTGCACTCAATCCCACTGTCTATGTCCATGATGATGATACTGAACAGTACTGGTCCCCGTATGGACCCCTGAGGGACACTACTTCACACCGACCTGGACATCAAGCCATTGACCACTACCCTCTGGATGCAATCATCCAACCAATTCCTCATCCACTGAACAGTCCACCCATGAAATCAACGTCTCCCCAGTTTAGAGAAGGATGTTGTGGGGGACCGTGCCAAAGGCCTTACAGAAATCCAGACAGACAACATCCTTAGCTCTTCCCTTGTCCACTGAGGTAGTCACTCCATCATAGAAGGCCAGTAGGTTTGTCAGACAGGACTTGCTCTTGGTGAAGCCATGCTGGCTGTCTTGAGTCACCTCCCTGTCCTCCATGTGCCTTAGGGTAGCTTCTAGGAGGATCTGTTCCATGACCTTCCCAGGCACAGAGGTGAGGCTGACAGGTCAGTAGTTCTTAGGGTCCTCCTTTATACTCTTTTGAAAAATGTGTTTTCAATGATATTTTCGAATATCACAGAGAGTGGCTTGGCAACTACATCAGCCAATTCCCACAGGACTCTGGGATGCATCTTCTCAGGTCTCATAGATTTCTGTATGTTCAGGTTCCTCGTGTGGTCACAAACCTGATCTTCTGTTACAGTGGGAGGGACTTTTCTCCCCCAGTCCCTCTCTTGCGGTCCATCCAATCGAGGGGTGTGGCAGGAGAGGTTGCCAGTGAAGACATCCCCTCTGGTAGGGCTGTCTATTAACTGGCTTAAGAAATTTTCCTCAATGCACTCCAGGAGTTTCCTGGATTGCCTAGAGCTTGCCATGCTACTTTTCCAGCAGGTGTCGGGGTGGTTGAAGTCCCCCAGCAGGAGAACAGCCTGCAAGCGTGACGCCTCCTGTAGCTGGTGTAAGAAGGTTTTGTCAATAGGCTCTCCTTGAGCGGGCAGCCCGTAGTGGACACCAACCACAAGGTTCCCTTTGTTGTCTCGGTTTCCAGTGCTTACCCATAAGCTTTCAACCTGCTCGTGGCTATTCTTCAGAGACACCATATTATTACACTATTTTTACACTGTAAGTTCTCCCTCCAGTTATGCAGCGTCAGTTCAATAATGTGTGTCAACTTTGTGTTACTGGAGATTAAATTCTTCTCATTAATCTCTATGAAACTGTGAGTGATATGGAGAAGATGAAGAAAGACCAACTACTCAGTTTCACATAACGCAAGAAGCGGAAGACAACAAATGAAATTTTTAAATGGCACATTCATAATAAACAAAAAGAGGCACCCTGTCACATAACGTACAGTTGCGTGTGGAACTCATTGCCACACTATACTGCCAACGCCCAAGGTCTACTTGGGATCAAAAAGTGATAAAACAGACTCATGGAGGATAAATTCTGACAGGGGCTATCAAACACAAAGATGCAATCTCTGGACCAGGAAGTGCCTGAGCTGCAGAGTGCTGGAGGCTAAGAGAGTACATGAGTGAAATATATTAATATACGTTTAACCTGTTTTCATACTATTCTGCAGGCATTGTTTACTCACAGTGACAGGATCCCAGACTAGAGGGGCCTTTTGAGAAGCTATTCCTATGTTCCTATGTGGATGGTCCACGCATTGCAATATACAGTTCTTATTAAACTTCTCAGCAATGTTTATGGAGGAGTAGAAATGATTTTGCCAAAAGGGTGGAATGAAGGAGAGATACTACATGGAACTGAAATATGTGAATGACCTAATGTATCTTACAATTCAGCGTGTTCCAAAGACCTTTTCAAATGATAAGTTGAAAAGATATAGAAACTTTATCTATTGTTGTGTTTTACACAACACAATATCATACCGGGTCAGCCAAATATACAGGACAATTAATAAACTGTAGTAGTTACTGTATTACAGAGCACTTACTCTTCCTAGAAAGGAAGACGAAGTGCCCTGGAGGTAAGCTCAGATGAGTGCTATGAAGAAGGTGACATGATTCACATCTCCGATGAAAAGAAATGTCTCCTATCAGAGGGATAGAAGGAAAGTTAACTGAGTGGAGATCTGTAGCACTGAAAAGTAAAGGATTACAGCTCTTTGGTGTCCCAAATGAAATGTGTATGAATGAAAAAAAAAGTCTATTCCTCTATCATTTCTTTTACTTTAAAATGAGAAAAATTTCTAGCGTTAAACAAAAAATGATAATCTAAGTTTTCACTTAGCTATCATTTTTTTCTAGGGAAAGGGAGGTACACTGTGGTAAATCGAAAGGAAAGACAACTTGGACAGTGTATTTCGATGATTCAGTGGACATCTAGAATCGTTCTGAAGATGAGAATTCAGGATTTTGGTGAAAAAGCAGGTAGATGGGATTACTATAAGCCAGAGAAGACCTGGCATGTTGAACCAGATGGCGTCTCCTTTCTAAAACACATATTCTCCTTATTTGTTGTGTCAAGCTATGCCATAGCATACAGTTACTGATCACTCCAGCAGCACGACTTGCAACTCACAATATTGAGCTCACGTGAAGTCCTGTGTTTTGCTTCACAAAAAGTTGTCAATATATCACTTGTACCCTAGCACTATTTTCACACCTGAGTGTCTGCTGGTTGCACCAGTGGATAAAGGGAGGTATCAGGTACCAGCAGACAATCAGCTGTAACAACTCATTTTAAAATCCTCACAAGCTCTGGGATGATCTACCTGGACTTGTGTAAAGCACACAAGTCCTGCACAACATCCTTGCCTTTAAGTTGGAGAGACATGGATTTGATGGATGGACCATTTGGTGGATAAGGAATTGTCTGGATGGTCACACTCAAACAGTTGTGGTCAACAGCTCGATGTCCACGTGGTGACCAGTGACAAGTGGCGTTCCTCAGAGGTTAGTACTGGGACCAGACCGCCTAACGTGCCCTGAGGACAAGGACTTGGGGGTATCAGTGGATGAGAAGCTAAACACGAGGCATCAATGTGTGCTAGCAGCCCACAAGGCCAACTGTATCCTGGACTGCTTCAAAAGAACCAAGACCAGCAGGTTGAGGGAGATGATTCTCCCCCTCTACTCTGCTCTGGTGAGACCCCACCTGGAGAACTGTGTCCAGCTCTGGAGTCCTCAGTACAAGAAGGACATGGACCTGTTGGAGAGAGTCCAGAGGAGGGCCACGAAGTTGATCAGAGGGCTGGAGCAGCTCTCCTATGAAGACACGCTGAGAGAGTTGGTGTTGTTCAGCCTGGAGAAGAGAAAGGTCTCTCTGGGGAGACCTTATAGCAGCCTTTCAGTACGTAAAGGGGGCTTACAAGAAAACTGGAGAGGGATTTTTTACAAGGGCATGTAGTGATAGGACAAGAGGTAAAGGCTCTAAACTGAAAGAGGGTAGACTTAGATTAGATATTATTAAGAAATATTTTACTATGAGGGTGGTGAGACACTGGAACAGGTTGCCCAGAGAAGTTGCGGATATCCCATCCCTGGAAGCATTCAAGGACGGGCTGGATGGGGCTTAGAGTAACCTGGTCTAGTGGAAGATGTCCCTGCCAGTGACAGGGGGGTTGGAACTAGATGATCTTTTAACGTCCCTTCCAACCTAAACCATTCTATGATTATATGATTATCTAATGTGTCCAAATCAACAGTAAAACAATTTTGCAATGCAATATTAATGAATTGCAGCTACTGCCTTTCTGATTTTCAAACCAAACAGTTAAGAAAATATCAAATTCCACTTTTACATTAACCCCAAGTAGTCTGGGCTACCAGGGTGAAGAAAGTTTTAGAAATAGCCTTTAATATGATTGGAAAACTGGCCTCTACAAGTCTGTACCACACTTGAAATCCTAACTTCTGTTTGCTTTTTAAAATAGGGCATTGCAAGATCGTCATGGTCATTCTCCTTCTCTTCTGCAGTCTTCATGATGTTTTCTGTTTGCCACTTTGTCTGGGCCATAATTTGTTTACATAAACTGGAAAACACAAGAGAAAAGTTTCACTAAAATAGAACAGAAAAAATTCTCTGCTGTTTTCTTTCCATGAATTCTAGTTTTGTCTCCTCACTTGTACCGTGACATCATTCTATGAGTTGAAACAGGCATGTATTCTGAAATGAGGCATCCATCAAACAACATGCAATACGATCACTAAAAATACCAGTAACTGCTATTACTCAAAAAAAATATTATTCATTCCTATGGAGCTTGCAAAATTCTAAATTGTTCTTATCAAATTCATATGTTGAATTGTTTCTTAAGCCATGGTTAAAGTACTGTTCTTGGGCACAAGAGCCAAAATGTAGCCCAAGCAGTGATGAAATAATTTTATAGCTCTTGGCTGAATTTCTACGCTGGTGTAAAGGGACAATTTACACCAGCAGAGGGCTTGGAACCACAAATTAGGGTTTTGGTTTTGTATTTGATTTTGGTTTTCTTTCTTCACTCTTTTCAGTGCCTGTTTCTACCCTCAGCACTGTCATTTTCCATTTAAGAAACATAATATGGTATTGTGTATGCAATGGCTCTTCGAATTCACATGACTGTGATTGTTTAACACCAACGCTGAGGTGTAAATTCTGACTGCGATGTTGAAGCATCTTCTGCCTCCAAAAAGAGACCAGTTAATCTCCTGACTTGCAGGCATTCACAGAAGGTATCAGTCTAGTAAGAAATGCCCCCTAAAACTTCCCTGGGTGGACCTATTCTGTGATTTCATGTCATCAGGGTGGAGGTTTGGCTTTCTGACATTATGTCTGTTGACCCTGCTCATCCTGGGAACACAGGAAGATCACAGTGATCTTTGAAAGGATTTAGGACTCTGCACCAGCATTGCTGTATCTCTGGTAAGGGTCCTCTCAAGATTTAACACATATTGATTTCCACACCACACCACAGATTGTGCAACGTACTTCTCACATCCTTCACCAAATGCTAGTGGTGTATGGACAAAGGAGAAGAGGTGGCTGGGGAAGAAACCCACAACTATGCCTACCCTCCCTGCTTTTCCCTTACACATTTTGCAGTGCCCCAAGGGAGTATTCTGTAAAACCTTCTATGTCCTCCCAAGTATGAAGCTACTCCTTACTGTAACCATGCAGCACTGAGGTGGTTCCTTCCTCATGCGTGCTCACCTTCCTCTCTGGATGAGTAAGAATGCTATTGAACATTGAGTACTCTGCTTGCTGCACTGTTGCAACACTATAAGCAATTCAAAATTAATGCATAAATATAATTTTAGTTTCACTGCTCAAATAAAATCAGCATCTGCAGTAAAACTGAGAGCTCAAAGGTTAGAGGCCCAATTTTTTTAAAACAGGCTGCAATTTTACACCAAAGTATTTAGGACAGTCATTTAATTTTTGAGATCTCTATTGTTAAAAGTGCAGGGCAACTGTACGATCTTCAATATAAATCTCACATGCAGCACCCCAGACTCCAGAGTTGCATAGATTCAAGGAGGTCCTGGAGACATTCAAAATAAGCCAAGTGTGAAAGGAATCTCTCTTATTGTTAAGGCTACATATTTCAATTTGTTTGGGGGTTTCTGGAATTGTCTACAGCCCCAGTGTTTTGTACAGTTCAGGAATACTTCAGGCTAGGACTCCCAAATCAATCTCTGTGAAAATCTGGTACTAAAACAAGTCATATTTAAATTAGGCTGGTGTTATTTTTTTTTCACCTGTGCTTGTATAACACCTCGGTCAATGAATTCCTGATCCACATGGGGCTCCTACACACCCTTGCAGGACACGCTATACATAATAAGACTTTTTCTAGCCACTTGTAAAAAATTACAAATGGGTTCACCATAGCAGATGCACTTTAACTTGGTTATATGATAGTGGGTTACTATAGCCTTAATACTGTTTGTGAGTCTTTATACTTCAGCATATTTTTCATCTGCTTTAGATGAAAACTTTTGAAATATTGTTCCATAAAGGCTGCATTTCCTTTTAAAGTCATGCTACTTTATAATACTCTTTGGACATGTTTAGGATGATCCATACAGAGTATTATCAAATGCACTCAATGATGTTCTTATTAAAATGTTATATGCTTCAGGCCTTAGTGTATAGTTTTCTTTGTCTTCTTGCCAGGCAAATCTATTATTCTTTCTGCATACTAGGCTGTCACCTTCACCTAACCCTGCATCCTGGCCTCTGTGGCTATTTCCATTGAAAACATCCCTGGATCTTGTATCCATCAGGATATTTCATTTTATGGTTCACCATGGCCTACAGGAAGGGGGTAGTTCTTGGGTTTCCGTTAGCCTTGACCCCATACTTAGGCTGCAGCCCTATTTTATTTTCCTTTTCTCTCTGCCAGAGAGGAGTTCCCCTTCAAGGTACTGAACTGTGACTGAGCTAGCTAAGACACTTTTGTTAACAAAAAGCAGATGCACCACTAAGTTCTCTTCTGAAAGGATCTTCCTACCGTAATGATTTTGAGTTTGGAAACCCGCTGTATTGTGCAAAACCCATTCTGTATGAATGCTCCAGCTTTTCCAGGACATCTGAAATGAGTGTTAAACAAGTCTCATGTTCACTTTATCAGCTGGCTTTTCTCTGGCTAAAGGAAGGTACCTGGCTAGATTGGCAGTTTCATGTGAATACTGACTTTTTAAACGAATGCCCTCCAAGTTGCTGATCTGTGTATTTGATCTGTTTAATCTACTTTTCAATTATTTTGAATACTTTGCATAGTTATCTCTGTATGAGTGATTGGGTATTCTGTTGCTGAGAGCTGTAAATGAGGTAGTGAAGGAATGGGATTAGCATGACTGGTAAGAGTACTTAAGTCTTACTGAAATCTCACCGTTCTGGTCATTATGACACCTTTGCTGGAAAGTGAGAGGTGGCTCCGGTTTTCTGTGAGAATTGTTGAGCTAGGTAAATAGTCAAGTAGGAGTTAGCCATTTGAAACCCCAAAATAATGCTACATGTACTTTCTTTGCCTGTTTTGAAGAGGTAACAATGAGTATCATGTGTGAGCCAATACAGACCATGCTTCTATCAGACAGGAATTAAATCCGGCAATTCCTGAACAAAATGCAATCCAACTTCTTACTCTTTAAGGTCAGACAGCTTCCCAGCATCCATGTACTCCTGTGACAGGCCTAACACAATAATGTCAGAAGTAAGTTCTTGTCTTCAAGACTGTCTTGGCTCTAGTGAAAGCAGGGGAGACCTTTCCCTGTTAAATGAAACTAATATGGGTTACTCCCCATGATGGGCACTTACTCAAATAAGGGCCTCTTTACACTTAACAGGAGCACTTTAATGAAGAAGCATCTACTAAACAAAGAAACTCAACAGCCTAGCCCTGGGGAATGGGGAAAGGAATCAAGATGAATACCAAGGGAAGAGAAAAGAGGGAGTGGGGATTGGAGGAGCACAGAAGGTGAACAGGAGCTGGGTAAAAAGCAAAATGGTCACAACTATAGACCAGGGCATGCAGGAATGGATGACCAGTCAGCCTTCTATATCTATTGCAAAGCATCTCCAATAAGCAAGCACGCAAGCAGTCATCAGTGAGCGCTATGTCCCACATAACCCTCTTACTGCATATGCAGTCCCCTTATGGATAAACTGAACCCTGGGAAGACTCTTTCAGCCCTAATCTTGCATGTGCCTTTCAGTTATTTCAGTAAATACCCAGAAACATTAACAGTCTCCTGCATAAAGTGACCTATGGTCAAAACACTGCCAAGTTATGAGAAACCTCAAACCTTTTCTGCTTCAGCAAAAGGAACACAATATTCCAAATGAACACTGCTGAAAATAACAGATTATTCAGAATAAGAATAATAAATATCATTTCACCTCTCCAGCACAAAACCTGCAGTTTCCTTGCTCATTCATTTTTCCTCTGCAAGAGAGGGGTAGGGAATAAAAGAGTGTAAGGCAGAAATGGTACCTTCTCTAAGAGACCACAGAGACTGCTTTCCACTGCCCTGCAGGACCCCGCGGACCCTTACTGGCAGGAGACAAGGCAACTTCCACTGGCTCCTGAGGGATTTCACACACAGGCTGTGAGCAGCTGTCAGAAAGCCCTGATGAAATTGTGCATTTCAGCTGTCACCACCAGAAATAGGGCTTTCCCCTAAGTCAGGGAGCACAGTCTCTCGGGATGAGCCTCTAGGCTCTCCCTAGGTAAAACTCAGGCAGAGGTTTGGGCAAAGAACCACAGCATGCAGACTGACCCCAAATTTCTATGGCTCTTGGGATTATGTCTACCACCACAGGGAGTTGTTCCCTCCAAAACAGTTAATACATTTGCATTCTGTCTTGCAGCAGAAGTACAGCTTTTGGTTATTCCAGGAATTTCTTCTGCAACGTCTAACACTGGGCAAATGATCCTTTATAATTATTATCCATGTACTTGTTCTCTGAGAAGCCTAAGTTGAAGTACACAACTGGCAAGTTCAGGACCTGTAAGTATCTTCATTATTTCTGCTCAAGGCTTGGATTCTGTGATTGTGCTTTGGCCCTAAGGGGGAAATTCATCTCTGTGGAGCCATGCCAAGGCCATGCCATGCAAGTCGCTCATGACGCTCTCAGCTGGAGAGCAAGGGAAGAACTACTATACCCTTTCTGCTGTTTATTAGCACTGGGATAGATGCCAATCCCTACAACATGTTTGCCACAAATTCATCTCCAGAATAGTTAATTTTAACATGACAAAATAATGGAAAAGTCATCTTACAATTGTCAAGATTGTTAATATCTGAAGATATTTAAAATTTAATATTTGATGTTAATACTATAAAGTACTATAACTGTTAATATTAATTTTGATAATAATAGGTATTATGTATGCAACAAAAAAGAAAAATACACTAACTTAAATGAAAGATAGGCCTGCATCTATAAGCATGAGTTGGGATGCAGGTTTTAGAATTCAACCTTCTTCTACTATTCTAAAGAAATGGACAATATTTTAAAATTGTGCAACAGTATCCAGAAGTAGTCCATGTCAGACTGGGCCACACACCTTTTTGTTCTCTATTGCCAGCACAAAGAAAAATATAGAATTATCTCTGTAAAGGAAGAGATGGTTTTATTTAGTCTAAGGACTGATTAATAGAAGAATCACAATACCTCTCGACTATCACGTTAATACATTGTGATTCAGAAGTATCAGGAGCAGCAGAATGTGAAGATGGGATAAACAGAATGAAACTAAACAAGGCAGCAGAAAAGTTCACCTTTTATTTCTTCCACACTGAGAACATCTCCCCTTGAACTTCTCTTTCCCAAGAAATCCAAACTGATTTATACAAACTTCGCCCTAGGCTACTTATAGTTGCCTTGTTAGTTTACTCAACAAACCCACAGTGGTCAAAAAATAGAAGTTCTGCTCTTTGTGAGAAGTACTGATGTTTTGAAATGCCTTTGATTCTGTATAAGGCAAAAGTACTGAACATTTTCACAAAATAAAAAATTTGGAACATTTTTGAGCAAGAAAATTTGAAATGAAAAATGTTGGTGTTTTCCAGCAAAACAAAACAGGCAGATGCTCCCAAAAGATTTGTTCAAATGGAAACTTAAAACAAAATGTACTCAGATAATTAAAAATAAAATGTGACTGATACTCAATTTAGGTCACACATTCTACAGCACGTTTTTTGATATATGCATCCTCTAAATTGGTTCTGAAGTGAAGCAAAGACCTACAGAGGTCTGTTAAGGAAAATTAAGAAAAATGTCAGCTATGTCTGCTGCTGCAGAGATGGAAGGGAACATCATGCTTCTGGAGGGCAGCTTCCTGCAGACAGTGGCACCTCCTTGAGTCTGGGGGAGCCCAACATCCAGCGGATTCCCAATGTGTTTCAGGCCCTGGGCAGTTTGGCATGGTGAAATGTTGGCAGAGGCATGAGGAGCAGCTCAACACAATACCACTAGTCTCTGAATTATTTCCATTATCACTTCTGGGAGGAATTCCTGCAGGAATTCTTCCTGTGCTCAAAACTGATCCATGTACAACTTAGATAGTCAAGATCTGCACTGAGGGCGGACCCATTTTATGGAGACTCACAGGAAAAAAACAAACAAAGCCTCTCACAAGGTCAATAAGCTATGTCTTAAAACAACTGGATCCAAGATAAAGCACTAAAACATACTATAGGAAACAAACATATATTGGGAACGGAATGGATTATTTTGCGACCTAAATAAAACCAAGCAACAACAAAATGGTTAATTAATAGACAAATCCTTTTGAAATTTCTCTCAGCAGATTCTTTCCGTGGAAAGAGAAATGATGGGAGAAAGTGATCAGCAGTTGTTGAAAAGAAAATCAAAATCTGAAACAGCACCAGCCAATGTCCTATTAAGATACCTAGAATGCTCTCCTTTTAGAGATTAAATATTTTAGCACCCCTATATCACAACAGAATTAATCCCTCTAATAATCTCTGACTGTCACATAGCATTGTTCATTCAGAAACATTGCGAAACATTATAGCTCCTGTACAGCTGCATAAAATACATAAAGCTCTGATTGAAATATTGTCAACCCAGGACAAAATACCACAACCATTTAATAGAACAGAGAAATCTTGGGGAAAAAAAAAACCAAACCAGAACACGGCAAACCCCAAAAACCAGACTAGGCAAAAAAAGGAAGAAAAAGACTAAGTACAACAGAAACCGGATGCTCTACAGGAGGGGGCAGCATGTCACTTGGCACCACAACTGGAATCTAGCAGAGCCCTATCGTCTGTTCCCATGAAAATGCACCCTGGTCTTCAAGCTGCATCTTTTCTAAAAGTCACATCCTGCCATGCACTGCAAGCTAAGTGGCAGCAGAGAAAATACTGCATCTTCGTCTGAGTTAAGTTCCCCTTCTCCTTCCCTCCTCTGCAGTTCTCTAGCTGAATGTCACCATGGTATCTGACCAGTTATCAAATGCACAACTTTCAGAATGCATAATTTTTGTCCCTGTTCCTGCCGGCCAGGAAATCAGAGGCCTCCCTATTTCTGGGCCATTTAGCTTGCAGGGTGTGAATGATACTGGAGATGTCATCTGAAAGAGAGCAGGTCTGCGTCCGGTGTGGTACCCTCCTTGCTGCCCTGGCCAGGGACTGCTGCATTTCAGATCCTGCCTGCTGTAGCCAAATGCCTGCAACTCCATCTTACCCTGTTCCACTGTGCAGCCAGGGTACCCCGACAGCTGCCTGCCTTTTCGAGCACTGCCTGCCACGGCAGCCCTGGCCCTGCATACTAATTGGCACATTTAATGACTTTCTCTTGCTCTCCCTCCTGTCTCCTCCTGAGCTGCCGTCTGGGAGCAGAGGAGCCCGGCTGCCATGGAAACTGAGCCTCCAAACGCCCTGAACCTGCGGAACCAACCTTTGGAGAGATTCCGGTGGTGAAGCTCAAAAAAGGGGATGCTCAAGGGGGTGTAAAGGCGGAGGAGTGGGAAGAGGTAATGTCGACTGTGGTGGGAGCGGGTCTGGGCTGTTCTGCCAAGGCACTGCACAAGCTAAGTGTATACTGGGCATAAGAAAGCAGGCATTCAGGGGAAAAACAGATTAACCCTCTATTACCTACATTTTTCTTGAATATGTTTCAAAGGCTTCTCAACCCCCTCCCTCCCATCCATTTACAGTCTGGATCAAACACCTCTAGCACATACACACGCCAGGTCATTAAACGAGTTTTCACAATCCCAAATAGGACTCACAGATCCGAAGGACTGTTTGTAGCCAGAAAAAGTGCCGATTACGGTGAGCAAAAGGTTCATGGGGGCCTCAGGCCCTCCACAGCACAAGCTGGCAGAGGACAAACCCCTGCCTAGGCAATAAGGCTGTGATCCCGTGCCCAGACTTTCAGTCCTGCTTCCCTTTCCCAGGCTAGCAGTGGGACTGCAGTCGCGTGGGACTGCAGTCGCATGGAAATGCAGTCTTTGTGGCACCGTCTGCGTGCGCTGATGCCTCTTCTGGGCAGGCACCTAATTCAACTCCAGCTCTGTGTCCAAAAACATTCTGGACACTGCTTCAGGCCATGTGGCAATGGGAACTGCACTTTTGTCCTCAGTTCTGCCTCCCAGGGATTTCTAGGCATACAATGGGGGTAAGATGAGTGTACATTTAAATCTGAGTTAGTACCCAAATTTCAGCCTTCGAAGGACACCTTCACTTGCACCCAGTGTCCTTGGAAGCTTTCTGGCCTGCAGCGAAGAATCTCCTCGGGTGTCTTTTTCTAAGCAAAGTTCCCCATGATATGATTTATTCATGCAGGGAGCCCTCAGAAGGTCAATAAAACTGGCACGCTCCCAGAACCACACAAACAAGCAAACAAAACACGGAAGAAAAAACCCCCACTGTTCTTTTAGTGAAACATTCAGAAAATTTTAGACTGGGTCAGCACTTTTCTGAAGACTAGATGGAGCTGATTATGTCCCAGGCACGGAAGAGACATAACAAATGTTTCAACTCTCATTCTCTGTCCCAACCACTTAAACAACCATCCTAATGCTGGGAATTTACTTCAGATCCAAGTCAGAATGCATCGCGCCATGAAGCAGTGCAGGGTTTTCGAGCTGAAGTACCCAGGACACCCAAAAAAAGCCCTGCTTGGTGTTCCTGTGAGGCAGGGGGATCTACCACAGCACAGGCTGGGGAGCACAGCGAGACAGGTCTTAGATGTGACAACTAAGGACAGCCTAGCCTGCTTCCCACAGGGATACTTCCTGTTTAGCTAAGATCAGCAAAAGGAGACTTCTCCTTGGGTTTTTTCTTTTAGGGAATTTATGCTGTCTTGCACCTCATCTTGCCATTAAGGAGAAAAAGCTTCCACTGACTTGAAGAGTGCTGCCCCATTATAATTTTCAATACACTATGTCTGTCACACACGAGTTGCTATTACAGCACAAGTTGGTGCATAAAAGATGAAGAAGTGCAAAAGGAGTGTTTGCAAGTCACTTACAGCAATGCCTCACCTAAGAGAGAAAGCTCTTTTACAGGGTTGCAGCATTTGTGTAAGCCTCCGCTCTCTCTCATGCAACTGATTTTATTAAATAAGAAATAATGTTTGAAACCGACCATGTTAGAGGATTACAGGAAGGGAAAAATATTTCTTTTCAAGCAAATAGAGAAATCGGTTGTTAATGTTACCAGGACCAAATGGCATTCACCTGAGTCCGAAGGTATGCAGTTGGGAAACTGCAGGTGTATGAGTATCATTAAAAAGAGCAACTGTGCCAGAGAGCTGATGCATGGATAAAAACAGTCTGTCTGTATCTTTCTAAGCAAAGTGGGAAACAAAATCTTCTGTAGAAAGGGATCCCACTCTACCACAGAATCACAAAATCACAGAATGGTAGGGTTGGAAGGGACCTCTGGAGATCACCTAGTCCAACCCCCCTGCCAGAGCAGGGTCACCCAGAGCAGGTTGCACAGGAACGCATCCAGGTGGGGTTTGAATGTCTCTAGAGGTGGAGACTCCACCATCTCCCTGGGCAGCCTGTTCCAGTGCTCCGCCACCCCCAAAGTAAAGAAGTTCCTTCTCATGTTTAGGTGGAACCTCCTATGCTCAAGTTTGTGCCCATTACCTCTTGTCCTGTCCCCAGGCGCCACTGAAAAGAGCCTGGCCCCATCCTCCTGACACCCACCCTTTAAGTATTTATAAGTATTGATAAGGTCCCCCCTCAGTAGTCTTTTTTCCAGACTGAAGAGACCCAAATCCTTCAGCTTTTCGTCATAAGAGAGGTGTTCCAGTCCCCTAATCATCTTGGTAGCCCTTTGCTGTACCCTCTCCAGCAGTTCCCTGTCCCTCTTGAACCGGGAGCCCAGAACTGGACACAGTACTCCAGGTGCGGCCTCACCAAGGCAGAGTAGAGGGGGAGGATGACCTCCCTCCACCTGCTGGCCACACTCTTCTTGATGCACCCCAGGATGCCATTGGCCTTCTTGGCCACAAGGGCACATTGCTGGCTCATGGTCATCCTGTTGTCCACCAGGACTCCCAGGTCCCTTTCCACCCAGCTGCTCTCCAGCAGGTCACTCCCCAACCTGTACTGGTGCATGGGGTTATTCCTCCCCAGGTGCAGCACCCTACACTTGCCCTTGTTGAATTTCATAAGGTTTCTCCCCGCCCAACTCTCCAGCCTGTCTAGGTTGCTCTGTATGGTGGCCCAGCCTTCCGGTGTGTCAGCCACCCCTCCCAGCTTTGTGTCATCAGCAAACTTGCTGAGGGTGCACTCTATCCCCTCATCCAGGTCATTGATGAATATATTGAAGAGGACTGGACCCAGTACTGACCCCTGGGGAACACCACTCGTCACTGACCTCCAACTAGACTCTGTGCCCCTAATCACTACCCTCTGAGCTCTGTCTTTTGACCAGTGTTCTATCCACCCCACTGTCCATTCATCTAATCCACACTACATAAGCTTCCCTATGAGGATGCTGTGGGAGACCATGTCAAATGCCTTGCTGCAGTCAAGGCAGACAACATCCACTGCCCTCCCCTCATCTATCCATCCGGTCATGCCATCACAGAAGGCTATCAGATTAGTCAGACATGATTTCCCCTTGGTGAATCCATGTTGAGTACTTCTGATAGCTTTCTTTTCCTCCACATGCCTTGAGATGACGCCCAGAATGAGCTGTTCCATCATACTTCCACGGATGGAGGTGAGGCTGACCAGCCTGTAGTTCCCCAGGTAGTTCCTAGGCTGTAGTACCAGCCTAGTGGTGGCCCACAGGGGAGTCAGGATGAATGTGAACACAGGTGATCCAGCAGACAAAGCATATGTGGATTTTCAAAACACCTTGGATAAGGCTCTACATTAAAGGTTATTAAAAAAAAAACCCAAAGCTGCTGCAAGGTTTAGGAAAGGCCTTTTTATGGACTGAGGGCTGATTAAAGGACAAGAAGCAGCAAGTAGGACTTCAAGGCCACTTCTCAGGATAGCCAGGAGGGAGAAGTGAAGTCCCTGGAGGTCAGGACCACATTCAACATCTTCATCAACAGCCTGAAGACAGGAGGGCACTGTCAATTAGTACAACTGTGGGGGTGAAACGAAGCTCTTGGAGAGGCTTTTGTGAGAAGGATCTCACAAAACAGAAAGATCAGGCAGCAGATGAGATTCAATGCAGTTAACTACGTGCATGATAAATGGATGTCATAACCTAGTAACCTATGTTTACACCCACCACTGGCAGCAACAACTTGGGAAGGAGTTTTTGGAGCCATCTCTGACACCAGCATCTCAGTGATCAGCTGCTGCCAGAAAACCTAAAGACATCATCAGCATAGGTACTAACAACATGGCACAGGGCATAATTCTGCCACGTTACATGGCCATGGGTCCCCCACATGCCCTTTAGTGCTGTGTGCACTTCTGGTCTCCACAGCTCAAGGATGTAACATAACTGGAGAGGCACAGAAAAAGAGAACTAGAATGCTTAAGCTGAGGCTTACAAAATCATTAAAGTGACGGATAAAGTGAGGTCAATCAGCAACAGCTGCAGAACTGTTATTAGCAAAGTCTGAAATACTGTAACAAGTGGACACTCAATGACCTTAGTAGGAGGTAAGTTCAGAACAGATAAAAGTATATGTGTTTTTTTTTTGTTCCGGAGCAAAAGATTCCAGCACCACTAGCAATCTAAACATGCATTATGGAAAACATTTTTAATTACAGGATCTAATAATGTTTTTCCACAGAACCTCTGTTTAATTCTGTACATTTGCTAGACTGTGCTCAGAAAATGCGGGAACTGTTAAACATTTCTTAATTTTATCACCCAGTGGGTGGCCACCTGCCTAACTCCTTCCACATCTAATGTTATGCAAACATAACAGATCCCCGCAATGTGTCAGCAACAAGATTTGACAGTCAAAAGTTCAAATTGCAGCAGTGACACCTGGTTCCTCATCTACTGGACTAAGTACACTGTCCCTGAACTGCTGTACTAAAAGAACGTAGAATGGGTCAGCATTGGGAACAAGTGTTGGCACAGTGTTTACAGCAGACCTGTTGCCTCTTTGCTGAGTTTCAGAAGAACAGATGCTCATCCCACTTGTGGGATGCCCAGGAGGAGGATACGATGCCTTGGTAGGAACACAATGGGAGAGCTGTGGCAGGAGGGAACATAGCCCCTCTTTGGGAGCCAAGCCCTTCTCAGCAGTGCGCTGGAGTGGCTTGGGCAGTCATGCAAGCCCAACTGCCAATGGGGGCTTCATTAGCCAATGAAGCAGAGAAGGCTCTGAGGACCTTTTATGTTGGGAAGTGTTTAGCAACCCAGTCCCATGAAAACAACAACGACGTACAGATTTGGGTATGTACACACCCCCTCCTCTTTCATGCACAGGAAAGAACCAATTTTACCATTTACACATCAAAACCTATTGAAATCAAATGAGTATCTGTGTCTTTTAATTTCAGGACCTTAGTCTGACATACTGGAAACTGCAAAGATTAGGGTTTTTTTCTACAAAGCAGAAGAAAGTGTTGAGGTGAAGGGCTGGAAATTGCAAGTTATGAGCTGAATACCAGAATAATTCTGGAAGGACAAGTAAACCTTTTGTTTTGTTTGTTGTTTCATGGGGGTGGGGGATTTGCTATTCAGAGGGTAGTAATCTTGAAATAGCTGCCTGGTAATAACTATAATTTAACCTGCCTGTCCCCAGAAGTCTCCAGATTCCTTTTAAATTCTGAGTAGTTGCTCTGTAAAAGGCAGGGGATCATCCTATATAATTAAAATTACAGCTGCAGAGAGATACTCTCTGCAAAAGCTCCACTACCACTCTGGGACTTGTGTTTCCTGCTGTTCAGGGTTCCCAATGCCTACAATGAAGAGCATAACCAGAATAATGCACCCAGATACCTGCTGAAAATCTTGATCTTGATGATATTCAACCTGGTCCCAGCCTCAGCAACAGAAGAAAGGGTGAACCATTAAATGAACTTTAAGGCAACTTACATTGGTCCCTTTCTAACAGAATATTCTTTTTATCTAGGTGTTGTAGGGAGAGATGGAGCAAGACAAGAATACCATTCACCTTTTCAGAATAACAGGTATAGGTTTCCTTTATTACATCTTCTGCTACCATATCTAACAGGAAAAATTATCCTTTGTCCATTTCTCCATCTCCACCATGCAAGACTCAGGAAGACGCCATATGGGTGTGCTGTTTGTTGTATCAGTGTTAGACTGCTACTGCCTTCATCATCATATTGAGGGTCTCCAGCACTTGAAGAGACCTCCAGAACTTGAAAGCCATAGACAGTGGCTAAGTTTGTAATGGCTTCATGCTCTCTGTGAAAGAAGTTTGGAGCAGGGCATATAATATGCAATAATGAATATAATGAATCTTCTATACATTAAAAATTCAGCGAGAACCTAGCATAATCCAGCATGGAAGCCCCTACGCTCTTACCACTTTGCATGCGAAGCTGTAGCTTTTTGACCTAAGGGGTAACCTAAGGTATAACAGACCCAAGGGCTGTAATAAACCTTGTCACAAATAGAAGCCACTCATGGGCTGAGAGTGTTTGAGATGGACATGGGCTGAAAAGATACGTTCAAATTGTCACCCCTCTTGAAAAAAATGAAAATGTGAAGAAAATAGAAGGGAGATACAGATGGAGCAGAAGAAGAACTATTTATACGTTTTCATCCTTTAAAACCTTCTTCTGACTTTACCTAATAACAAATGGAGGACACCGGGAAACAACAAGGTCAAAGCAATATTTTCTCTGCCTATGGTCAAACAGAACCATCTGTAAAAATAGAACCCAACCTGCCTGGAATGTGGATGCTTGTTTTTCAGCTGGACTGATTCATCAATACAGCTTGTTCAGTGGCTGAAGAGACACCTGTGCTGGTGCAGAAAAGTGGATGCTGCAGGAATTAGCTGCTGAGATTAGCAGGAGAGCAGGACCTTCTCTTTGGGCAGCAGGACTGGCTTATGCTGCCTAAAGTGTTTGCCAAGCTCTGTCTCCTGTCATAAAACATCCTGTCCATGTCCTTCATTGTTTGAGGATCTCTTCCCTATGCCTGTTCTAGGTTTACCCTTCATTAGCCCATTAGCCTCTTTGCCTATATCTTCGTATTCATCACTGTCCTTTCAAGACCTGATGTTAAAAATTAATTTTGCTTCCAGGCCAAACTAGCTCTACTTCCCACATCACCATTTCTGTAGTGGTGACACTTTCCTCTTCATTCTCTTTACATTTAAACAGCCAAGGGACCTTCTCTTGTTTATTTTAATATTCTTTTCAAAGTCAATCTTTAATACCTTTTGGCACTTTTCACTGTATCCCTCTTTGTTCATTAGCCTTTCCCTCTTGTGTGTTTTTGCTTACTCCCAGTGTACTTTATGAGGTAAAATCACAGATAGTTTTGCACCCTACTGTTCCCCACCTTCCCCTCTGACTTAGGGACACAATTTCAAACTACTTTCTGCATCTTCATTTAAAGAAAATCCACATTTCCCCAATACTTAAGCTGACCCTAACAGCTAGTTCCCTCCATTTCTCAGAGCTGAGCCTCTGAAACAGCAGTAGAAGGACAGAAAGAAAACAGGTACTCCAAAAATTTTGAGGTCACAATTATTCCAAAGTCAGGAGTTCTGAAAATCTCAGGCAGTTTTAAAATCCATCACTACCCCTGTGAGCTTTACTTACAATAGGAAATTATTCAATTACAGGTGCAGAGTAGTTGCCTACTTTATGTATCCTGAAGGCTAAACAGATCCAGATCTATTCCTTTTTCATTTTCTATTTTTCCTGCCTTTTATCGTAAAGAAATCTATTAAGATGTCATAAAATACTGCCAGATTAAAATGAATAACTAGGAAAGAAGCATTATTTACTTTTTTTTCCTGATTAATCGCAGTAATTAACATAATACTGTTTTCCATATTCCTAATGACATGACTGAGAACATATAACAAACACAAGCTACCTTTAAAGCAGCTAGCTTGGACCTCTTGAGTAGCACAGGCAGAGAAGTGTACACCCCAGAAAAGGAACATTCACCCTGCTTCTCAATAGCTTTGCATCAAGCTCATTTCACAGCTTTAGAGCTAGCAGTGCCTGCAGACTGGACATACCTTCAGTCTCATGTTGTACAGTGGCGCTGTATCAACCTTTCTGTGAAACTCCTTTGTATTTCCTAGTTTATGCCATTTTAGCTGTGCTTAAAGCTGTATTTGAAGGGCTTCTTGCTGCATGTAATACAGCACAGCCTTCGGTTTCCTACTTTTCTATTTTATTCTACTAACTAAAGCTGATTGGGACAGAAAACAAGAGGGTTAATACTGCAAAGTATGTGGGCATACACAAGCTGGCTTAGCTCCAAATCCACCATTTAGTCCCTCTCCAAACCGCCATGGAAACATTTGTTGGTCAAAACCGTATGTTCCTCCGAGCATGACTGATGTAAAAAAATCACAGCTGTGTGTGCCTATGCAAACAGGTAGGAGTTGCGTAAGATGGATCTTCTGATCAGTTTCAACAGAATTCCCCTCTGCAGACAATGGCAATATCAGGCCTCTATATCTTAAACAACATATAAGCTTTATTTTGTAGATTCAAGTAGTTATCTATTGGCTTTCTGCTGAGGGGCACATTCCACTCACTGTGTATTGGCATTAAACTTTATTTTAACATGGTGAAGCTTTTCCCACACAAGTACTCCACACTAGATTCTTTTCTCTAAAAAATGGCTGATACGGCATGAGAGACCAGTCCTAGAATATGTGAGGATACTAGAGCATGGAAAAGTCATTTGACTGAAAACTGCAAAATTCCCTTTTTCATTGGTGCTTTCAATCTAGAAGACAAGACAAGACGTGCTGCCAAAATTATGACATGAAATATTCAGCTCTATTTTGATCTCTTTTTTCCTCTGTGTCTTGTTTTGCTAAAGATGATTTAAAACTCTGCTTGCTGAATCCAAAAAACAAACAGCTCATGCATATGACAGGCTGCCAAGAATGCAGGATCCTGCCCTTCGCTTAGTTCACAAGCAAGAAAAATCTCCTACAAGGATACTGCCAGCCAGCTATGCTGCACTAAATCTCACCATCAGAAAATAACATTGGCAGCTTAATCAGCTGCAAAAGGACTCCATGCAGAGCAGTAACTTGCAAAGAGCCCAGCCTATCAGTTAGCCTTTCAAAGTGACTTGGTGGTGACAGGCATCTGGTAAATCAACCTGGAAAGAATCTATATTCTCCATAAAACACCACATTTCTGTTTTGCTGGATTGGGCTGAAGCAGTATGAAGAAGGTAGATGACAAAAACATTAGAACAAATGATTTGTAATCGTCATGTCTGTCATTCACATTGCCTCTTTTTCCCCCCCCCGCCTTTGTATTTATACTGGCAGTGCAACAATTGCAACACTGATATGTTATCAAAGAGTATCTAGCAATATATTTAATGAACAGTCTTTAGCTTCCTAAAATTCTATCACCAAAAAAAGAGAAAGAAATGAAAAAGAGAGAGAAAATGAGAGTGATTTCTTTGCCCTGATAAGATTTCTCCCTTTCTGTGTACACCATTAAATCCAGATTTATAGAGACATAATCTTGGAGGTCATAAAAGAATTTGAAGGACTCCCTTCACACACATACACCTTGGAATGGACTAAATGATGTTATAAAATAACCTCCCGAAGGAGGATCTGACTGCATCACATTTTACATATCAGTTGCAAAAAATCCTAACTTACATTTCCAAAAAACCATTTGTTTGCTTCATGGTGTGGCATGCAAGGATTGGATTACAGGCTGATGTGATTTATTTTTTTTTCACCCTTTAGATACAGCAGTGAACACAGAAGTGAAAACAGATGTAAACTGATTAAAAATTTGCAATTAGTGAGGATAAAGGTAAAAATCTTATTCCCGGTGATGTCAATGCCAGTTTGCTCGTCAGTCTGGAAGCAGGACAAGTTTTCATTCTTTGTATACGTATCAGTGTCTTTCTGTCTTCTATTAAAATTGTATAGGCTACAAACCTAACTGCTTAGATCATATTCATTTTCAATATCAACAGAAAAAAACCCAGTATTTTGTGGTTTAAAGTATCACAATCTCAGGGTTTCTTTACCTCTATTTTATATTCACTATGTACTTCTTTATTACAAAGGATTGTTATTTTTTGTAGATGTAGATTTGCAGCCTTTTACTCTACTATCAAAAGTCTCCCACTATAGCTCTTCCTTAAAGTCCTGGCTTCTAAGCACGCGATTATGTGAATAATTGAAATGACATTCATTTAAAAGTGTTCACTTCCAGGACTCAGAGTTGTGGAGAAACGCTTGAACACAGCTATGTGGAACAGAGATCTGAAGTAGGGTTTGATGACCCCCAGGTATCACAGGTGACTACCATTTAAGCTTCTTCCAAAGTGTATCCACCTCTACCTTGAAAGTAGTTGGGCTTCTTTGTGCTCTGTGTTGCTCCTGCTGAAAGGGCTTTTCCAAACTTACTTCTTAGAAAATTCTCATTTACACTCTCAATCATGGCAGTGCATGCACATTTGTTTTTGAGACAGTAATGACCTTCTGCCTGAACAGCTCTTTAGCCTCCTGATTACTCATCTTGCCCCATTATATTTCTTGTTCACAATTCTTGCCTTAAGCAAAAGGGTCCAGGAATTAAAAGACACTTTACAGAATCCAGCATTTGTTTGCTTGTTTAAGAGCAAGAATTTAAGCTGTTCTTACAAGTTGGTGGTAAGGAAGTGATTAAACTAATGACTTCTTTTAATAATTAGAGATAGAAATGTTGTAGCATTCCTGGTTTGGAAAAAAAGGGCAGCACGTGTATTTTCTGTAAAGTTGCTGACAATAGTTTAGTCTCATCTACATCATCAAGGATACACATTCTTGAAAACTGTTGCTGACTATTCATCAGTTGCCTCTTTAACCTGGGGCCTACCACATCACTGTTCTTCATGACTCAACTCTGATTAAGGTGGTTCCTGGGCACATAATGCATATGGGAATGTAGCTCCGCAGGCAAAACCAAACTCAGTCTTTCCTCGTAATTGTCACAAAGGAAAAAAAAAGCCACAGCAAATTAAAAGTATGATTATTCCAGGTGAAATCAAGAGTTAAAATATAATTCAAAAGTTAACTACATTGATCAGCAAAGACAGAAGACGTAACTTGAGCAATGTTATGCTTCCATAGGCTTTAAACTAAGGCTCACCTACTCAGTGTACGGAACTTTTGACCAACATAAATATGCACTGGGAATTGCTTGAAAACAGACAAGATAACTTTTATGTCTCACTGGAGAACAACACAAAAACATAAGACTAAATAAGGGTATAGGTTTGAAATTTAATTTCTATCACTTATCAGGGTAGGTACCTCTACCTGAGCATTTCAATGGGTCTGATTCTGCTCCCAAACCAAAGACATGAGACATCACTATTGCAATATCAAGCCTTGGATGAGATGAACTGTGGAAGAGAGGGAGGAACTGATTGTATACAGAATTCAATGCAAGCCTTTCAAATCCTTAAGGGCTGGACAGCAGCTTTTCGAGGATACTGTTAAGGGACAAATAAATAGAAACTTCTGAAAGTAAATTCAGGGGTATTAAGCTTTAAGTTATGTTTCTTGAAAGCATTTCAGTACACTGGGAAGAACGAAGTTACTTCCCACTCATGCGGCTTTTCTTCTGCAGATTTGTTTACCTACCTCATAGAGACGGAAGCATTTGAGTCACCACAATCTTTTCTATTTTTATTTTATCTGTTTTTGATATCAGAGGCGTATTCCCTTACTCACCTTAAATCAGGCCTTCATCTCTTCCTAAAGTTAGGCCGCAGCTAGAAGCTTGACAGCATTTTGTAAGTGTTTTGGCTCCATATTATGTAAGACTAGATTAATGCAAAGCCAAGTTATCTCTGACGTTTAATTACAAAGTTCATGAGCCTGCAAGATGCAAAATCACCTCAGTTCTGGGGTCCTCACCTTGTGGAAAGCTTGGAGAGATGTTCCTGATAATTTGTCAAAAAACAGTATTGTTCATTATGTTTGATACTGAAAAGGCTTCACAAACGCATCTGCATTACAACTACATAGGTAACCTAAAGTCTGTCCATATTCTCTGCCACCAATGCCAACAGGCTCAGATTGATCTGTCTTTGCTAATGATTTCCCTTCCTCTCCATGTTGGAGTAGACACATGCAAACTGCCTGGTTGGCCAGGTACTCCATCACACAGCTGAAGGACCCAGAGAGTAGTGAAGATCTATGTGACATGCAGTATCACACACTGCTTTCCTTGTTCCCCATTTCCACTCACCATCAGTAGCTCTTTGCTATGCATTCACCAATCTACAGAGCCAGATTTGTAGGCTCTGCTCTGTTACTAGCTGATGCTGTCCTCTCATCCTCTCGATTCATCCTGTTACTACATAGCACTTCATAGTCTAATTGTCTAGTTCTTCCTTTCTGTGCTTCCTGAGTTCTGTGAGCCAAAACAGTGCCCACTGCCCTTTGGGCATAGGAAAAAAACCCGCATATTTAGGAAAACTGCCTAGCAACTGCTTTCCCTATTGCAAGGAGTGAGGCCATTTGCATAAGAAAACTTTCCAGCTGGAAGCTTGCAAAGACTCTGCTGGGAGCTGATTCTGTGATCAGTCCTCAAAGAAGAAGCCTGGTTTAGTCCTGCTCCCTCTGGGTGGCCTCTCTGTGCTGTCCCCATCAGTGGGGGTAGAGGCACCATCGCAAAGGGTGCACCAGTGCTCAGCAGCAGCCAGGAGCTGCCACTCCAGCTTCTGACTGTGCTCACAGTGCTCCCAGAAATCTTTTCTCATTTTGTTCCCACATCATCTTTTCCTCACACTGTGCACATCACACATCACAAAGTCAACAGCTTCAGCTGCTAACCTTTGGAGTTCTGTCATTTGCTTTGCAGAGTTCCTGCCAAAAGCGACAATCTGTAGCACTACAGTACAGTATCTCTCTCTCTCCAGATATTTACATGTGGTTCCTACCCACAATTACTAAATGGCAGTAATGGTCTGCACAAAGACCTGACCCAGGAAGAAAAACTACAGAAATCACTTCATCATTTCTCTTGCTGTCCTATACCTGGTCTCTAGAAAATGTTGCCTGTAGACTTTTCACTTTGTAAAGCCTCAAACAAAACATTGGCTCTAGTAAAGTCAACAGAAGAAGCTTCCACCAATCCACCAACTACAGTCCAGCAGATTGTGAACAGAGTTGGGATGGAGGACATGGCCCTGGTGCTAAACATCAAAACAGCAGTCAAATAATTTCAGCATCTGCAAAAATGGCTTTGTAGGGCTGTGCTGCTACTTAATGGAATGAGCCAATTTCGATCAGAATTCTGCAAAGCTCTCCAAATTGCGGTTCGTAAAGCTAATTTCAATGTGTGAATCATTGCTTTCCTGCAATTTATATCCATATGTGTGGTTATTTTTGAGAATGATTCAGTTTTGTATATATAATTTTAAAAGGACTTTTTAAGTTAATGAACATCTGCGCTAAGAGGCCCTCAACAGAAAAGCTTGTGTCAGCCACCGGTGATGCTGACTGTGTAAACTTCCTGCTATTCTATAGGTATGCATATGGATTCTAAGGCTCTTACCAACTGCATACAGCAGGAGTAACCCCACTGAAAACCATAACATTAAAATGCTTTAAAAATGGGGTGGGAAACCCAAAATTTCCATCCTTGAAAACTGTAATATCATTTTATAACCACAATGGGACCAAACGGTAAATTTTCAAAGCTTTTAACAGAAGCAAACAGAGGGAAAATTTCCATTTGAAAATTTCCAAACACTTTGATTATGTTTTTGATTGACATACATTCAGAGCTTTTAGCTATAGAGTAGTTCAACAGGATTTCTGCATTTTCTGGAATATGTTTCTAGGTGCTGCTTCCTGAATGAATTTATTTTCTCAAGATAAACCTATTTCTTGACATTCTGCATGAGAACTACGCTGGCGTAAATCTAGTGTGGGTCGATTTACAAAGGAATAATTAGACACCCAAATTCAATGGGTAATCAAGTAACTGGTCACAGAAGCAAGGTCACTCTGCTCTAGTTTGTCTTTTAATCAGCTCCATTTTTCAACCTAGTCATGTTTTTCTCTTTCTGCCTTCCCTACACTCTTTGATCTCACAGACTGAAGGAGAATGCTCCAGGAGCCATGGAGCTGGCTTCCCACTTGCACATTTCATGTGAGGGGGCTTAAATCTGGCAAAACAAAGCATTTCCCAACCTCACAGTTAAAAATCTCATTTTCTGTATTACTATCGTGTCATTAACCCTGCAAGACAGAGTTTAGTAAGAACTCACTGTTAAATGCAGCACACTACACATGCTATACATCTTATGTTCCTTCTCCTAGCCCTAATACAGAAAACGTACTGGAACTCCCCTCTTAGGATCTGTCTCAGTGAAAACAGATGGAATCAGAACTGTTAAGTAAGACCAATGACCCTGGTGTGAAGATGATGAGAAAACTTCACTTGGGACGTGACTACATCTATAGCCATGCTAAAAAAGATGGAACTGTACTTGCCTGAGACAAAGCTGAATTTGGCCTCTCTGTGCAGAACTGAGCAGGCTAGAAAACTGCCATTCCAGACAAAACACCAGAAGTCAGGGATGTGTAGGTAAGAGCTGGAGAAGGAGCATGCTTCCTGCACACAACAGAATATATTCTGTCATGGACAAGTAGTAACAGGCATCAAGCCATGCCGCTAATCCTTCAGCATCAGGATAATGCCATGTCCTGGTGCACAGAAGTTTCTAAATGCTGACGTTGTGGTGACCTTTAAGAAGCTCCTAAAAGCCCTCTAAAATCATTAGGCCTAATTCTGTTTGCAATTATGTTATTTTAAGTTCAGAGTCACTGCACTGACTTCAAGGCAGCTAGTTCGGATTTACATCTTTTAAGTTAGCCCATTATTTTCTGTACTGTTTCCAGTTGCATGAAATCATCTGTGCACGTCCTCCAGGGCTGTTGGAACCCTCTGTCCTCCCCAGCACTACACATGATGCAATGAGCCTCTGACGGAGGAGGAGAGCTGAGAAGTCCATGTAGGGAAGCAGATAATTTCCTTTTGAGCAGTGCATGCAAAAATAGCAGCTAATAAAAAGCCTTCAAACTGTGCTTTCAAACTGTGACAATTCCATACACACACCTACGAGGATGCCTTGACAAGCTGCTTGACTTCTCAGTAACTCTTTCTTGTTTTCTTTAGTGCAGCCTCCTCCAAACTCCCCCACACAGGTATTCATCTCTGTAGTCACAGCTGAGACCTGCAGGTGTTTGCTGCTATTGCCCTTTCAGAATAGACAGACACTTGTTCCTCCCTGTAAACATTTGTATCGTGGTGCTTGCCTGGCTAGTTACAGCCCAAATAGTGATAAAACAGCCTTTTCTTTTTTTAGCCCCTTGCTGTCATGCATTAATTCTCTTTGCAAATAGGCATTTGGTACTGGAAATAGCTTAAGCGAAATCACTCTCTGGTGATTATTTTACTAGCACTATCTTTTAGTAAGTGCTCCATATAGAGAGGGTCACCAGAAAAGTATATTATGCAGTTGCCAGAAATACAGCACTCTACAATATTAGGCTCGCACAGGAAGGAAGGACAGCAAGATGCTCTTTGCCATTTCACTACTCCAATACTAAAGTTATTTCACCATCTTCAAACTGCTACTCTAGCTTTGCTAAGCAACAGTTGAGATCAGAATTGGGACTGTTTGCTGAGGACTGTAATATTCCCAACTGTCAAAAAGGTTTCTCAAAAGGGTTTTTGACCTTTTTATGTAACGATGAGGTCTGAAAGCTGGGTATTTTTAAAATTGGCCTGGAATACTGAATTGTGTAATCCTTAGTTTTTCTGGAAGTCTTCCGGGGAGGCTAAGAAGTGTAATAACTTCTCACATCTTAACTGAAAGTGCATGGGAACTCTATGTTTTAAAAAGACATCCTTTCCCAAAATACTCACTTAACATTAAATAAAAGTGATCAAGAAACAAAACATTAAAAAACAAAGCCACAAAAATCTAGGAAACTTCCTTACAAATCTTTCTCACTCCCTCAGCTGTTTACTTTTTGGTACCATGATTCTGCTTAGTTCTTTACTCAACACCAAATTAGACAAGACTTGAATTTTAATTATTTTTTTTTTAAAAAGCAGCCCCCAAAGCAGCTAAAAATAAGAGAGAGACAACAGTCTTTCTGAACCACTAGAGGTACAAAATGTGCCAGTATGAACTGCAAAGTCATTCACTGAGGGACTGAAACCAATAACTTCTAACAAGCCGGGATGTTCTTCATTTGGAAGGAGTGAAAGATGAGAGTGGCCCAGGGCACTGTTTGACAACACAGTGACTGTGTGCCAATGACATACACTATGTAAGTCTAGGATGTACCATGCAGCACGTCTTCATTAGAGGTTGGGAAGTACCTCTCATCCAAGAACAGGCTAAATCTCATTTGGAAAGTACTCCACACAGTCCTAGTCATGTCTGTACCGGAAAGAGACACTGAAACTGCTGTTTCACACGCTGGAAGTCATGGGAGAAGGCCACCATGAGGAGAAGAAAAATGAAGAACCTTTTCTCCTCACAGTGTGTCTTCTTTAACCCTCCAACAGAGTCTGGCAGGGGATGGGAGTACTTTTGCTAAATGCACTTGAGACATAAAGGCTAGGAAAGGAGGAGAATAAAGTGATCAAGTGGGCGTACATTTATTATGAGTTAATTCAGCTTACTGATAAAAAGCCCTGGCAGCAGGATCCTACTTATTTGCAACATTCACTTTCATGGAAGGGTCTGTGTGACAGGACAGGAATGATCCAGGAGTTAGAAATACGAGCTTCAGAGACACAAGACTGCTGCTATCCAATTTTGTGGTATACCTGAGAGACATTTGAGAAGTCTGTCAGCATTTTTCAGGTTGCTCCATATTTATTTATTTAGCTAAAGTCTTTCTTCAGGACTTGCATGGGATTGCCTGCATTTTTGTTTCCTCTCTTGCTGTAGGATCTTGTTTTGGGTGAACTTCAGTTCCTACACATCTCTGAGGACAGGTCACAGGGCCAGATGTGCTCTGAGGGGTGTCACCAAACCCCAGTAATGCCAAAGACTGGTGCAGCTGGTGCACTGGTGCACTTATAGCATTATATAGTTTGCCAGATCAGAAGGCAATTCTCACTGAGACTGATGGGGGTGGCTGACACCTCCTGTTGTGTGTCAGGTGTCACTGACTTTCTAAGATCCCTCAGGAATTTTGCCAAACATAATTTCTCTTTAGGGGCTTAGGACACTGTTGATACTCTCAACATCCCCTCCTCTTTTCCCCTGGCAGACTGGAATTTTTATGGGGTTTGGTGCCTTATATAGAAAGGACTAAAGTGTTAATGAGTGTTGGGGTTTTCCATGTGGCTTGAGGAGGCCTGAGGTTCTTTCAGCTCCTCCTACCCTTAACACCTACTGCATGGCTTCCTGCAAGAGTGCAAGGCTTGGGCTCAGTAACCTATGTTGCTTCTTCCAACCCTACATGCTATCCTCTCTATAAATAGCAAAACATGGTACAAAATATGCAGAAGATTTTAAAGAGAACGTGGTCACTGAACTTTATACTGAAACACATCCTCTTCTGCCCCATCTGTGCCAGAACTAGAGGAAACTAATTTGTGGCTTATGAACCTCTCCGTCCCTTTGGGGCGACTTGGGCCTAAAGGAAGATGGAAACCTCAATAATAGCCTTGGTCTTTTGATGGATCCTTGCTTGGTTTGTACAAGCAGAGGAAAGAAGTCCTTATTTTCTCCACTGTTCCTTGCGTTGTTGCATAAAGGCAAGTAAATTATACAATAACTAAACAGGGATTACACAACTGAGCCCCATAAATCTAAATCAGAAACAGAGTCTCTATCCTGCACTGGACAAACATAAAAATGTGCGAGGGTGAAATTCTGGTCCTAATGAAGTTAATGGCCAAGCTCTTCCTTACTCTGGTGAGATCACAGTTTCATCCAAAACCTTGGCTCAAGCCTGTAGTTGGCTGACCCAAGCTGGATATTTAGAGCATATCCTTGTTAAGTTTTTCCAAGTACTGGGATAAGAGGACCTTCCTTTTTTTTTTTTTTTTTTTTTTGAACAACCACTTGCAAACCTGATCTGGAGGCCTAAAAAGGGTCTGATACACTATCTCTGAGTGCAAGAACAAATATTAGCAAAGTAGTTGTTCCCATGCTTCAGTGTCAATACTTTCAAGCCACTGAAAGCTGCTGCTGACTCCCACTATTTGGGTATCAGAGGGAAAGATGGGAAAGCCTGACCTGTGGGGGTTGGGAGTCCAGACGACAGAAAACAGACATCAAGAAAACAAATAAAAGCCCCTAATGAACCTGAGACCTAAGCTCTGCAAGTAAATAACTTTGTGAAATGATCCACTGTGCTACAAAGACTGCAGTGCAGCAGAGTGCTGCTGGAGCTATTTGGCACACAGACCAAACTAATTACTTGACAGTTGTTTTAGTTTGGCCTGAGGTGGACAGCAGTGATGGGTAAGAAAAGCCACTGCAGTTTCTTCATGTCACCAGGCTCATCTGGTCTGACTATTGAAAACTACTGATGTTACACTGAATGCTAGCATGTACACCAGGGCTCCCCCCACCCACAAGATTCCTGCCTGATGAAAAAGAAAGGAAAAAAGAATAGAGGAGAAAAAGGAAAGCTTGTGCAATCAGGGCCATGCATCACATGTATTCCTAGATCAAGGGTTATTTCTCTCCCCCTCTTCCCTGAAGCATCTCTTAACAACTGAGCTGATTCAATGCAGAATGTCATTAGCAATCTAACAGTGAACAAGGACTGGGGATCATCCTTATCTTACAGAAGCAAGCTATAAATAATCATCTTGGGCAAATCTAACATCCTGACAGAGTGGTAGGATCCAAAAAAACTGATTCCAGTGTATTAATAAACACAAATGCTGAACCATTTCTTGCAGAGCTTTTTGAAGCTGTGTAAATCCTTCCAACAAGCATCAGATAAAGCTGTCAAGTTTGGGGAAGAATTGCTTCTATGTATGTAATTAAGCCTGAGCAGTGAAAAAGACTTAGCCTGCTATAAACAATTAGGTATGGTAGGTCAGTGCCATCCCAGTGTCATCGCTGACAGTTTCATTACTTAGGCCTGCCATGAACATAATTCTCTAGGCAACCATCTGGAAAGTCATCATAGCCTTGACTGTTTCATGACCAGCTTCTGACCAAGCCTACATATGGCCCAAAAAGGGCAGGCCAAAGGCTTAACTGTGACTTCGAAATTTTATCACTGTGAAATACGGTGGCACAGCAGGCTGTCTGTCCTTCCTCTGCACCATCTAGAAGCCAGCTGGAACATGACGGGCCAGAGAAATGGTCCTTCTTGTTTTTCTCACTGTGCAGAACAAGTGACTACCCACCCAACTTTGTTTCATACCCATCCATCATACTGCAAGCCATGCATGCATGGCATGGAACCATGCTACTTCACATCTTCATTCTTTCCGCTCTGGCACTTGTCTACGTCTTTCTCCCTTCATACACACTTGTGTCTACTACTAACACCTCTCTACACCTACCTTTCCTGCCTTTTTCATTCCCTCTCTCACATCCATGATTACATCCTTTTCACACTATTCCCTCTTTCTTCTCCTTTGTTACACCCTGGATCCCACAGATCCTCCCTTGGCCTCAAAAAAAGTGATGAAGAGGGAGAGAAGAAGCAACGAAAGAGTGATTCTGTATAAGAGACAGTGAGAAAAGCAGTGTGCCCCTTGAAGGAGAAGTACCAAAGGACTATCCATGTTACCCAGAATTCCCTTTGGTGAACCCCTGCTTTCTCCAGGTCACAGGTTTTCTTCTAAATTTGTGCTTCATTGGGTAGAAGCTTTGCTTGAGTGCTCATGTGTAAGACTCAAGGATTAAACCCAGAGGTACAGGAGCAGGTAAGATGACGCCAGATTCAATACACTGTCACATGTCTGTGCCAGGCCTCACTTGTCCCCAGGAAGCCCATATGATAACTTAGCTTCCATCCCTTTTTGCAGGTAGTTTTTCTGCAGCATGGAGTATTAACTTTTTTCCAAAAATAAGCAGCGCATTTATTGTTCAAAAAAGCCTGCCTCTGACTGTCAAGGCCTTTGCAAACACTCACTGTTAAGCATGGACATTCATTCTTAAGTGTAATGACAAACATGGTAAACAAATCCATTTTAAATGAAATACAGAACAGAGACATGCCTCCAGTCCCAACTAATATTGCTCATACTTCAAATGCAAAACCAAGAAACCCTGGCCTTTGGTGCTCACTGATGTCTTCGCAAACACAAACAGAGGCAGTGATTACCATTCTGTATATTTTTCCAAGTTCTGAAGTGCAGTCATGCTTGTTTTACATTGAGCAAATAGCTCGAAGTGCCAAGTTTCCAAAATAACAAAATATAAGAGGGATCTGCCTCTTGTGTTTACTAAATACTAGGTTTGCCTTTTGAAAGAAAAGACAATGAAGAGAGGAGACTGTTACTTCTCCGCTGTTAAGTGAAACAACACTCAACAACTATTCTTGTGCGCTGTTTCCTGTGTTGTGTCCCGCTTCATCTGGATGTAGAGACAATCTCTTTCTGGGCATCCCACAAACACTGACGCTGAGGTGACACTCTCCTTTATGGACACAGCAGCCCAAATTGTGTGGCTAAGGAAGAGGCCTTCATTTTACCTATAAGGAATTCAGTGGCAACAAGTCATGTGAAAGGTAGATACAGAAAGTGTTCTTAAAGATGCTGAGTGGCTTATCTTACAGGATAAATTCTAGGGTTTATAAACTTACCAGCTTGGCCACAGATTGCCTTCCCCAAGCCACAAACACCAGATAGATTCAGCTCCAATCATCAAATTACACACATGGTAGCTAACAGCAAATGCTGTCAACTACATGACTTGCCACATAGTAAAAACACAACATCAACAACAGTAATTAATGTACACAGTTCTGTTTATCCTAGCCATCCTAGAAGCCCTTTGTAAACTTCAGAGATCACTTGATGGCAATCAAGCTCAGGAAAATGGCCTGGGTCAGATGAACGAGTGCAATGGACTAGTTTTACCCATCACAAAACAACTCTTCAACCATAAGCAGTAAGACTAACGACCTGGCTTAAGGCAGGAGAAACTTACTGACAGGATTTCAAGTGCTTGGGTATATAACAATTTCTCACTAGTCTCTTCCTGAGTAAAATAACTGGTCCAGTACTGCTGGCCAGTACTTATACCTCCTCTGGTAAACTGAAACATTATGCAATACCCAAAGGTTACAATTTCCATTGGTCTTAGCAATACGTAACAACGTATTTTAATAACTTCAAAGTGTAGGGCCAAATGTGATTACCCACTCTTTCTTTTTATCTGCTGCTGCTTCTTTTTCACTAAAGCCAAGCAAACATGCAAAATTTCTGCACAAAGAAAAAGACCTTTTTGTGATTTATTATTAGACTATAAAGCCAACATATACAAACAACAGGACCTGTCAATCTTACTCTGATTAACTCTCTCCAAATTTACCAAAACTTTGGAACTCAAAACCAGGTTCTCCACATGCCAGCCTCTAAGTTACTTGACTGACAGAAGTTCGAGTGTAAAAGCAGAATCAGTCACATCAGCGTGGTAAGAAGACTGAATAAAACCTGGGTTATTACCAACTACAGCAGTTCACTTACCCTATAGTAGTCTGTGCTGTACACATCTCTAGACATCCCAAAATCCCCAATCTTCACCAGTAGGTTCTCACCAACCAGGCAATTCCGGGTAGCAAGATCCCGATGCACGAAGTGCTGCGACGCCAGGTAGACCATACCAGCTGCAATCTGCTGGGCAATATGAAGCATCTGGGATTGGGTCAGCTCAGCAGGACGGTTGCCTTCTGCCATCAGTACTGCATCTGGTCCATGTGCCCTGCACCAAAATACAAGCTGATTAAGTAATAGGCCACTTGTAAGCTGGAGAGGTGAAAGGCATTAGTGAGCCTAAAGCCGCACAACTGGCTCGCTCAAAAATAATAACAAAAAGGGCTACGAATTCATTGATGAAATAGGGGAAAATCTGTATCTTGTCTTTTTTTATTTATTGTTTTCCTTCACTGTGTGAAAGACAGGTGGTATGAAGAGCGTTACACAACAGGAGATATATTGCTTATGGAAATAAGGCACATGCATTCATAATAACACCCCTTTGTCAAAATCTACCTTCCTCCCGTTCCGTTCTCACAATCTAGTAACCTGGACGCTTTTAAGATTCAGTTGTCAGTGTGAGCCATCTTGTCCACACCGAGCTTTTGCCAAGAAAGGCTGGACCAGACGACCTTTGAGGTCCCTTCCAAGCTGGTATTCTACAATTCTATGATTCTTTTCCAGAGAAAGGCTGGCAAATGCAGCTGTTTGTTAACTGAGGAAAACCTTATCACCCTATAAAGTAAAAGGCCACAGAGCGAAAGGCAATGCATAGCATCACTTTTCCTATGACTGGCATTCTTTGATTTCTACAGGGACACAGTCCATTGACCCTTCCATCTTTTCTTAAAGAAGAAAGAGCTAACTTCATTCTGAGATGCTATCTGAGAAACAAGGGTAGCTATTTTAGATTTACACTTCTAATTTCCTATGCAAATGCCCAGCGGAAAACTATTTTTGCTTCTTTCATCACCAAGGGTGATTCCTGCCTGAGATGGGAATTCTTTGCAATTGGAAGAGGACACAAAAAACCACACTATCTGGAAAAACTAAACAGTTTCAGAAATATGAGCTTTTTAAGACCTAGCAGGTCCCTAAGATGCAATAATCAACTGATTAATGAGAAACTTGTATACACTCCAGCAGAAGGAGAGCCATTTTGCATTTGGAAAGCCCAGCAAAGTACTGTAACACATGTGGTTCACCCATCTTAACTATGTTAGCTCTGATGTACATGTGTAACATTCTAGTATCTTGAAGACAGAAACATAGAAACATTCCTACACACAACATTTTAAAGTAAGAATTACTAGCTAATCCTTATCCAATTCATGAAGTCATCTGGCAATCATTATTCATGTGACACATCCCATAATATTCTGAATATCTCTTTCCATCCACTCCATTATTCTGGGTTTTCAGATGCCTTTTTTATTCCATTTTGCAGACTATTCTTTCTGAGAGATCACATCTTCTCTTCCATCCTCAACTCTTTTTTTTTTTTTTTAATACTCAAGAACTGATTTTTATTTTCTCTCAAAAGTCCTTCCTTCCTACAAAAAGGAGTTTCAGAGAATCACCTTTCTGATCAATAGAGGTGAGGCCTTAATTTTTCCCTACGGGAAGGGCACAGGATTTTGGAGAAGACTTGGAAGTTAATCAAAATCTGAGATCAAATCTGACACTACCTATTAGAAATATGATATTAAAATTGCCCCAAGGGAAGAACTTCATGGGTAAAGTGACAGATGTAAGAAAGAAATGAAGGAAGGTGTATATCATTGCGGGGACTGCATCTGGTATCAGGCAAAGAAGCTCTCTTCCACAGTGTACATTCAACTAGTCTGGGTTGGTGGGGGTAAGGCTCAGAGGCAAATTCCTATTGAAAAGCACTGTACCTTTTCATTGCATGATTTTTTTTCATGCCTGCTCTCAGATATTAACCTCTGAGTGGCTAAATTAGAGAACTCTTCATCTTTTGCTAGCTTCCCTGAGGACATGGTCTGTATCTAATGAAACTTGTGGATTATTCTCAACACTCCATCCACCTTGCTGTCCTCTTGGTGCTGGCTGTAGATGAGATGATCGTCAGTGTCTGCAACGGCCACAAATATTGACAGAGATTTCTTCGTATTCACCAGCTAGAACAAGCACAGGGCAGGCATGACTTTGAGGCTTTAGTCCTAAATCTGGAACAGCCTTTGGCTGCATGCAGTTAGCAAGGCTCATTTGGGTTAAATTTCGGATTTGCTTTTCCCTGGCAGCCTTTGGTGGCGCTGCAGGGTAAGAAATACAGGCTCTTAAAGCATGCTTACAACTAACCTCTGATCTGCAGCACAAACTGCAGCAAATGTGATGGGAATGACAAATTGGAGCTTAGGTTTAACAGCTTGTCCCAGCATAATCATTTTATGTTCTATAGACAAGGGCTGATTAATAATTAAAAAAAAAGAGAAGACCTAAAGTAGGAAATACACTGTCTGCTAAACTACCTTTCTCTACAATAATTCAAAATCAGAGTTAGGAGGTAAGAAAAGACCAATCAAAAAGAATAAAGGAATAAGTATTTCTTATGAGATAAGAAATTGTTTCTTATCAGCTGTAAATCTTGCTTCTTCTAATGGAAATTCAATGTTCTGAAAAAGTACTGAGGAGGCATCTTAGGAAAGTGCCATTCTCTCTTGGTCCACGGCAGAGGTCCAAGCTGGCAAATGCAAATGCCCTGACATAGCTCTGACAATACACTTAAATCCTTTGCCAGAGAAACAATCAGTCTTGGAAAAATAGTAGTGTTTGCTCTGCATATGCAGTTCAGGCCTCGGTCTCTCTGCCAAATCTGGCAGCCCTGCCAAGAAGGGAGGATGCTAGTTGAAGTCATTTGCTTTTACGGTGTGGCTATTTGTTCAGTGGAGATCAGATAGACAGCAAACTCATTTCACGTAGGCTATCAAAAATACATAAATAGTGACACCAGTAGTCACTAGCTATTTCAGTCAGACAGAAAATCTGAACCCATTTAAAGGGACATCAGTTTTTATTGTTTTACAGCTGTGTCACAGGTATCTTTCTAAAATGGTGGTACCCCTAGTTATCTTCATCAGGAGAGATCTCAGTAAATCGTGATAATCCTTCAATAAAATGAAGGTCTTGAAAGAACAGTCCCTTATGCAAACAGAATTTTTAACACAAGAGCAAAAGCTGTCTCTTAACTGCTTATTTTTACGTCAACAAGCGCAGGCTAGTGGAAATGACACGTACACAGGCCTGCTGTTTGTAACTTCCCAGTTCATGAGTTACCTATTATTGTGAATCTTAGGTATCATCTATTTATTTATGACTACTTTACTACCAAATTTAAATTTCTGATGCACGTTCCTGAATAGTGTTATGAAATACAGCCCTAATCTGGACCCCAAGATGTAGCATTTTCCATTGCACTGAAGTTTCCATGGCTTACAGTTTTCTTGCTTCAGATTAATGGCAGTCTTTCCAAAACACTGAGAGGAGGGAAGAGAAAAGTGGTTAGATTTCAAAAGCTCTTAGATGCCTACAGATAACGATAGGTGTTGAGTGGGATCTTCCCAAGTGCTACCAGAAAGCCTGCAAGAAAATGATTCCTACTCTAAGATTTATAACCATACAATTCAGAATACACTGAAATATACTGAAAACAATATTTCTTTGGTTCACATTCCTTTCTTGCAAAGCACAAGGCTTGACTTAATGGTACTTCCAACTAGGCAAAGAAACAATGATCCCCACACCCCCATACAGAAGAGAAGAGTTGCACAGATTTGCACTCCTAGATGTCAGCATTTCCAGTGGTAGTAGTTAATTTCACATTAAGTACCAGTAACACCTACCTTCTCTGCCCACTTCTGGCTCTCCAGCACAATATGTGTTCGTGGATTTACCTGAGGAATTTGTTAAGATCTCCATGCTTCATATACTCAAAGACCATGATGAGCGGATCACCCTCGACACAGACGCCGTAGAACTTTACGATGTGCTCGTGTTGCAGGTTAGTTAGCAGCTCTGCCTCACGGTGGAAGTCCTTGCGGGCATTGTCGCTGGCATCCTTCAGTGTCTGATGAAGAAAACAAAAATGTAAGCAAGGGGAGATGCTCGCAGAAGGTAGCGAACATGTGGGATGGCACTGTAAGGTTAAGATAAGGACACTCTACCGCATAAAGGATGGAGGAAGTACTTTCTTAACTTCTAGAAATGCAGGTGTGATGTTTAAGTGCAATTAAATAATGGCAGTACAATTTCATTCTCCTGCCGCACGTCATCCCAAACAACAATTTTTCTTGTAAGAGAATGTAGGAATACTCATGATCTTACTGTGCCAAGTGTTTTCTAAACACAGAACAAATAAACTGGTCTTATCCAAAAAATATACTTAGCACACAGCTGGTTCATATCCTTTAGCATTTAACTCAGGCAAGTGCTGGTATCCTGTTGGTATTTATACCTTTCTTGTAAGTTCTTTAAAATAAAAGTCTGCTTGCTTAGTGGGAACATAGATGCATTCTTTATGTATTACTAATGTCACTATTGCTGATGTTGGCCCGTGTGGTGTGCTACACATTAGGCAGATTTATACAAGGATACACCCCTGGACCAGAACTTACAACCTGAGGCTTCAGCCAGAAACTCCTTAGAGACTCAGTAAATCTACTCACATGCCTAAGATTAAGCATATGTATAAGTAACTGGAGGATCAATCCTAAACTGATAGGCAAAGAGGAAGTAGATGCAGATCAGAATTCTGGGGCGTCAATTTTTCTCATCCCCTTTTATTTATACAGCTCTGCATATTTTCATTTTGAAGGAAATACATCAACACCGGATCAAGTAGGAGGCTTAAATGTTGTATAACGAAATAATGCTAATTTAACTGCCACACATAGGCAGTTTTCAGATCGCTTCTTGAGAATTACACTTCCTGAGCAAGGAAACACTTTCATGCACCAAAAAAAATAAAGCAAAATCTGACACCAATTAAATGAGGAATAATTGTAATTGACAATCAACCACTACCAGGCTCTACCTTCAAAAGGCAGAGTGGTTGCACTATATTAATTCAAACAATATTTCTAAAAGACTAAGAGAAAGACAGCAGGTTACCAATGTTCACAAATTATGACTCACAGAAACCGATGTCTGGGCTCTGTACTTCTGGATTTTAACTACACCTAGACTTAATACAAAGGAAGATGAAACACAAAAGTAGTGGCATTGTTTTAACTAAAGATGCTTTTCCTGGCCATCTAGTCACTTTATTTTCTACCCTGAATTCATATATGGGACCACGACACTCATCAGAACAGACACAGAACACGTTAATACTGTGAAATCATTCTGTCAACAAACACAGTTTTTAGCTGCAGAAGCCATTGTTTGTTCAGAGTTTTCCTTTAACAGAGACAATTCTGTTCACTTTTCTAGTATTATATGTATGTATGTGTGAAGAAGAGACTAAAAGATGACTGTTGGAGAAAACACTTGCTTTACTTGTGAAAATGCAACCACAGGTCTTGAAATATGAACATCTACCACACTAATGTCCACATGGGATGACAAGGGGCAGGGCAGACTGGATAGCCATCTACCAAATTCACAGGCTTTTCCCTGTGGGTTTCAGGCTCTATGGATCCTAGAGGCAATAGAAATCAGTCATGCCACAGACATCCCTTCCCTGAGGGACCCACTAACTTGTGAATCTCATGTGTCTTCAGGCCCAGAACCTTTCTTCCACAAGTTTTACCAATAATGATGCAACAAGGATATTTCATCATCAAAGCTTCACAAGACACGATAGATTAGTATACTATGTCATCTAAAGGGGATATCAAATTGGCTCCCCACTACAGTCCCCAAAAAATAACAGCTGAACTGAGCAAGGACTGAAATTTAAATGTATTCCAACGCTTCCAGGCTCTGGGATGATGCTTTAACATGATACAGGCACCAACCCACAGTCCAATCTACACTATATAATGAAATCACTGGAAGTGTTGTCACTTGAGCTTCTTCTGGTGGTTTCATGTGTAAAGCAACTGGATTTTAATTCTTTGCAACAACAGAATTAGAAAAACAATTCATATAAGCCCCATTTTTAAATAATAGGAACCCAGAAAATAAAATGACAGGAAAAAGCACAGGCTGATACTCTTTCCAGCAGGCTCTTTCCCTGGAAAGACAGTAAAAAAGCTGACAGCTCTGCCCTGTGAGGATGGCATATTGTATATTTCAGAAGATGCTTTTTATCTCACAGAAACAGCAAAATTATCATATGACAGAGCAGTTGCCATGGCAATTACATATTTTCTGTCAAACAGCAAAATACAAAAAGGTCTAAAACCTAGGTAAAACTCAGGCAGGGTTTCTACTACCATGGGACAACTTGAATTTCTGTCACCCAACATTGCAAAACCCCGTTTTCATTATTTCATGCAGCCCATAGAACAGACACAATGCATGAGAGGCAGCTGACACAGTCAGGCAAGAATGAGACTGGAAAGTGAAAAAATCAATAAGTACGTAGAATTTACATAGAAATGACATTGATTAATGCATTAGCTTGTTTCAGTGCAAGAGAGAGAAAAAAAAACAAAATAAAACCATAAGAGCACAAAGAAAGAAAAAGACATATTCATTTGTATTATCATTACTGACAAGTACACTGAAGTTATGTGCACAAAGCACTCTCACCAGTCAACAGGAGTTTTTCCTGAGTAGGAGTTGAGATACAACGCCATGTGCTCACAACCACTCAGTCCAGCAGCTAAGGAGGAGGGACACGCTCCCTCGGGCAACAGAGGGACACCCTGGCTGTTACAGGAGTTCCACATCTGCTGAGTTCATCCTTGTGACAGTCGGACTGCCACCTCATGCTTATTCTTCTCCACAGAGTCCTTGCCCAGGTATCCATGTACCATCTGGTTTCTGCAGACCTGTGCTCTGTAGCGAGTGCAAACCACCCGCTCCTTAGTCCACCCCGACACCAGAGAGCTGCATTCACGGAGGAGTCAGAGTAAGAGTGAGGGAATGTGGCTCTCACCAACATCAGTATGAGTTGGCAATGAAACTCTCATGACAGTTGTCCTTTATACAGTTTCATCCTTCCCCAGTGAAATCCCTACTACTGCTCCCTGTCACCATACAAGAGCTCGGTGGCCTATTTCCTCAAGAAAGGAAGGGGTGGTTTTGATCCTTCTTGAACTAAAGGCCAGAAGAGTTAGAAACCTTTGGTTTTCCTCTGCAGGTGCTGTAAAAATGTTCTTTGCCTCATGCACATAGCAGTCTGCTAGCTGAGCACAAGCCTAGAGCACCACAGGGTGAATCCCCCTCCAGTCTCCAGGGGAGCCTGAGGCACCTGCTAACCTGTGCCCTGGCAGTCATCCTCACATCCAGCTCCAGCCAGTTTTAACTAGTGCAAGACTATGCCGAGGAATCCAACCCTATGAGATGACAGTATGGATCTAGGTCTGAACAACCACTGTGGCATGGCAAAATGGCCTGCAAGGAAATGATAATTTTTCCTTCCTTTACCCTGTGTTCTCTAAAAGTGCCTGCAGCAAATGGTGATGTGCAAACTCACACAGGAAGAAGGCTAGTACAATGTCCATGCAATCAGCTTAACCTGTGGTTAAGCTCTTTGCTCACAGGGTCTGACCCATAGAAAGCATTACCAAACATTCTGTGCTCCCCTGAAAAAGCCTGGTTGTTTTTCTCCTCTTCCAAGGAGCAAAAACTCAAGCACTTTGGTTTGTTTATGCTAAGCCTGACTTTATATCTTCACAGATTTTTCTGGGCCTCTTAGCTCCTAAATAATTTGCTGCAGCAACGTCAGCATTTCAGATACCAGCTGGCCGAAAAGGAGAAGGATTCATGTTGAGTCAGATCGAGTGATGCTCAGGGCCAGGCACGAACCACGCAGTTGCCCAGCAACCAGCAGGCACAGGCAGCCACTGGGGACCACCAGCCATCCTAATCCACCCTGTGCAGGTGAGACCGTGCCTCCTCGCTGCCAAAATCCACACTGCCTTACTCCTCAGCAAGTACACATTCCCACTGGCTCACTGAACCTATGTCATAGAGACAAGTTTGTTGTGGTTTTGCTCACAGGGGTGAAGTTCTCTAAAGACCTTGCTGTGTGCCAGGAGGAGCTGCCCTCTGTATGGCAGCTGGCATCCAGGTATGCTTCTCTAAGATTAAAAAAAAAAATTAAATAAAAAAAATTCACACACTTTCACTACCAAACCCTGGGCCCAGCAGTGGGGTTCAGTCCTCTGGCTAGCTCTCTGCGTATCAGTGAGGTCCATCCCTTGACTTCCACTGTGACTGCAGGACACCTGAAAGCTACCAGTTTGGTACCACAGTGAAAGAGAGAAGCACCAGGCATTTAACCCCTCAGCTATTTGGGGATCAATCCAATGGCACAGTAGGCCAAGAAATTTGCTCCTTGACAGCAGCCAGAGTCACATGTTCAAGAGCCAACACGAGAAACATAAAATGGGCATAACCTGTCCCCAGAACTGCCTGCAAGATACTTGTTAAGGACACTATAAAGAGTGGGTTTGGTTAAAAAAAAAAAAAGTATGACAACTGGTCTAGAAAACTGATAGATTTGTCATCTAAACTCATGGAGACATCTCTGCCTTTAAAGGCTGAATGCTGTTCCTTGTGAATTACACCAAGAAAGAGCAGCAGAGAGAAAGCATGGCTCAGCATTAACAGCAGCAGTGCTAAGCTCCATTTCGTCAGGACTTTCAAAGGCAGCAAGTGAATGGAAAGACTTTTATTTTGCTATCAAGCAGTTCCCTGAAGTGATAGAGGAAGGGCAATTTCCACTCTAGCTTCACCAAAATACAATAGAAAATTCATTCAGACCTACTTTTGTCATCTCCTATCTCTTGCTTTCTCCTGTCTATGCTATATCCCTCCAGGGCTTAATTTTTTCTCACAGTCAACATACCTGAACAACTTCCAAGTATCAAAAAGCTTGTAACCTTGGCAAACCCCAAAAACCTGTTATTTTTGATGGAGCAAGGAAGCACTCTATGAGTCCCTCCTCTTTTCATGTTCTCTCACTGCTAGATCCAAAAGCCTATTTCTTGTTTCCAAATTCAAAAAGTTGGTCTACGTGATTTCTTTTACTGCATGGTTTGATCAAAAACATACCAATGGTTGCCTAATTGTGACTGGTCAAATAATAATATTTTCTGATCCTTAGGCACAGCCCAAATTCTAAATGTGTATTCCCCCTGCATATAATGAGATACTTCAAACGCTGAACACCTTGTTCAGCTTTTGGCAGAACGTTACAGATGGCGATAAGAGATTGTTGCCAGGGAGACTTTGCAAACTCTTAGAATGTAGTTTCACCAATATTGTTTTCTAGCATACACCCATAGCTGAGGTCAATAACGGACCCTCAGCCTTTCCATTTTGAGAGACAAAAAGGCTTGGTACGGTGAAGCAGGCTTGGTGTCCAAGCTTTGAGATCAGTTGAAAATCTTCCTACTCCTTGGTAAATTCCCAACGTACCATGTAATCTGTGCTCTTTAGGAGAACCAAAAAAATTCCTTTTTTTTTTTTATTCCCCCAGAAATGTGAGAACTATTCTGTATACTTGAAACTCTAAGATTTCACGTAGTCTCCTCTTCCTCTGTACTGTGTTTTGGGACAGCTGACTGGAGCTGTATAATAGTCACTGCTCCAGTTCTGACAGATCATGACTTCTGGCTTTCCATACAGCCATTGTTTAACAGCATATGACAATATTATCCACAAGTTTGTTATAACATTCCTGGCAGCTATATTAATGACTATTACCCACAGATAATTTCAGTGGCTGACTAAAAGAATGGCACAATCCTGAAAAAGAAAGGTCCTCTTTGACTAGCAATTATACACATAACCTATTCACTTAGCTAGCAATTGATTATTTTTTTAGACACACATATATATCACATCTAATTTTAATGACCTAGACACTATTTTTCACTAATTATATTTTAGATAGATCATAAAAGATTTTGCCCCTTTATGACACCGTCTGTTTCCCCTCTTTTCTTTATGAAATTCAGCTCTCATTTTATAATCCACAGCAAGATCAAATATCACATTTTCTTAAAACTCCATTAGCCTTGTGAACCCTCCCACATATATCAGAGCAGTTACACTGGGTTACAGAATAGGAAAACATGACCATTTACAAATAAAATAGCATTACCAACCATGAATTAATAATGGAAACCCTAGACTCTTTTACCTTCACTGCCACCAAGATCTTGTCCTGCTCCGGACAGAGGTTATAGCATTCTGCCAGAAAGACTTTCCCAAAGGCTCCTTCTCCCAGTTCTCTTTTGAGAACGATATTGTGGCGCTTGATATGCTGCACAACTGTGAAGAGAAGACAAAATGGAGGTCAGAAATGAGCTACAAGGCCAGGATGGGACGGGATCCATGCGTACAGCCACACGGAGACAGAGCTGCCTGCAGAGTGGGGTGCATGTCATGGAAGGAATCAAAGTGCCCATGTGTCATTCATTAATGCTTTGCCCAAAAAGACCAAGTTAATATATTTATATTTGGAGAGTAGCATATTTTTTGGATAAGAAGACATGGAATTAAGAGTCACCTGGGAAAAGGCCATTTATCATTGTAATACAATGACTGTTGCAGAACATACCTAACAGCCAAAGCTGCTTTCTTTTTTTTAAAGACATGAAGACAAAGAATCAGAAAACAAACCAAACCTTTCTCACATCACTTCTATTTTTGTACTTCTAACAATAGCTGAACTTTCTCGTCCAAAGCCCAAAAGTTTTAAAATTAACCTAATCCAAGAAAACAAAATGTGCCTTCTTTCAACTAAATCCAACTTACCCTCTGGTTCTCTTATCACCTGTTCAACCGCTTTTCCTCTCTGTGCTATACTACAGTTATAATAAGATAGAAATTTTGTTCTCGCAAATGTGATTTACAATATTGCTCTGAAGTAAAAGAAATAAAAGATGGACAAAGGTTTTAGTCAGCATAGTGGACAGAGCCTTAGCTGAATTTCTGGCCAGAATCAATTGAATCAGACATTAAAGACTTTGAGCATTTTTGTTCAACTCATTTTACATTTTCCTTTCAGCATAAGCTTCCATTAGAAGATTTAATATTTAAAAGACTGTACCAAATTTTGTAGAATACATTATCAATTTGCAATGTTCAAGCTAAATAAAGCAGCTGTAAGGGCAGTTTAACTGGCCAACTCAACAGGGTTGACAGCTTGTGTTGCTGAAATTGTACAAAACAGCCAGCATCTACTGATGAATTTAACCTCAGTGCGTTTAGCTGCTTTTGCAAACACTGAAATTTAATGCTGCCTAGATAAAGCCTATTTGCAACTTAAATGCTAAACACAATGAAGTAAATAGTGGTGCATGGGCATCAGGATGGCTTCTGTGAAGTCACGAATCTCACCTTGGCTGCTTAACTGCAGGGACCAGGACTGAACCCTGCCAATAATTTAGGATATACTCAGATGCAAACCAACCCACCTCCATGCTTGGCCACATGTCTCTTCCGAACTGGGTGACCACTTAACGCAGAAAGCGCCTCGCTTCCATTATTAAAAGATGGAAAACAGAGTGCTGCTGATAACAGCAGTGGGGAGATATGGCACAGCCTGTCCCCAGCATTTGGAGAAAGGGCCCACGTTGTATAAGAGAAAAATAAGTGTGTCCCACACCCTGAGCCTCCAGCAACACAACCTGAGCGCACTGCATGTATAAACACACTTTATATCCATGTGTGTGCATGCAAGGGGAGCCCAGTTGCTGAAGCAAGCCAGGAGAGCCAGAGATGTCCCCAGGTGCCCCCATCATGAGTCTGCCAGGCAGTCAGTGCACCTGAGGAGCGGACCTCCACCAGACCCAGCTGGCACCTGCCAGAAATCCCCAGGCCGGCACGCAAGCAGGCCCACCATGCCCTGGGAGCGGAGTGAGGAAAGCCAGCTTTCTCCCCATGCCACCCCAGACCCACCAGGGCTTGACCTGTCCCTGCAGATGGTGGCTGCAGGCAGAACATTGCCCGCCTCCTCCTCCAACGCCAGGTCTCCTGGCAGAGGCCACACATCCCATTAATCGCCAAGTACATGTGAAATGAGACTGCAAGGTACCAATGTTTTTCACTCTTGTCAAACTCTTGTCTAGCGTAAGATTAAGTTTTATTGTGGTGATGCATTCTTATGTGTACGCTTTGTTTGGCCAGCTACCGGCGTGGCTCCACTGCAGTCAGTAGGAATTCGCTTTGTATTTTCATTTTCTCCTCAGCATTGGCTTTTCAAGCTAAAGCACAAAATGCTGTCAGCACAAGACAAGCCTGAACCAAAACCTAACTTTTGCCCATAGAGGCACGTTAACTGGCATCCCTCACTTCTCCTAATACCAGTCAGAGAGCAGACATGCAGGCATGCTGCCTAGGCGTGGGAGCGTGGCACACCTCATCATCTGTGCTTTAAAAAATGCTTACTAATAAATGAGTACTCCCCAGTACCCCCTGCCAAACCTGCCATTCAACCCTGCCTCTTGGGGGATTTTTCTGTTTGCCTGTGCTTGACCAGTATCACCAGAATCATAGAATCATTTAGGTTGGAAAAGACCCTTGGGATCATCAAGTCGAACCATCAACCCCACTCTACAAAGTTTTCCCTTATATCATATCCCTTAACACCACATCTAAACGAGTCTTAAACACATCCAGGGATGGTGACTCCACCACCTCCCTGGGCAGCCTATTCCAGTGTCTGACCACTCTTCCTGTGAAGAATTTTTTTCCTAATGTCCAGCCTAAACCTACCCTGCTGCAGCTTGAACCCCATTCCCTCTTGTTCAATCGCTAATTACCTGTGAGAAGAGACCAGCACCAACCTCTCTACAATGGCCTTTCAAGTAGTTGTAGAGAGTGATGAGGTCTCCCCTCAGCCTCCTCTTCCTCAAACGAAACAGTCCCAACTCCTTCAATCGCCCCTCATAAGATTTATTCTCCAGGCCCTTCACCAGCTTCGTTGCCCACCTCTGCACTTGCTCCAGCATCTCGATATCTCTCTCATATTGAGATGCCCAGAACTGGACACAGTACTCAAGGTGTGGCCTCACCAGTGCTGAGTACAGGGGGACAATCACCTCCCTACTTCTGCTGGTCACACTGTTTCTAATACAAGCCAGGATGCCGCTTGTCAATTAGAACCCCAAAGAAAGACGCCTCTCTTCCTTTCCTAGAGAGAGAAGTTCAGCTCTGCATTACCAGTGTCACCATCTTAAAACGTCCTCAAAGCCCACAGGCAAGGAGTAGGGCTGAGATCCTGTCCTACTGGCATCAGCAGCAAAACTCCAGTGGAAGTACTTTTTCACTTGGTTGTCTCCACAGCTGCTGAAGACCTGTTGATGAACACAGTCAACTTTCTGAATTTTGTGTGGGTCCTCTCCATTTTGAACCCAGCACACCCCCAATGTTGGCCCTAGTAGTATCAAGGGGTTTTGTGAAGTTCCTGGAGGACTTCACAAACATTAGAGTAAAAATAAATAAGAAACATATCAACTGTAGTACACTTACAGCTGCTGCTAAATGCTCTTATATAAACAAAGCATTTGAATAAACAACCCATCCCATAAAGGAAACTGTTAAAACCGAAATGCAGCAAGCTGCACAAGAGATCTGCGCAGAATATATTTGCAACTTGTCACACTCTATCCTTCCCTGTAACCTTTCTGAGCTGCACCAAGTTACTAAACAAACAAAAAACAACAGTAAATGTGACTAAATGGGCAGAGATTAAATATAAGAACAATGTAAGTAAATCAAACACATACGATGTGACGGAAATATGAGCTAAGGAAAAAATCCGTTTAGCATGCTCAGGGCCCCAGCCATAATGACACCGTCTTCAGTGGGAGGAGATTTCAGCAGGAGATACACTGAAAAATTCAAGTCAAAATCTGCTTTCAGTTAATATCAGGATAAAGCCAATTATCTCTGTTGAAGTCCAAGAGATTATCCTGGATTTACATTGAAGAAACAAAGCAGAATTTGGCCAAAGAGGTGGCATAACTGAATTATCAAATAAGTGGTCTCATAACATTGTCTCACAGGCGGAGACACACAAACATTCAAAGAGCACCTATGCATTTTCCTCCTTTTGACTCTAAATGGTGATTGCCTTTGAGCTGCCATTTGTACTTTCAAAAGCACATCACCCCTGGTTTAAAAGATCTTGTCTGATTACTATAAAAAATACATTACATTAAGCTACGAGCTAAGTTGAGTTGAAACACTTAAGAAAAAAAAGAAACATAAAATATGAAGTGGGACCAAGCAAACTAAACAAGGATAAACGCTGAAAAGAGGCTGTGGTGTTAAATAATAACCACACAGCTGTGCCCATAGAAGGCGGCGCTACCATGGATGACTGCAGGGAATCAGCTGGCAGCAGGGAGCACAACTGCAGGAAAGGGCTCTCATCTTGAGGTCTCATAGACATCCCACCAACAGAGCTGGACTTCTAGGACTTCTAAGCCTTTCACTCACTAACGTCACACTGGAAATGATTCATCAAAGCCTTATCCTGCAAACACTATCTGTGGGCATGGGATTGCGCTCCCCAGGTAACCTACCTTTGATGGTGAGGCTGAACAGAGAGCGTCACACCACGTTCTGGAGAGGGTCCCATCAAAACAGGGAACTCGGGATCACCTCACCACATTGAATTCACTGAGTTGGATGCGACTGATTCCAGCCATAGACAGCAGGGCACTCAGCAGTATAAATTATTAAAATGTTTCTGCACGTAATTAAAAAGTGAAATGCTGTGACAGAGTGAAAGTGTTTTCCCCTTGGCCACAAACAATAGGTCTGAACATTTTACCACTACATGTGATCATTACACGACCTAAGCTGACCTTCTACACAGCATGGAGCATAGTATTGAGTTAAATGACTTGTGCTTGGCAGAAGACTGCCTCCAGAAAGCAGCTGTGCCAGTCTTGATTTGAAAGTCTGAGCTATTCACTTCCCTAATGTGCAATCATTTTCATTGCTAATAAAAATGCATGCCTTCTTCTTTGTCTCTTAATTTTTAGCTTGTCTGTCTTGCATCTCCCTCCCTTGGGTTTTAGGATACCTTCTCTGCTAGCTTGAGCAACTTTTAAGGTCTGGTATTAAATATACATAATCAACACTATTCTTGTTCATCTTGGTAAGGCAAAGAGATGGAAACCTCTCCCAGGAAAACATTTTCTCCAGTTTGCCATTCATTTTCATGGCTATCCTCTGGCAAAATTTTCAACAACCTTTTAAAATAAGTTGTTTCCAGTTGTTTTTCCCAACTGGAAGCCACATTCCTGCATCACTCTCCACAAGCTTGTGATAAAAAAGTAAAATCAGCTCCCTGTATCTCTGCATGTCCAAAATCACACTAGTACTTTTAAGGCTGAGTTTCGTAAAGGGCATGAAAATTACATAGTTATGTTGTATGCATGTTTGTGTCTCATCTTGAACACCTCACCCAATTCCAACATCACAAGTGCTGCAAGTTTCAGATGTGTTCCCATATGCCTTATGAGAACAGCAAAGCAGAGGAGAGATCTGTCCCTATGGAGAGCCTGCAACATGGAGTCACTACTTCATGGACAGTAAGAGCCATAGCAGACAGGCTCCATCATCACTGCTCACTGAACTACCAATACTAGAAGATCCTGTTGTGTTGCATGCCCACATGCTGAGTCTGCTCTCTAGGACACTGTCCAAAATTTTGCTAGCGATACACATGTGGAACACTCCTGATGGAATGTGTTATGCCAGGACTCTGAGAAGAGAATAAGGATCTTCAAGATGCCACGTAAAGAGGGGTAATATTATAAACTTATTTAGAGTCGCATAAAAAAAAAAGCAGCAGCAAAAAAGACTCAGCTTGTGATGTGACATGAGGTGCCACAGAAAGACATTTTGCAAGTTTCTTCATTTCTTCTCCCACCATTTCTCTTGCAATTGTGAAGACAACTATTTCTGAGATCTTGCTAGAAAAAACAGCTATAAATGGGTGAGTGATTGTTCGGACAGTATATCAAATTTGTACAGCATTTTTCATTCACATAAAAGGAGGGGTAGAATTTCAGAGAGAATCCCATAGCAGGAGGATACAAAATCACTACGAATAGCAGACAGCAAGTCTAGCCTGATGGCTATCGGATTCTGAAGTAGCAGCATCTCTGCAGTTCTGCATGCTATTGCCAGAGTAGAAATTTTGGTACATAGAGATACCTACTCTCTAACATGGCAATAAAAGCCAACAGTAACCATTTATTTTTTTTCAACCTGTCAGTGTTGCCTGGATGCA